>NW_027316389.1:14857096-15162096 GCF_026437365.1 Eucyclogobius newberryi
ATACTGCAATTTTTAAAAATTCCTTTGCAAACAAGAAAAGATCTTGGCCTATTATGTATAAAACCTGCTAACACTGTAGTTTAAATCTCTACAAACATGTTTATAAATCCTTAAATTAGTTTAGCCGTTCAGATTTCAGTCTTCTCTAATGTTAATGCTCTTTGGTGTTTAAAATGTGCGCTTTGATCAATATTTGTCAGAAAACAGTTCACAAAAAATAACCGTTAAACTGAATAATTGTTAAACTGAATTTGTCCAGTGCCGCCCTATTGCCAAATCCAGATGCCAGAACGAAATGGGCGCATGTTCTTGATTGAGCTTTGGTGAGCAGGCGCTGTGGTCCTAACTTGGGTCTTGCTTTTTTTTTCTCCTCTCTTCCCTATCTTGACCTTTTGCATCACACTTCTGTCTAGCCGCGGACGCCGGAACTCACACGCTCGACACCAGGTACACCTTTTGGGGCATTCTTGCTAGCTTGCAAATCTCTTTTTTTATTCGTCCATATACGTTTGTTTGTCTGTTTGTATTTTCTTGTGTTTCTTGTCGCATCGTAAGTGAACAACAAGACGGGCCGAGTTGAATTCATGCACACGCAGCCCATATCAAACATTTTATTGAATTTGTCTGACCATCCATTGTCTCACATATCCAGGGATGGGATTACATAACGCCACCAGAGCTGTGGCTCAATCCTCACGGCTCCACTGCAGCGATAGATAGTCGATTTTTGGCCCGGTCACCACGGTCGGATTGTGCGTTTACCCTTTAGGGCTGTAAAATGATCCACGCGCTCATTAAAACATGTAGTGAGGCCCTGTTTGTACGCCACAGAGGCAGCAAAGCACCAAGGCAGAGAATACAAACATTTATTTGTTGTGTTGTCTGGTTACTCTTTGCTACTTTCAAAACTTCTGGTGTATTTATAAGCGCATGGTTGTAGTTTTAAATAGTGTGGGTAGTATGGCGATAGTATGTGCCTCCCCTTAGGTCGGCTGGTCCTTAAATAATCTGACTTCAACTCTGTCTGTCTCTGTTAAATGTCATTAATGTGCACTTTCGTCCCTGACTAGCACTTGACCACTGTGTATAATTACCAATAAGTTCTTGTAAAACTCTCCCAAACTGATAACTGTAACGTCGCTTAACACATTTTAATCTATTATGTGTCGTGTGAATTGCAATTGTCATGTGCTGCTCAGGTTCAGTGCGTTTTTAAATCAAATCTCTCTATGAACTTGACTTAATATGATCACTTTCAGGATTCGGGTCAAGCCATTCCCCGTGTGGTTGAGAGCTGTATTCGCTACATTAATTTATACGGTGAGTAGCACTTTTTACTGTGCACTTCATACACTTTCTTATGTTGCAAATCACTTTAGCGGTTCATGTATTGCGGTTCGGGCCCGACACTTGAGAAGTCTCGGGGTGTTAATTGCCTGGGTGTGTGTTTCTGTAATACTGGTGCTGTCGTTTGTTCCACTGTAGTCATGGTCACGGGAAAGACGCCGGTACCAGCTTGTTTACCATTTCAATTGAACGACATTGAATCGACATTGCATCTTGAGTTTTTGCAGTTTTAAAATCTCGAAAGCTGCGATTTGTTGTTCTTCATGGTTCATATTTTAGAGTTTTGCTTGAAATGTGCATCTTGATTTTAAAATGTACATTGCGTAAAATATTTGACCAAAGCGTTGGACTCTCAGGTTGCAGATGTCATTTTAAAAATTAGATACAAACAAAACAAAACGTATATCGCAAGTATAATCCCTATCACCTTTTGATACTTTTCTTATAATATAAGAAACGTTTTATCATTCATCAAAATCAGAAAAAAGGTTTATTGCCATTGTCAGTGAACAAAATTCACAAACCAGGAACTTGCTTGGGTGGTGTGGTGCATATATAAAAATGTGCTAATAAGATAAAAAAAAATCTGTTACTTTGATGCTTTTCTCCTTACATCATTTATTAAAGTAGCACTATACGAAGGTTTCTCATCTTCATGGAGATTGTATTTATTACTTATGGAATGCTCCACAGTGTGGCATTAAACCTGTCGTCTACATATCTACTGTACGTCTACATTTCAAACTGAACTAGTGTGAGCTGGCTTCTTTACAGGTTTAAAAAAAAAAAAAAAAATCAAAGAGTGAGATTTCTAGTAACATTGTTTGTGCTTTTAATGTTTTAATGTCCCGTTTTTAATCAATCCTTAAATGTTTTTATGTCTGAGTTCATCTCTGTGCCTTGTTCTGTGTTCCTTTTATGTTTGCTATGTTATATTGTTTAAAGAAAAGAAAAATATCTCAATGTTTTAGTTTAGTTTTTCTGGTTAAATAAAGTTTAATGAACATCAAATAAAACACATGTAATTGAATAGATAGAAGGTAGATACGTTTAATTCCATTCCAAAGCAAAAAACAAAGCAATAATATCTCCATAGACAGAGACACCAGACAAAAGGACACAACACAACACACAGATGGGGCTGTCAGGACGAGCTGGTGGTCCCATGCACGGTGCTCAGCAAGATGGTCAAAACAAAGAGGCTCATTATGCTCCATTCTGACCCCTGTTCCTTCCCCTTGTTTTACTCTAATCTTTAGTTCTCGGACACTTTAGTCAACTCTAATGGCAGTCCGCTTCAGAGTCATTAATTACGTTTAATTAGAAAAGCAAATGGGGCTTAATGAGCAGTCTTTTTGTCGAGCTTAAGCTGTGGTTTGCAGACTCCCTGGAATCATCTGATCCTCTTTTGTGTTCATGTTCCTGCAGGTCTCCAACATCAAGGCATATTCCGCGTGTCTGGGTCGCAACTCGAAGTCAATGACATTAAAAACTCCTTTGAAAGAGGTGCAGAGTGTTTAAGTGAAACATTTAGTACTTAAGCGTTGAAATTCTTCCCTTACATTTTACCTTTCATCTTCCAGGCAATGATCCCCTGACGGACGAAGAGAACAACCATGATATAAACTCTGTGGCCGGCGTTCTCAAACTGTACTTCAGAGGCCTGGAGAACCCTCTGTTCCCCAAAGAGCGCTTTAATGAACTGCTTTCCTGCATCAGTAAGGATCTTTTTATGTATTTGTTTATTTGAATTGTTTTTATGTGCATACTAATGGATAAGTTAACAAACCGCATCATCATCAACATAAACAGGCCGGAGAGAGCACAGTGGGACAGTTTCACCCATTGCCGTGAGCATAGAGGGTTCCGATGTTTGCCTTAGAGTTTATATAATCCTTCCTTCGTCCTGGAGTGATTCATTGTAGAAAAGGTTTCAAAGGTAGTCAAAGATAGTTGAAATACGACCCACAAATTGGAATTAAGTTGTAGTAAAGTTCACCAATTAACATGTACATCCATCATTTATCATTTGTAGTACTTTTTATGATGATTCTGTTGACATGCTGCCCCCCTTTAGCGTTGTTGCTCTTCTGTATTCATTTGGAATTGTAACAGAAAAACCTGCCTGATGGAGGGACAGAATCACTTATACCGCCGATATATATTCTTTCCCGATTGCTAAAACATTTAACATTCAGTTAGAGAGCAACATACACAATCCAGACAACAAACCTTAAACATACTACACAGATAGATGTGTTATATGATAAATGGGGCTCGAGAAGATGACATACGATCCCGTGTGGGTTCATGGCGAGTCGTAACCAGACTTCAAATACTGCAGCCTGGTGTTCCCTCTGTTTGCACCTGTGTGTGTGTGTGTACCTACAGGCCTGTCTCCTCTGTGTGATTCCGGCCCGTGTGAAGTGTGGCCCGTGTGAAGTGTGGCCCGTGTGATTCTGGCCCGTGTGATTCTGGCCCGTGTGATTCTGGCCCGTGTGATTCTGGCCCGTGTGAAGTGTGGCCCGTGTGATTCCGGCCCGTGTGAAGTGTGGCCCGTGTGATTCTGGCCCGTGTGAAGTGTGGCCCGTGTGATTCTGGCCCGTGTGAAGTGTGGCCCGTGTGAAGTCTGGCCCGTGTGAAGTCTGGCCCGTGTGAAGTGTGGCCCGTGTGAAGTGTGGCCCGTGTGATTCTGGCCCGTGTGATTCTGGCCCGTGTGATTCTGGCCCGTGTGATTCTGGCCCGTGTGATTCTGGCCCGTGTGAAGTGTGGCCCGTGTGAAGTGTGGCCCGTGTGATTCCGGCCCGTGTGATTCCGGCCCGTGTGAAGTGTGGCCCGTGTGATTCCGGCCCGTGTGATTCTGGCCCGTGTGATTCTGGCCCGTGTGAAGTGTGGCCCGTGTGATTCTGGCCCGTGTGAAGTGTGGCCCGTGTGATTCTGGCCCGTGTGAAGTCTGGCCCGTGTGAAGTGTGGCCCGTGTGAAGTCTGGCCCGTGTGATTCTGGCCCGTGTGATTCTGGCCCGTGTGATTCTGGCCCGCGTGAAGTGTGATTCTGGCCCGTGTGATTCTGGCCCGTGTGATTCTGGCCCGTGTGATTCTGGCCCGCGTGAAGTGTGATTCCGGCCCGTGTGATTCTGGCCCGTGTGATTCTGGCCCGTGTGATTCTGGCCCGTGTGATTCTGGCCCGTGTGATTCTGGCCCGTGTGATTCTGGCCCGTGTGATTCTGGCCCGTGTGATTCTGGCCCGTGTGATTCTGGCCCGTGTGATTCTGGCCCGTGTGAAGTGTGGCCCGTGTGATTCTGGCCCGTGTGAAGTGTGGCCCGTGTGAAGTGTGGCCCGTGTGATTCCGGCCCGTGTGATTCCGGCCCGTGTGATTCTGGCCCGTGTGAAGTGTGGCCCGTGTGATTCTGGCCCGTGTGAAGTGTGGCCCGTGTGATTCTGGCCCGTGTGAAGTCTGGCCCGTGTGAAGTGTGGCCCGTGTGAAGTCTGGCCCGTGTGATTCTGGCCCGTGTGATTCTGGCCTGTGTGATTCTGGCCCGCGTGAAGTGTGATTCTGGCCCGTGTGATTCTGGCCCGTGTGATTCTGGCCCGTGTGATTCTGGCCCGCGTGAAGTGTGATTCCGGCCCGTGTGATTCTGGCCCGTGTGATTCTGGCCTGTGTGATTCTGGCCCGCGTGAAGTGTGATTCCGGCCCGTGTGATTCCGGCCCGTGTGATTCCGGCCCGTGTGATTCCGGCCCGTGTGATTCCGGCCCGTGTGATTCCGGCCCGTGTGATTCTGGCCCGCGTGAAGTGTGATTCTGGCCCGTGTGATTCTGGCCCGTGTGAAGTCTGGCCCGTGTGAAGTCTGGCCCGTGTGATTCTGGCCCGTGTGATTCTGGCCCGTGTGATTCTGGCCCGTGTGATTCTGGCCCGTGTGATTCTGGCCCGCGTGAAGTGTGATTCTGGCCCGTGTGATTCTGGCCCGTGTGATTCTGGCCCGTGTGATTCTGGCCCGTGTGATTCTGGCCCGCGTGAAGTGTGATTCCGGCCCGTGTGATTCTGGCCCGTGTGATTCTGGCCCGTGTGATTCTGGCCCGTGTGATTCTGGCCCGTGTGATTCTGGCCCGTGTGATTCTGGCCCGTGTGATTCTGGCCCGTGTGAAGTGTGGCCCGTGTGATTCTGGCCCGTGTGAAGTGTGGCCCGTGTGAAGTGTGGCCCGTGTGAAGTGTGGCCCGTGTGATTCCGGCCCGTGTGATTCTGGCCCGTGTGATTCTGGCCCGTGTGAAGTGTGGCCCGTGTGATTCTGGCCCGTGTGAAGTGTGGCCCGTGTGATTCTGGCCCGTGTGAAGTGTGGCCCGTGTGAAGTCTGGCCCGTGTGATTCTGGCCCGTGTGATTCTGGCCCGCGTGAAGTGTGATTCTGGCCCGTGTGATTCTGGCCCGTGTGATTCTGGCCCGTGTGATTCTGGCCCGTGTGATTCTGGCTCGTGTGATTCTGGCCCGCGTGAAGTGTGATTCTGGCCCGTGTGATTCTGGCCCGTGTGATTCTGGCCTGTGTGATTCTGGCCCGCGTGAAGTGTGATTCCGGCCCGTGTGATTCCGGCCCGTGTGATTCCGGCCCGTGTGATTCCGGCCCGTGTGATTCCGGCCCGTGTGATTCCGGCCCGTGTGATTCCGGCCCGTGTGATTCCGACTGCACTTAAACACATTTCTCGGCCTGAGCGATGAGAAGTTCATGTTTACACTCGGCGGTGATTGCAGTGTAGGCTAAATGCCCAAAGGCTCAGTATTAAATGTCTTGTCTTATTAAAAATGCTTGGGGCTTCGTAAACTACTTTGGACCATGGATGTCAAGATTATTAGATCATTGAATTGGGATTACTTGTATCACAGTTTAAGCTAATTTTCAAATATATGCTATATACTTCATTTAGAAATAAATTGTTGGCTGTTCATCTCAAATTATGTCTGTTTTTTTCATTTAGAAAGGTAGATTTCACTCATTTATATCTATTATACAGTTTGAATACCAGTAAATTAAAGGTTTCAGTAAATTAGTGTCGTTTTCTTATTGTAACACAAAAGTTGGACATCGCTACATCTTTTACAGACTTGATATTTCCTTTAGAATAGCTCGAAAAATGTCTGTGCGTAGACATCCGGGTCTGTTTTGAAATGTGACTTTAAAAACAGATGGAAGAAGGAAATTGCTCACGTAAACTTGCTAAGCTGATTAACAGAGGCATTTCGAGCACGGTTAAAACACAAAGAAGCTTCATGAATTACAATGTGCTGATGTAGAGCAGAGAGCGACTGGCTTTTTGAGTTCTGCAGAGGGAATAAGTTTGCATAATATATATATATATACAAACATCTTTTTCCAACATAGCATCTGCTGTTTAATTATTGCTGTTGTGCTGTGCCCTGTATTGCTTTGTAATTTATAACCTTCATAAATGTAAGGAAGCGACACGTTTTAGGAAACCTGCAGGATCTTATTTAGGTATTCACCAGATAAAATGATTCACAACTTTCCCAGAGGCTCGAATCCCAGATGGCGGAGCGTGGCTGGAGGGTGACACGTCTATTTTTAGCAGACAGCACAGCCTCAGCCCCGCAAAATAAAATGACTGCTTCAAGTGCAGCGGCAGAACAAATACGATTGTCCTGAAACACAAAAACCGTTCTGCGAAGCGTGTCATTAGGGTACATTTGGAAAGAGTCAAAACAATAATGAGATTGTGATTGAGTTTTAGGAACAGTTTGTGCACAAATGATTCATTACTAATTCATGAATTGATATTGCTAATATATGTGACAATAGGATCAATATATTATGCGCTATATATCACAATAATATAGATGTTGTCAAAAAGATACCCAAATACTAAACTAAGAAAATCACATTAAATAAGAAACTTTGACCTTTCCTGAATAGTTTGAAAGAAACTACTATAACTATTTGTTTTGAAAGTTGAAAGTTACATTATATTGACTGTGGTATTATACATTGTGGTATTAAAATCAGTATTGGACCTTTTCCTGGACTCAAAATAGTGCATTTTAGTATCATGACAACTGTGTAATGTCTTTTAATTCTACACAATTAGTTTGTTTATTAGGAAGAAACCGGAAAGATTCATAGCATTATTTGACAGAGGCTGAAGCTAAACATTTATTTTTCTCACCTTATTAACAAAAATCACGACATGCAGGATTTCATAACACTGACTCATGTATGGTATTTATTTGTTTCTATTTTAGGAGTGGAAAGCCTGTATGAACGAGCTTTGTACATCCGCAAGATTCTTCTGACCATCCCTCGATCAGTTCTTGTGGTCATGCGCTACCTCTTTGCCTTCCTCAACCAGTACGTGCAGTAGACATGCTTTGTCACCCGTGTATTCCACATAAGGACATTGCTTTAACTCGTTTCCACACTTTTCCTCTGCTCCTCCAGCTTGTCCCAGTACAGCGACGAGAACATGATGGACCCGTACAATCTGGCCATTTGCTATGGGCCGACCTTGATGCCCACCCCAGACTGCCAGGACCAGGTGTCATGCCAAGCCCATGTTAATGAGATCATCAAGACCATCATCATCCACAATGAAACCATCTTCCCTGATGCCAAAGAGTTGGACGGGCCCATTTATGAGAAGTGCATGGCAGGAGGAGATTATTGGTAAGTAAATAATGATACGTTTTACAACTGGCAGTCATTTACTAAAAGGTCTCCTACAATTCTTTAAACATATATTTTTTGTGGTGTTATTTAAGTATTCTGTACAATTCAACTCCAATGTTTAAACTGAAAATACTCTGAAGGCAGTAGTCAACTAAAGAACTTCTTGGTTGACTAAAGACATGCGCTGTGTATTGATTTGTCAAGAAATTACACATAAATCAATGCTATTCCTTAACAGTCAGAGAACATAATTCAACTTAGAATATAAAACAACACAGAAACGTCAGACTTTGTGTGGCTTGCAAGGGAGAGACCCGCCGGCCGTCAGGCTGTTGTATGCAGCCTGAAGTGGGTTCCACACCGCCGCGGCCGAAGCGTCCAGTTTACATTCAAAGTCTATGGTAAACGCGCGTCGAGCACGTAGTGCGTTATCCGCGGCGCGATTTCTTCGTTTTTTTGCGGCGCGATTGGTGTGGTTTTTTTACGTTCTCGATGCTTTGAGGCGACGAAAGCGGCTACGCGACGTGCTCAGATATGTTGAGGTCTCAGCAGCTGAAGCGTAGCAGCCGCCGCAGCAGCCAATCAGAGCTGCTGCAGTGACGTACGTACGTATGTATTGCCCCTCGCATTTCCGGTTTTCCCCGTGGAATTCCCCAAGAAGCGCCACTTTTTCCTTGCTCGTCAACAATGGCAGACAAACGATTGATTGTGGCTGTTTGTGGGAGAAAGGAGCTGTACGATGTATTCACGGTGGAATACAGAGACTGGCGCCTCCGTGTGAGGGTTTTGAAAACCAAATACGTGAAAACAACACTCTCGATATCCGTCATTTTACACAATGAAAGGCCACACCGTCAACAACTCCACTGCTCATGCGACAACACCTCTACTGCGCATGTGCGCAGACAGCTCGAGCGCGGCGTACGCGCACCTGTGTACAGTGGCCGGGGCGTCGATAGCGCGCGTCCGGTGCGTAAACCTTTTAAATGTACGCGCGCTCAAATTCTGCGTTGGGCGCGATTAGGCCGCGGCGGTCTGTATACATACAGACGGCCCTCTGAGTCTCACGGCGTTTTCTCCCTCTTGCAACTCCTTTTATTTCACATTATGGATTTCACACATAATAGGCGTCACTTTTCTCATTGGTTAACTCGACATCCAGCACTCATCTTTTACAACTGTCTTGGTATTTTCCTTAGAGATAAGAGCTTGGGGAATGTTTACCTACTCCCTGAGGGTAAACATTCTTCACACCATTTTCATACATGCCGTTTTTCTCTTAGACTAATGATGCTGATAACATACATCACACAAATATAATCATATATTTACATTTTATTACATGATTAGACTAAAAGGGGGCATTGCGTGGAACTGGCAGACGCTCTCAAACCCATTACGTATCTCACCGAGGCAGTTGCCAGTTGACTCCCAAAATCAAGACAACTCACTCCTCTCTGCTGTGAATAGAAATCCTTTATTACCCCCGGAAATTACTAGTCAAGTAATGAAAATGTTGGTCAACCATGACTCCAACGACAAAAGGTCTAAGGCACTAGCTGTGAGCTCAGTATGTAGACTGATTTCCTGATTGTCCTGCAGTTAAGAAAAGAAGGGGCTGCTCAAACCTCACAGAGCTCTCATTAACGTCCCTGTCAACACAGAAATATGCGCCTGGGATGTTCATCGTAGCCCTGCTCCAGCTGTGCGTCAGTAGCAGCTCGGCGCAGTTAAACGGAGTTGTCCAACGCACTATAGATTCATCTCTGGTGGACATCGTAAACACGTGTTTCAGGAATGACTTTACACGGCCCTCTTTATCTGTGTGAGACGGACTGAAACAATCACTGTAATGACCACAATTACAGCAGGAAGTAAAGGAAGAAGTCACCTGGAAAGAACGGGGCTGATGATGTGGGTGCTCGGTGCAGTCATGTGAACTAAACCTGGAGCTCCTTGAACATGTGTATCTGGCATCTTTGTGTTCACAATATCTCACAGATTTACCTTTATTAGAGCTAATGACTTGCCTCAGCACATTCATATCCCTTTAGGGTAAAGAAAAAACCCTGTGGCGATTGTCTTTGCGGTGGGGACTGGTACAACCTTCTATGAGATTAGGCCTGCCACAATAATTACCACATCGACATATACTTCAATATATGGCAAAAAGAACAATGTATTTGGGGCTCAATATTTATCATGTGTTTCTTTTGAACTTTGGGGAACTTTTTTCTTTGTTTTTCCAATAATACTTGACTCACTATTGACACCAACAAGGGATAAATATATTTTGGAACTCTTTTTGGGGGGATTCTCCTTTTGTCAGTGGCATAAAGTAGTTTCAATATTATCGTTTATCGGGCTGTTTTCTGTAGCAATTTATCACCCTTCAAATTGTGTTATTGAGGCAGACCTAAGTGGCATTACAGGGTTTTTTTCATAGCATGATTCCAGAAAAGCAGCATTTAGAAAAGGGCTCTGCTGATCAAAATACCCTTAACTAATCATAGAAAAGTGATCATAAATTACCGGCCATCCTTGTAGGTTTTACATTTCCCTTTTTGAAATTGTGACACAAACCTGTACAAGGAAAAGCTAATAAATTTAAAGCTGTCAAACTCCTGCAGTTTGACCTTTTGAGTGGTGCTTTGCCGGTGACAGTCTTGTTGTATCCCACAGTGAGAGCCCTTACAGCGAGCACGGGGCTCTGGAGGAGGTGGACAACGAAGGAGGGACTGAGGCACACACCAGTGAGGACGGTCAGTACAGACATTCACTTTATTATGGTTTACCTTTTAAACTGCCTTTTGCATGGAGTTGTACAAAGCTTCACTAGTGTAAGATATAGTCCTGAGTGGTGCAGTAAGGGTTAAGCTTCTGCAGCTCAGGGTGGCTAATCCTGCCTTTGAGTCTGTTAAATGTAGTTACCTTGAAGGCCCAGAGAATGTGATGGACGGCCATTCATATTCTAATGCACATACCTCTCCCCTGAGGCCCCCTGGCAAGCACATTCCTCATATAGAAATGCCAGTCTAAACCGACTGGAGGTCCCTTTCAGAAAATACAATTTCTATCACATTTACAGGTTATATTTTCATTTGCCTCTAAAAATAGATCAGGTAGTAATTTGTATGAGTTTATGTCAACATATCTGTGTTGATCTTGTCTCTAAATTACATTTCCATATGTTTTTAGAAGAAATATAACAAATATTTTCAGGGAAAGGGGAAAATATGCGGTTTAATCAGGTAGTGTGACCATACATTTATTTCTGTGTCGAATGTAATGGATAGTAGTGAGTCCAATCCAAGTCAAACACAGACTCTGTTGAAGCAAGATCAGATTATTTAAAATCACTCAACGTTAAGAAAGTAGGCCAAAAGTTCCTGCTCATTAGATATATGCTAATCTTTGTCAGAATAAATCTCGGGATAGAGATGGAAAGTAGTCATTACAAGTGCTTAAACTGTAGAATGGACCAACTGACACTATGATACAAGTATTTATCAAATGTGTTTGTATTTATTAGAACTTGGATCCTGACTGTCAAATAATGTAAGGGACATAGTAAGTAGTCCGTGCTTTCAGTTCACTCTCGGGTCCATCCAGTTCATTTCCATAGTTATGTCACTCTATTACCTCACGCAAGATCGGACACGACGCAGTTTCAGAATAAATCTCTTACTCTCTTCTGCCGGCATAGGTTTTTTAATGGCTCTAGCCGTGAATCTTTTAGTGCGAATCAAATGTGTATGTTTAACAAGTTGTTGCTTTTCAGATAGATCTTTTAATAAATTCAAGTAATTGAGTCTAATTTAGGAATATTAATGTTTTATCGTACCTATATTTAATCTGCCCTCAGTGTAGTTCAGTGTAGTTCAGCGTCAGTGGAACGGCCACAGAAGATAAACCTGGGCTTGCTTAATGTCCCGTTCCTGGCACCATCAGTACGTTGACATTCCATATTCTGGCAAATTCTCAACAAGGTCAAAGGTGAACTATCTGCTACATTGATTATATATATCATTGCTCCACGGGCGCATACACAGGATGTCCGTG
Organism: Eucyclogobius newberryi; assembly: GCF_026437365.1. NCBI lineage: Eukaryota > Metazoa > Chordata > Actinopteri > Gobiiformes > Gobiidae > Eucyclogobius > Eucyclogobius newberryi. The sequence goes on from NW_027316389.1 coordinate 14,869,175, forward strand.
TTGTCAAGTCGCCCAGCAGCCGCAGTCATATTGGATTGCACATGTTAAAGGGCATTGTATTTTACTGGACTGGTCGGGTTATATTTTTGCCATATAAACCACACTGATGTCCGTGCTGCTCTTGCGTCATGCACTTTTCTCTTTGAAAGCGAATGTCTGTTTACGATGGTATAGTACAATATCTTAATATTGCAATTTTTGTATTGGAGATATTAAGTATATTGTCTGTATAAAAAAATAAATAAACGGGCTGCAGAAATACTTCAAAGAACAGATATATTTACTGTAATCTTCAAAACAAGAGTGTATGATATTTCTGCTCTTATGTGTTTAGTTCTATAGCCCATTAAACTTGTGTCTGATACTTTTTACTCGACCAAGGCATTTACAGACATGTTCTAGTACATTTCTGACGGGTTGCTATTATCATTTGAATATAATATAGTACCCCAAATATATTGAGATTGTCATTTGTCAATATGACCCTCTCCAGAGTCCAGACTCCCCTGATTCTGTGTATGAACAATGTGCACAGCAGGGTTTCCGTTTGTGTGTAACCGTGGCTGTTTCCGGGGTAGTTTTGGTTCTAATTGTACACCTGATTCAGCAGGAACTTTTTACTGCTCTCAGCCACGTCATGTGTTACTTCTGACAAACACTACAGTGGGAGATTGAGGGAAGTTGTTGTAAAATAGTGTGGAAAATCACCTACTTTGTTTAGAAGTACTTTGGAGCAGCCCGATTAAGCTTGTCTTGTTCCATTGTGAGCGGGTCACTTTCACCTGTCAGCACGAGCAAAGCCGGCAGGTGAAGAAATAGAATAGTAAAAATAGATGAGGCTGAAGAGGACACGGCACGCATCTGTATGGTGACTGTATCCTCTTTCCCACGTGGCTTTCCTCATCTGGGAATCACCATGGCCCCTGTGAAAGATCTATCATGATGGCTTTTCACTGCCATACACGGTTCAGCCATTTACTCTATTCTTGGTGATTGTGTAAAGCGAGGCTGTGCTTGTCCAGAGACCCCCTGTCTGAGAGGAGAGGAGGGCAGAGGTAGGAGTGAGAGAAATAAAGAGGCTATTTTTAGTCTTGTGTTGCTGTCTTGAATACATTTCGGCTTTGACTTTTAATATGAGGTGACTCAACCTGCTGTTGCAAAGTCAACAGATGTTATTAGTTATAATGCATTTACTGGATTTATAGTTATGTAAAGTCATGTTCTTTACTTATGGCACTGTAGTTTTTTCTTTTGTGTAATTATGGTGTTGATGTGACCACAATGAAATAATCTATACATTGAATGGCATTTCCCTGGGTCATATAGATCTCCGTTTACCAGCTACTATAAATAACCTGCTAAATCTCCTGTGGGCCTGTTGTGGCCTTGGTCAAAGTCCAGCAATGTACAGCTGGGTTACTATTGATTACTAAAATAAGCTACTGGCTAATTGTGCACACATTTGACCTCCGTGTGCAAACATAGTCACACTAAGGTCAATGTGAACAATAAGTGTTTTTGTATGAAATCTCATTACAAAATATATAGTGTATCTGAGAATGTCTTTTCCCTGTCTGACATGTCAGACCTGTCTAATCCTCTCTCTGCTGACAGAGGGTGAACCCATTGAAGCCATTGCCAAGTTTGACTACATTGGGCGCTCGTCACGGGAGTTGTCCTTTAAGAAGGGTGCCTCTCTCCTGCTGTATCAGCGGGCATCTGAGGACTGGTGGGAGGGACGCCACAATGGGATCGACGGCCTGGTGCCACACCAGTATATTGTTGTACAAGACATGTGAGTATTTTTTCAATGTTTAGTTATGAATGTACCACTTATTGGATGTTTCTTCCAATTCTAGAGTTCACCATTTTATTTGTATGGTGCTGGCCACATCTTAATAAGAGATTAAAAAGGATGGTATAGAAAAATCAAATTGTACATATTCTTGGCTGTAAAACTTTTCACATTATCAAAATTCTAAAACATCATTCTACGTTTATTCTCCTCCCAAATATTTAGTGTGTTTGTCTTGTTTTAAATTCATGTTAGAATCTGCTTCGTGCACAGAGCTTGCACACGCACTGAATACTAAAAAGCTTAGGTCACCTCTACCAACTGCAACGCTTGTTCTGTGTACAGACTTTTAAGTTGGACAAAAGTAATGCTATTAATCAACATATACAATCCCTTGTAAAAGACTTTGTTGATCTCAATTAGTTTAAACCTGGTTAAATAAAGGTCAAATTGAAAATAATATTACATAAAATGTCTACCTTTTATTTGACTTTCACATTTCTGGAATTTTAAGAACCATTTTTATTTTTATTTTGATCATTCAATTTTAATTGTATTTATGATTAACATGCCACATTGTGATATTCCGTAGAACTTAATATATATATTTTTACCCATTAGTCTTCTGTCCATGTGGAGGGTCCTTAAGCAGCTTGCTGTCACAGTCTTTGGCCCTCAGCCCTAACAAGCAGTGCACTGACTGTTGGTGCTTAATGGACTGGATTTACTGTCTCGTTAGAACAAGAAAAGAATGACTCCAATCACTTAGGAGTCGGCCCAACAAAATGGTCATTTAGAGCGCTGCTCTCCCTTTTCCTCCTGCCTCTGTCCGATCACTGCTTCTCTATCAATAATTCACTTGAGGGATCTCCGCTGATGGGATGTCTCCTTTGCTAATGAAATAGTGGCAGGATTTACAGCTGTCACTGTGGCCCCTCTGAGCTCTGCGACATCATGCCCTCTGCCTAAAATGAGGGGCCAAGCTCTGGAGGAGTAGACAAGAGCAAGGTCTTCTTTAAACCCCATGAAATAATCAAGAATAAAACATACGTCTACTTGAGCACAGGAAGTCTGCTCTGAGTTTGTAAATCTAATTACAAACAGTAAACCTTTTTTTTTGTTTTACATAATATCTAAAATATTTTTCCTTGTTAAAGCAGCATTATTATTTTCCACAGGGCCTTCCCTCAATCACAGGCAAGGTTATTACTTAAAAATACCTTGAAAAATATGAATTATGACTGAGCAGGCTTGCGTCATTTTCCATCTTACCTGAAACTTGTCCTGGTGGCATCAGATGCTTGTTTCCATGGAGAAGAATGCGTGAAATGCCATTATAGAATATTCCAGGCAAGGCAAGCAGAATGTTACATAATCCAGCACAAATATGCATACCAGTGTCAATTATTACTGTGTGTCTGTAACATGATCCATCGTTTTCTTTTAACCTTGAGACAAAAGGCTGACGCAAGAGGAAAATTGAAATCAGACATAGCAAAACCAAGCACATATAAGATGGACTGATTTGCTGATTCTCCTGTTTCTTTTCTTGTTTGTCTGTCCTCTGTTGGCTCTCCCCGTGCCGCTCCCAGAGATGACAACTTTTCGGACACCCTGAGTCAGAAGGCAGACAGCGAAGCGGGCAGTGGCCACGCCGGAGACGAGAAATGCTCAGGGAAGGACATCAACTCGCCCACGGACACGCGCATCTCCGAGGCCTACATTAGCAGGTTGGATTCCACACTGTTGGGTTATTGATGCCTCTTTAACAGCGCACGCTTAGCTTGGGTTTGCTTGAGTTCATTTAGAATTTATGCTCACCACACACAAAAACCTTTATAAAGAATTATAGACCTGAGTTTGGTGGAAGTACGTTATAATATATTTATATATAATATATTATATTTATATTGGATTTTATTGTGACTAGTCAACTGGAACAATCATAATTCTACTGCTTGTGACTGGAGCCTATCCCAGTGACTTTGGGCCTTAGGCGGGGTACAGGGGCCAGCTCGTTGCAGGGTTAACAGACATAAACACACAGATAACCATTTACTCGCACATTCATACACTAGGGGGAATTGCCAACCGTTGCATATTCACAGTGGCAGGAAGCTGGAGTACCCGGACAGAGCCCACGTTAACATGGGAAGAACATGCGATCATGTGATGCTGGTCTGGCCATCAGGCACCCCGTAATTATATTTTGATAATCGTTATCATAATATGGACTATACAGACTCTGAAACACATGTCTGTCATTTCCCCTGTGATTCTTGCTGTTAAAACCCTCTGATACCATAGTATGAGACCAGACTCTGCAAAGCATGTGTGTTAGCCATTGTTGCAGTGCTTAGTCATCAGCAGGTCACATGGGAACACGCAGCAAGGACACACACAGCTCTAGTCACACCCCCGTCTTGTTGGCAGTCTGCTGGATTTGAGCCCGGTTTAACGATTCATTCTCCACATGGTGATAAAACAAGATCCCGTTCCATAAGATCTTAAGCGTTCAAAATGCCACAAGATGTCTCGTCCCTATCTGGAACCATCTGTGATCTACTTTTTTTTGTAATTGCCACAAAACTGTGTCCTGATGTCAATAGCTTCAGAATGTGATGCCATAATTCAACTCCAAAGACGTAATTGTTGTTAGTTGAAAGTACTAAAATTAAATTGGCTAGTTTATGGAGTCAATCTCTAACAAATTCTGAAACCCGTGCATTGCATAGGCCCCTGCCCTTCATCTGAAATTATAATTCAGCGTGAACCCAATTTATTGTGATGAGTCAGACTCAGCAATATGTATGTCAACTCTCACAAACAGAATATCTCCCATGTGTCTTAATGAAGGTCTTATATTCAGTGAAGTTTGTTGTACCTGTCTGTCAGCTGCTTCCAGGTGAAGTCCATCTCCTCCTCCGTCCGCTCTCTATGCCTTCACTCCTGCATTCAAATTATTGTTGAATCATTCATGTCCTGGGCTATTTATGGAATTTCTCTTCTCGTAGTGCATTCCGTGGACAGCACACTCACCAGAAGCCAGATGAGCTCAAAAGTTCACCAGCCAAAAAGTGATTGCACCTCAGTTGTAGTGTACTCAGTGAGAATGTGGATTGATCATAACCGCTTTGGTCATACTGATTATACTTTTTTTTTAAATATTAGTATACTATTATTATTAGTTTTGTTATTATTGAACTTAAAATAAAAATTAGGATTTAATTAAAGTATGGGATTTAATTGCACTCTGAAGTGACTGTTGGGCATCCCAGTGGAGGATAGTTTTATGTATGTAAACTGCTCCCTCTGCTGGAGGATTACTGCTATTGCAGGTTTTTATAATAAAGTTTTGACAAGTTCTCGCCCAACAGTAATTGCAATCCCAAAAAATCACGGACAAGACAAGGAGCTTGTATTACTTTAGAATGTTTTCAGTCAAAATATTTGGTTTGAACTTGAATGAGGTCATTATTGAGTAATTGGTGACGACCTCTACCACTTTGCATATATATTGAACATATATTGAACTGTTGTTCTGTCTTTCAAGAGGCCATTGAAAGTTTAGATAAAATATTTCATTCTTCTTATTCTAGCAGACACAGAAAGAGGTCTGACCCACCGTCCCGGCGGCCCCCTGCGCGCCCCACAGATGTTCTCTGTATGGTCCATGCCTCTCAGCAGGGACATGGGGGACATGGGGGCACTCCTGAAATGGGCTCGCCAGTTCTTGGCCACTTCAGTCCCCGTGACGTGCTGCGCAGTCGGAACCACCTCCCTGTGGACAGTCCTGAGCGCAGGCGGCGCACTGGCCACGGCAGTCTGACCAACATCAGTCGGCATGAGTCTCTAAAGAAGATGGAGAGCCCACCAATCCGCCGCTCCACCTCATCTGGCCAGTACACAGGCTTTTCAGACACGCACCATCACCATGGGGGCAAAGCCCTGGACCCGGAGACCATCGCACAGGTCAGCGTGGGACGAGCGGCGCCCCGACCGCAGCTCCCTCCATCATCAAAGCCCTGCCCCGCCCTGTAAAAACATAGTCAGTCCCTGTCTTCTGCTTCCTCTGGCTGCATCTGTGTCAGTGTGCAAATACACGCAAATGACTAGCTTCACAGGCAGACCGCAGGGAGCATGGCACGACATTGGGACTTATGAAGGCCATCTCAGTGTATCTGACAGAGTGGTCATAATTTTTGTGAAAGTTTAGTGATTAAGTACCTAATATATTGATTGTTAATTTCAGTAAAAAGTACACTTAAAACTGTGCCGGGCTGTCTGCCTGCGTATCAGGAGCATGCAAAGTTCTTTAATCTTTCAAAACCTTTTTGTTCAAAGTCTACAAACTTGTTTCTGAAATCATTAAATCATTGTAAATCTAACTATTACTCTTTACTTTTTGATGTTTTGTTGCATGATTAAACTCTAGTGGTCTTACAATACTGTTAATTCAGCACCTTTCATACTTTGCCTTTTGCATGGTCTTTGTTTCTCACAAAAATCTTATTTCATTAATTGCTCTTTCTTCCTTCTTCTCACGCATTGTGTAGGACATAGAGGAAACCATGAACACTGCCCTGAACGAGCTGCGTGAGCTGGAGCGGCAGAGCTCGGCCAAACACGCGCCTGATGTGGTGCTGGACACTCTGGAGCAGCGGCAGAGCAGCGGAGGTCCCACCCATAGCTCCAGTGAGTCTCTGAGCCCCATCCATGGAGTCTTGCTGCGCCCCACCGCCCACCCTGAGCCCCCCATCCGCCGCAGCACCAGCTCCTCCAGCGACACCATGAGCACCTTCAAGCCAGCCGTGACCCCACGCATGGGAGTGCAGCTCAAGCCCCCAGCGCTCAGGCCCAAGCCCCTGGTCTTACCCAAAACCAGTCAGCCTCCACAGGGCCCTGCCACACCCACTCAGGATCCACTGGACAAATCCTGCACCATGTAGTAACGCCACATGTAAAGTAGTAACGTGCTTTAGTGAAACTCCTAATGTTCTAGAGTTATTTAGGAAAAGTACTTTAGGAAGATTTAGAGTACTGAGCCCCAGTAAAGTGCAGGGTTTGAGAGACTTTCAAGAGCATACCTTGTAGAAAAGACCTGTAAGTCGACAATTCCTCCCTAGAAAATGTGCACACATAGTTAAGTGTACAGTATGTCTGTGTCGGCAATTTTTTCTCGAAACAACAAATCACTAAGGCTTCCTCCGAGCTTTACATTGATTGTTTACCTATTAAGATAGAACAATCACACACAGTAGTTTAACACAAGCCATGGGAGACTGAATATTTAAAATGTCACTATTAGAGAGGTGCTGCCACACAATGGACTTACAAAGTTGGACTCGTAATTTAAGGTACTTTGTTAATACATTTGTGGTACGGATAAAATAGAAAGTAAACTGTTTTTATTCACTTGTAAACATCACATCTTTCCTTAATGAAATAACTGTATAGAAATAACATACTGTATAATTAATAACATTTAAACTATTATTGCCTGGAATAGAATATAACTATTGGGTAAAACCACTCCAAGAACTTATTTTTGGTTCTGTCGTATAGTTACAAATAATGCAATATTAAAGCTGTATAATGTGCATCAATGTAAAAGCAAATATGATGAATCATCTCTTGTAATATGGTATAAAGTATTATATTCTGTAGAAACAATATCTACGTTTCTGCCTTGCTTGGCTTTACCTACCCAAAGAGTAAACTGTCCAAGCGTTATGTGTATAGACTCATGGCGTTCTCGTGTGGGAGTGCCCGTAGCCATGGACCTAATGACTGTTACTGTAAATGCCTGCTAATAACATACGTTCTCTCTGCCTCTTAGCATTGCTCTGTCTTCTATTCAAATCTGTCTTAGTTTTCTAATGCAATCGCAAGAGCCTCATCAAACAATATGTGCCACAATTTCAAATGTATGACTGTGATCCTTGTAATCTCTGTACAAATAGTAAGATTTCACAGCTGGCATCATAAGTTTACACCATCACTGACTTGACAATGTGTGAATAAAATATTACAGATTGCTAACTTGTATTATTTTTATAGCGCTAAGTGTTTTTTTTTCAGTGTGGAAAGATGTAGAAATATTACCTAACAGTTGTAAATAGTGTGCTCTTGTCACCATAGAACATCACCAAACGTTGGACTCTTGGCGCCGGTAGGCAATAAGCTACACTGTTGTGTTCTGTACTTGTGAAAGTGCCTTTTTAAAACGTTAGAGGAACTCTGTACTGTCAAATGCTGTGTCTATAGAGAAAATATAAAGAAAAGTAATAATGCAATTTCACAGCTGACTCATTGTGACATTGCACTTTTCTGTAAATATCTGTACATAGGGCATGTAACATCATGTAGAGACCTTTGGGGGACCTGTAGCTCAAAATATGTCTTTCTAATAAAGAAAATAGTTTGTTGAAATGTTTATTGGAGTTTTATTTCTTGCTTTGTTTTTTAAGACCGAATCACAACAATTTTTTTTTTATATTTTATTGTCAAAAATTGCAAGTTCCTGCGCTGAAATGCACAGTAAATACTTCAACCGTGTTCCATTACTTTGTTTCACACTGTTTTGTAATACGTACACATTGCCCACTAAAGCATCTACTATTGTACTAAACATTTATATATTGACTTAGTGAGATTTCCTTATGTTCTGCTATGTCTGGAAGCTTCAATGAGAACTGCTGCCCTCCGCTCCTTGCCCTTGTTGCTGCACTGTTCACAGGAGTGATAGTGGCTCTTTGTTTGGCCCATGTCTTGCTGGAGCTTTTCAAGGCCATCTGAAACACACAAACGGAAGATTTAATTTCATACAATAACAATGTGGAAAAACGGTGAGGGAGCGGATTAGATAAGACCACCTCAGCCACACCAGCTTTCCGCTCCCACATGAGAATGCTTTGCTGTAGTTTCCGGTGTTTCTCCTTCATCAGCATGTACTCGGTGGTGTCAGGGGCCTTGAAGCCGGCAACCTGGCACTGCAGGTCATCATTAAGAATCTGCGCTTTTAAACGTTCCTCTTCGACGCTCTGTATAGTCTCCTCCAATCTCGCCAGTTTGTGCTCCTTCGCCTTGATCACTTTGTGTAGATTTGATAATTCACTTTTGGCCCTTTGCAGTTTTTCCTGTTTAGAAATAGTTGCATGTAAATAATATATTGAGTTTTTTCCACTTGCAAAAAAATAAATGGAATAAAGTCTGACCTTGTAAGAACTTAGCACATGCTGTGTTTTGATATTGTTGACACGAACTTCATCCAAATCAATGTCATGGTGCTGCTCGTTGACGTCTTGAAAAAAATCCTAAAATCAAACACATTGAACTGACTAAACCACTTGCAAGTATAATCATATTCTACCACTTAAATCTGAATAAATACAGAATACCAATGCACAAATAATGATCATTCTAGTTGTTGAATACCTCATAGTCTGCTTTCCCCAGGTCTTTCCTCTGTTGAAGCTGCTGCTGGAGCCTCTTCTCAAAGGCTTGCATGGACTGGGTCTTCAGACTACACTTCTCCATCTGGTTGAGCTATTTGTATGAAAACAGTAAAGCAGTCGATCAACACCAGCAACACGTTAGCAACCAGTCAACACCAGCACAGTCTATGAAGTGAGCTTTAACTTCAAGTGCATATTATGACTAGTAACACTAATTATTTCAGCTAAATACTGTCAACATAATTATATTTACAATTTTGCTAAAGCTATTTCCTAGTTTTCCCAACAGATGTGACTATAACTGATAACTGTTACCTGGCAACCACTGCATTTTGTATAGAATAATGTGTATTTATGACAGAGAAGTGTTTTGTTTTGAGGGACACATATTGAAACATGCACAAGAGGAGGAGGACAGTCATTTACGTACAAAAATGTAGCTTTTATCTTTTTGTTCCACCTCACCTTGAGTCTTTCACTCTCGGAACCATAATATCCGATCTGCCTCAAAATGTTATTCGTTTAGGTTATAATGGTAGAGGAATAACACGTTCTTCTCAGGATAATGTGGACCAATTCACCAGAAAGTCAAGAAAACTATGCGCCACATTTGGCCCCCAGGTCATAGTTTGGACGGCCTTGACATAGTTCGAGGTATTTACGTTTTAGAACTCAGCAGTCATTTTTATCTTCAATTCTTTTTTGTTTTTTTCAACTTTTCCTCACAAACTGACACTTGACTGGTGTTAAACAATGATTAACATCTACCACCGGGACTATCCCACCAAACAAAGTAATAATTGGAAAAGAAAACAAAGATACATGAACAGTTGTGAGTAGTTTTACCTTGGACTTGTCTTGGATGAACTGCAGCACCTTCTCAGGCTTGTGAATATCTAATCTTTTTTCCCTCAGAGGTTTGAGAAGCCGGCGTTCAAAATCAGCCTTGGCTCTCCTTATGTCCTCTAAACGTATTTCAGCCTCTTTCATTGAATCCTAAGAAATAACACAAATGCAATAACACAAGAGCTGTTTCCCAAAATGTGTAGGCCATAGATTTGTTGCCATAATCTCACCCTGAAGTCCTCCTGTTTTTTCTCATATCTGTGTCTAAACTTCTCCTGCTCTTTTTGCATTTCCATAATTTCACTTTGGGCCACGTAACATTTTTGTTGTAAAGTTAGTTGTTGCTCAGGTTGGGATTTCTGCCTCAACCTGCGCCCCTGAAGTAGGAAAACAAATACATGTAAATTAAAGTGATTACCGACAAACTTTTTTTAATTTTATGACTTACTCCACCCTTTGTTTTCTGGTCCTCCACTGATAGCAATTCATGAGGATCTAAACGGCTGATGAAGTGCTCATACATGTCATTTTCTGCCAACAGGGCTGCATTCAGTCTCCTGGGAAAAGAAACAAATTAAAAGGTGAACTAAAACTGAATTAGTATTAATTAATTATTAGTGTTGAGACAAAGCACTGACACATGAAAAGTTATTTTACAAGAGCCAATATCTACTGCTGTCTTCTTTTTTATACCATCTTCTACACAAATTAAGAGTTGAGGGGATAGCTGAAGAAGGGATATAATTTGTTTTAAATTATTGCAATACATTCTTTTGACCCCTTATCAGTTTTTGCAAATTAACGTTTGACATAGCCTATAAAAGTGAATAAATGCATATAGTCTACAATACAATGAAGTAACGTTAGCCAGATAAAGTTAGCTGGAGCCAGGAACCTATGCTAACTTTATCAATTTGTTGTAAAAAATGAATAAAATGCTACAATAAAATAATTGTACTTTAGCTCTTCGACTTGTCTGCGCAGTGATTCTTTTGCTTCTTCTGTAACATCTTTATCTTCGGTCTCTTTTGCTCCAGTTCTTTTCACGTAAAGGTCGTCCTCCATGTTGGTTGCTATGGTAAACTGAAGCTTGCGTCCAACCGTTGCTAGTGAAAGTAGCGCCGCCTTCCGGTCAAAGCCAGCGGTGCAAATTCACGATTAATTACATAGCTTGTGTCGTATTTCCAGAGCTTCCCTCATATTAAAATGTGCACCCTAAAACATGGCAGCCTAAACTCCCTTCTAACTATTTATTTTGGCACCATTCAGTCCTCTATGTTTCTCAACGTTTGTTTAGATTTTGCACTTCCTTGTTCCGCGCGTGACGTGTACCAGCCCCGCCCCTCGAAGCTCAAGTTTCACTTTCGTTTCTGCGCAAAGGAAACAGGAAAAGCGAGTCGTTTTCTATCAAGGAACCACGGAACTTTTTTATAACCGAAATGGCTAAGGTGGTTTATAAGTTCATACTTCAGGCCTTGTGCAATAACCAGGGTAGTTTGGACTTCCGGAGCCTAAACGAGCAGATATCGCAGCATTACACGGTCGAGGAAGAGTTGCTGCAGGCGATTCTGTTTGACGACGGGAAAATAGCGATTCAAGAGGGCAAAGAGAAGGCCAGCGGCGGAGGAGTCATCAGTCCCGACTGTGTTGTTGTGGCAAAAACGAGCCTGCGTTTGTGTCAGGCCAAATCGTGCCAAGGATGCGACAAGTTACACCTGTGCAGATACTATGTCTGCGGAGAATGCACTTTTAAGTAAGTCAGCTGTCAAAAACTACCACTATTTTCTGTTGTGCTGGGCTTTATCTGTTGTGACCTGTTGTCATGGTTAAAATGCACTGTTTCGTTTTCAGAGAGAAATGTAAAAATCCCCATAGTCTGACTTCACCAGAGAACGCCAAGATTTTGGAGGAGTGTGATGTCCAAGGTCTCACTGAGAAGCAGCTGTTCCAACTTTTACTGCAGAATGACCCCTATCTGCTCCCAGAGGTGTGTTTGTTTGTTTGTTTGTTTGTTTGTTTTTTTGTTTGTTTGTTTGTTTACTGGCTTACATGAAGACGTCGTTCGAAGAGTTCATTTGCAAGAACAGATCCTTTGAAAGAAACGTCAAATACTTTTATTATGGGAGTGTCTACAGAGCCGCGGCTCCTGAAACTGCTGGGCTATTTGACCGAGCCGGGTTTGACCGCGCCGGGTCAGGGTTGGGGTTAGGGTTAAGGTTAAGGTTAGGGTTTGCGGCTCCTGAAACTGCTGGGCTATTCTCAGCCTTTTATTATAGTGCAATATCTTGAGCAAATCAACCTCAACTTATCTTATTAATAATTATGTGCAGAACGAGCATCAAAAAGGAATCAAACTTTGTGGTACATTTTCACAACTATCTATTCTAGCAATTTAACTAACCCGAAATCAAATATGTCATGGTACTTTTTGTGTCATGTCCTTTGTTTTTGTGGTAGTTTTTGATGTTTCGTTGCACATGTCTTAACCGCAAATGGCAAATAAACAAAACTAACTCAAGTGTAATAATACATGTGTTCCTATGTCCATCCCTCAGATCTGTTCCCACTACAACAAAGGGGAGGGTGAGAGTGGCTCCTGCAAATTCACTACAACTTGCACCAAGCTCCACATGTGTCAACACTTCTTAAGAGGCGATTGCACCTTTGGCTCGTCGTGTAAAAGAGCTCACGCCATCGATGCTCAGGGGATGAAGCTGTTCAAACTGTACAGTAAGGAGAACATCACTGGCCTCTACAAGATCTACAGAAACAGACTCATCATTCAGGGACAAAAGGCACGACCAGCTGGTAAATAAAACCTTTTTTGCATCTTGTCCTTAATGTATGACATGGATATATGACTTGTTTCAGCGTTGCCGGAAGGGTCCTGCCCTACTCCACGGCCTCTTGCCCAAGCACTTCCTTCTCCTTCCAAACAAACCAGCAAACCAACCGGTCCTGCGTCTTTGAAAGGTTTGAGCGACTCGGACCGAAGTGAAATCTGCCAGTTTTTCCTCCGCAGAGACTGCAAATTTAATGGTAGACATTTTACATAACATTTGCGTGATGACATATCAAATACCTCGTAAAAGACAGTATCTTTGTGTGTTTTTTGCAGAGCGATGTGCACGTGTTCATTGGCACTTGCCGTACAAATGGGAGATGCGGGAGGGTGAAAGCATGAAGTGGAAAAGCATGGATAACATGGAGGAAATTGAAAAGGCCTTTTGTGATCCAGCAAATGACACAAGCTGCACCGATGACCTGACTTCACCTTCAGGACTGATGAGATTTCTTAGTTTTGCAAGGTGTGCAAAATGTCACACACGTATTTGGGGTTTAACCAATCGGAACACTCTTCATGTTTTTTGTTGTTGAAAAATGATTTTTTTTTTAGAATTTTTTGAATAATTGCAGCAGGGCAGCGGGTGTAGATAGGGGGTAGGTGTAAACAGACATTTGTGGAGCACTCAAGTCTTTAGACGCCACAGGATTTGTGAAACAAGCATCAATCAATCAATCAAGCAAAATGTATTTCCATAATATTGATGTATAGTTAGTGTATGCATTATTTGCATCCAACATGAAGCACACGTATGTCTATATATGTATTTACTCAGTATAAAATTTACAATGGCCACATAGTCTTCCTTGGCTTTATAATCTGTTCTAAATCTAAATAATGCTTTAAATTGTGTTTGTTGTTTTCAGTTCTTCAGCCGCACCGTCTGTTGACTTCATTAAAATGATTTATGGGACCTCTCCAGTGCGTCGCCTGACCACCTCCTCCTCTGTGTCCCACCCCCCAAACTACATCCTAACTACGCAGTGGCTCTGGTACTGGAAGGATGAAACTGGAGCATGGCTGGAGTATGGACAGGTCTGTCGTAGATGTAGAGTATGTAGTACCTATGTAGAGTATAAAAGTAGACAATATAGATATATTCTTTCTTGCAGGATGGTACTGGAATGGCATTGGCATCGCTCACCTCTCAAACTTTGGAGAATGTCTATCTCACAGACAAAAATGCAGAAATTGAATTTACCGCAGGGAAACATAAATATAAGATTCATTTTGCGGGTGCAAATGGACTGCAGATGTGTCAGAAAAACATGAGATTTAACACCATAAGAGAAGTGAGAAGACGGCCTCACTTTGTGTCTGCTCATGAAGTCGAAGCAAAGCTGAAGAGGTTAGAAGTTCGTTTTCCCGTGAGCTTTGTCTTTTGTTCTGTTACTTGTCTAACACTTCTTCATCTTCTGTTTTAGTGGCAGTAGTTCATCCCAGAGCAGCAGCTCATCCGCCGCCGCAGTGCCTTCCAACTGGGACAAGAATGCCCTGCCCGAGATCGGATACAAGGCATGCACATTTTTTTACTCATCAACTCATTTGTAATACTCTTAAACTGGTCTGAAGGTTTTGATTTATGAGAGTGCACTGAGACAACATTTCATTTCAGCTTGTACCTCTTTCTACCTCGGCAAAGGAATATCACATGATTGAGATGCTGTTTATGGCGACGATGCCCCAGAGTAGAATCACCAGAATTCAGAGGATCCAAAACCCGTCTCTGTGGAGGGTGTTTCAGTGGTAAAGGGTCTATTTTATACAGCAATGATAAAGCATTATGGTTCTCGATAAACATTTTATTTTGACAAACGTTTCAGGCAAAGGGAGCAGATGCACAAGAGGAACGATGATAATCCTGTGAATGAGAAACATCTTTTCCATGGGACAGACAAGTCAATCGTCGAAGCAATATGTGACCAGAACTTTGACTGGAGGATGTGCGGTGTCCACGGTACAGCTTATGGCAAAGGTACAGAGCCCCACGTCCCGGTAACAAGAGTCAGGTGATATTATATCAGTCCAACAGAAAAGTAAAACGTGTCATGTTTATTTATAAGACAAATGCGAAATATCGGTTGAATTAATCACAAAAGTGGTCGATAGTAGTCGATAAATATATATTTTTTATGCTCAATATTTAAATTTTGCATATCTTCAGAACATCGTGGTGAAAAATAAATTAAGAGGTGTCCACGTACCACCTAAACGACCTTGCGTCCCACAGTTTGAGAAACTCTGATCTAAATGTTGCCCACGTGTAATATTTACATAATTATTAACATTAGATATAATGATTCACTTCCTGTCTGATATTATGGATGTTAAGATTTATTATTGGTTTGGCAATTTTTATATATTAAAAAAAAAAAAAAAAAGAATCCCATTACTTTTACTTCTATGTTAATTTATATAGTCACAAAGAATAGTGATCTACTCTAAAAGTGAATGTAGGATTTGTAACCCTAAAGCAGGGGTGTCAAACTCATTTTGGGCCGCGGGCCGAATTTTGACGCTCAGGCTGGGTCGCGGGCCGATAATAAAAAATAAGAAATAAAGATCTTTATAAAGCCTACGCTGTTTTTGAAGCAATTACTGGATCGATTAAAAGAAATGACAAACACGTTTGTTCTCATAAACTGAATAAACATAAAATGTATTAAGAAAAACAAGTGTAATTTCACCAACACTGTGCTTCAGTTTATGTTCATTACAACTTCAGAGTTAATCTACAGAGATAAACATTTAGTCAGAGGTATTTGGAACTGAAAAATATTGTATTGACTGTATAACAAAATAAACTTCTAAAGATCTAAAAAACCTTTTAAATGTACTAAGTAACATTTCCACGCCTGTGTAGTTCTCTGTAGTTCTCTGTAGTTCTCTGTAGTTCTCTGTTCACCTGAACTGACTCATCACTAAATACAAACAAACGTGGAGCGTTTAAGGAGGTTAAGTTACGCCTGTTGCCACTTCCCACAGCACATCCCTTTATTGTCCATAATAGTTATAAAATGTAAAGTAGTGCACTGCTTGGAGTAAGTGTTCCATCTCTTGTAATGTGTCTTGCAGGGAGCTACTTCGCCCAAGATGCTTCATACTCAAACAAATACGCCACTGGTCATCGAGGGAAGGTCATGTTTGTTGCCCTGGTGCTGGTGGGAGACTACACTAAAGGACAGGGCCAGTATGTCCGACCTCCTCCAAAAAAACCCGGCACCACCTTGTACGACAGCTGTGTCGATAATGTGACCAACCCAAAGATTTTTGTCATTTTTGAGAAGCAGCAGGTTTATCCAGAGTATCTAATTGAGTATATTTAAGTACGCCTCTGTAAGCAGAGGGAAAGCCTCAGACACTTTCCACATCACAGTAATATTAATGAAATGGAAAAGTATATTACCCGGTAGATTTACAAATGCATATACCAGTAGTCTTTTTAATTTGTATTTTTAAGCATCTAAAATAATGTCATTTGAAAGTTCTGGTAGCTGTAAGCAGAGGGGAAAGTTTATGACAGTAATGACTTGATCTAAAGTCAAAGCTCAGAGTGCTACTTTACAGTGGTCATTTATTCACTTCTTACTTGGTGGTGGTAAACTACTACTGCATGCTTGATGTAACAAAGAGTAATGAATACAATTTAATATTTTTAGATATGTTAATTCTCTGTTAAACACACAATAAACGTTTAACTCATGTATTGCTTTTTTTTATAAATACAAAGCCACATGATCAAATGTTAACACTGGTGCAATTTTATGTTTATTACTATTGTAAATCAACTGTATCTTGTAGCTCTCAACACACATAATTCCAGCTTCCTGTGGGAAGGAGTTCCATCTGTCACAATACAGTGCCTGCCTGCACATATGACAATAATATAAAAGCAACTTTTCAAATTGTAACATGAGCCATGATCTAACTGAGATGTAAAAGAATTAAGATCTGGTGCTTCATGTGTCGATCTGTTGGGATAAATCCATCTCCCTTTTAATTATTTTCACAAATATGCCATTTTTGGGACCCAGAGTGCTCGAAGACTTCAGCTCAAGTGGATCCTGTGCAGAGACAGTATGACATAGGTGTTTATATATATTATTTATATATATATTGGATTCTAAAATCTAGTGAGAAATGTATTTTTGATCACCTTTGTTTCATCACAGGTCACAATGGTGAAGCTGTGAAACAGATTTACCAAAGCCATTTTGATCTCTAGCTGTGCCAGCCTCATGCCCACACAGTTCCGAGGACCAGCCCCAAATGGAAGGTACACAAACGGATGCCGAGTGGCCTTTGCTTCTGGAGTGAACCTAAGAACCAAGAACACAAAAAATATCCAATAATATATTGATAAATAAATGTGATCTCAAACCTCTCTGGGATAAACTTGTCAGGCTCTGGCCAGTGCTCTGGATCGTGGTGCAGAAAACCTGCTGGAATCTCTAACCAGGCTCCTTTTGGCAGTCGCTGTCCATTCACCACAGAATCATGTTCAATGTCCCGAGCAAACCTTCAATATCATCAAGTCATTTACTTGCACTATACAGAATACAATTACTTAACTTCTGCACAATTTTCTCTGCGTACCTAAATCCAGGCGGGTACATGCGCAGAGCTTCACTTATAACCATGTCTAAATATTTCAGCTCTTGTACATTTGTGTAATCCGGGGACTCCTGTAAACAGAAGGTAAACATTGTTGTACTACACCTAATATACACAGAGTTATTAGTATTTGTTAAGCCCATGTGTTAAACAGTTTGGACAAGTTTAAGTTAAACTTGTCTTTGCCGTGAGCTGTGCACCCACATGTCGAGTGTAGAAGTCATCGACCTCGTCCTGGACCTTGCCCTGACACTCGGGGTGCAGAGCCAGCAGGTAACAGGTGAAGGCCAGTGTGTTGCTGCTGGTTTCATAACCAGCCAACAGGAAGACAAAGGCCTGACCAATGACCTCATCCTCTGACATGGTCTTTCTGTGAGAGCGCCTGGAGGAGGTCTCCTGGGGCGACTTATTTACTGAAGCTGAGGTTTGAGAGCTGTCATCACCATGAAGCTCAGTGTCAAAGTGCTCAAAAGGCACGCTCTCATCACCCCTGCTGCGTGCATCCAACATCAGCTGCAGGAAATCCCGACGTCTCTAGAAAATAGAATAAATTATGATGGAGACGTGCTTATTTACAAGTGAGGTCCATTCCAAGAGTGAGCATGAGGTGTGGGTTGACGTGCACCTGCTCTGGAGGCTGCTCCTCTCTTTGCATAACGATCTTTTGAATAATGCTGATGAAGAACTGGTTCATCTGGTCACGCCTTTTGTTAGGAATGAGCTTTGCGAAAGGGCCCAAGATAACAGGAAAGGCAACTGAACACAGAAAGGCTCAAGTGAACAAAAGCATTCCATAATAGCATAAGAAAAAATGTAAAAATACTCACTGAAAAAGAGCATGATGGGCCTGAAGAAAGAGAATGAGAAAAACATCTGTGCGTGTCGAACAAACGGATCATCAGGGTTGTTCTGTGAGTCCACCTGAGTCCCAAAGGCCACACTGGCAATGACATCCATGGTAAAGCAGCCAAAACATCTGGGAGCAAAAGCGTAAGTTAAGTATACATAAGTAATTATAAAAGACATAAATGACATTACTTGTGGATGTCAAAGGCCTCATTTGACTCGGCAAACACATTCAGATTGTCCATCAGTGCATTAGTCGCTGTGTTGATGAGCGGAACCATCTGAAACAAACATCCCGTCAGTGGCAGAAAAAAGCCATTTCTAATCTAATTTTCATTTTCACCTCTTTCATTTTAGCAGCACTGAAGGATGGTGTAAGAATGCTCCGCACTCTTTTCCACTCGTCGCTCTTTAACAACAGCAGGCAATCGCTCATGGGCTTGGTGGCAAATCGAAAAGACTGCAAAGCAAACATGATTTGTTCAGTCAGAAAACAGAAGAATTCCAGTTTAAAATAATATATAAATAAATTCCTAAGACAGGTCTTAACAGCACTTAAACGTCTTACATTTCGATTGGGAAAGTTGCTGAAATCACGGACCAACACCTCTTTAAGCATGTCAGGGTCGGCAATCACCACCACCGCTCTGCGGCCCAAGTAATATCTGAACAAGGAAAGTAGTGAGCTACAGCTAATATATATATATATATATATAATGAAAAATGTTTATTATACTTACCCACAAACTCGGCCATGTGTTTTTATGAGATCCGACATTGGTTTAAAGAAGCCCTGCAGAATTGAACATCCATTAAATATCAAAATGAAAAATTACTTAATGAGCATTGAAAAACGAACAGTAATACAAACCAACAAACCCTCATCTATTAAACTGACTTACCTCACGAAACAGAAAAATGTTCCCTAAAAAGGGCAGCGGTTTGGGGTGTTTGATGCCGCATTCTGAGAGCACAGAAAATGGGTATATGGAATACCTACAAATGTCACACATAATTAGTTGACATGCAGAGAATATATTTATTTATTTATTGATGACGGTTCCGTTGTTTCATTTACATACCAATAGAGAAGACTGAGAAAAAGTAAAAACAGGCTAAATGTTACCGGCCACCCACTGATTTCCATATATGATGCATTCGAGAAAGCCATGATGACTTTAACCTGCAATAAAACAATTACATTAAAATTATACTCATCCACTTGTGTTCTTAGATTCATTTGAAAAGGAAAAAAAAAAATGTGTTCAATAAATCATAAAATAAAGATGTAGCGAGAGTTGATCTATGAAAAGTAAACAACATAGTATATTGAGAGACATTGATTTATTAAAGAAGACATACTATACTATACTCAAACAACAAGTATGTCTTCTTTAATAAATCAGCTTTTAACCTTGTTACATCGTTAGTTTACTCAAAGTTGCTGTTTGAGTAATCCTGTATTGTTCTGTTTGAGGCTTGAGTGCTCAGAAAATTCCTTTTGCTTTTACAGTTCTTAGGTTAGTTTTATATATTTCAGTTTACAATTAAAAAAATGAAATAAATTATGAAAATAATTATTTATAACATATTTTAATTAATTTGACACTCATTAGGCCTACCAGAAACTAATATTTATAATGTTTCCTGTTTAAGCAAATCTGTTTATTAAAAGTATTCATTCAGCAGCTTTAAACATTGACCCTGTCTTGCCTGGCTTTAAAACACAAATCCTGTTTACATTTGCATTTTACCAGAAACATTTAAATGCTCCTCAAGGCCAGTGATGTAAACAGTACATGTCATGTGATCATACAAGTACAACAAAGAGTTAAAGCATTAAAAAACGCTAAATATTTGGATGAAATGGAGATGAATCAATGGGCAATGATTGACATTACAACACGGACACTTTAAACAGGGAGTTTGGAGTTTTATGTGATGGAAATAGGAGATTTAAAGCCCTTACCTTATGTCACCTCTCAGATGTAGCTGTAGCTCTGGCTGTTCTTCTGTTTGTCCGGTTCAGCACGACTGAACCACACTGCCCCCTGCTGCTCTGGTGGTGACATCACACGGTCTCTGGGTTTGAGAGGTTATGGTCAAAAAGTGGTTAAATTCATGTGTTACTTTTATCTACTGCATATATTTTGAAATGTTAAATATTTCAGTTAATGTTTCAGGTTTTGCCTTTAGTAATTTCCAGGTATTTTGAATTGCTCATTTTTAAATATTGGCTGTTCATGGTTTTCAGCTTCCTGTTATACAATAACATGAGGACTTTTCCCACGGATTTAATCATCAACTTAAATATTTGTGAACTTACCTTGACGATATTTCATGGCAAAGTACAGTGCTATAAATGGAGGATGTGACATTATCACTTTCTAGAACCTGAAAACCGCGAATTCAAAATACTGTATAGAATACATAGATTTAAATTGTTAATTGCTAAGGCAAAAGTTTTCATCATTCTTTTTTTTTTCAATTCTAAATCAAATATAAGTAAACAATGAGAACATAAGAAACACATTTCATTAATTGTATTAATCATTTCAATAGGCCTATAACCATTAACAAATACAGAAACAAACAAAAAACAAATAGAAAATAATATAGACTAATGTCCAAGTTATTACACAGTTTGTGTTCATTATATATCTTGTATAGACTATTGTTTTGTTTTGTTTTGTTTTGTTTTTCTTATATTGACCTTACTGATGTACGGATAATGAAAAAGTATTTAAATACTTTCTCAAAAAGCCGTGGCTGCAGAGCCGCGGCGCGGTCAAATGGCCCAGCAGTTTCAGGAACCGCGGCACTGCCATATAGCCTCATGGCTATCCCTAACCCTAACCCTAATCCTAACCCAAACCCAAACCCTAACCCTAACCCTAACCCTAACGGCGCGGCCAAATAGCGCAGCAGTTTCAGGAGCCGCGGCACAAAATAACATGGCAGTTTCGGCCGCGCGCCGCGGCTCTGTAGAACACTCCCTTCTCAAAATGTAGTTGGAGTAGTGTAGTTCTCCCAATAACCACAAGAGGTCAATAATGTCATGTAGAAATAATAGACACTTTTCTCCTCTTGAGTTGACGCCACAAGTAAGTACTCAAGTATTGTCTGGCCAATATACACAAGGGCGCAGCCATGGGTCACGAGGTGATTTTAAGTGGGAGGTAAAAATGTTATATTATAATATTTATCATTTGCTTATTGCACTCTCTTTTGATAATTAAATTAGGTCAACCTATTAGTTATTTATTTAAATCTTAGTTGTTTATTTAAATCTGGTTCTTTGTGAATATGATAAACTTTGGAATTATATTATTGTGCATTTTTCTCTGTGAATTGTATCTTAAGGTTGAGTGTTATGTAGGGCCGGGATGAGACATAGAAACTATTAGAATTATTTCAAATATACATGGTGTGTGAAAGAAGCCAAGTATCAAGTAAACTTGTAGGTCAGGAGTGGCCAAACTTTTTCTGATATTTTCGCATAAAAGCTCTGCTAATTTGTGGGCCAAATAACCCCTGCTATGTAAATAAAAGTAACATATCTGTTTGATCAATCTATCAGACTCCAAACCTTCATCCATTATTTCTTAGGCAGCAGAGAGGTCCAGAGTCTCAAGGACCCCGTGACAATATGAATATGAGAACGAGATTAACATCAAAAGCTATAGATAAAAATAACAATTGGATAGTGCCTTTAAGCCAGGCATGAATCAATACACGTTCTTCATGAGGCTGGTCTGCCGGGGCGTTGCATGTGTCATTGCCTCTTACAGATTGTGATGTGACGGCTCCACTGGGAGTCAGGGGAAGGGGCCACTCTCTTTTCCCACGTAAAGCTTAGATAAAGGCCGTCCAGCACCCACATGGAGCAAAGCTGATTGATGCAATTATAGGCTGTAGGTTTACAGACTTTATCCAACCAAGCTTTTCATACTGCACAATATGAACCTGATGTGGATGATCAAGTGTTCCAGACTCACTTTCTCTTTTGTTCAATGTCTATTAGCTAATGCAGCGCACTGTAGATGATTGGTACCCGAGCATAAAACCGATAACGTTCAAAAAATGATTCAATATTGTTTGATTGAATGCATGTCCCCACCTTTTACCATCAAAATAAGTGTATTATTTAATATGGTCAGTTCAAGGTGGAAGCTCTTAATACACAGACAAAAAATCTGAAAAATTTAGAATGTTTGACGAATGTTTATAATTTTAATGTTGAGTAAAAGACAGAACATAAATTAATGAATAAACAGAGACACATTTATATTGACTTTGTTGTAAACATGAATAAAATGTGAAGTACAAATCCAACTAAAAATACCCCAGTTCCAATTTGAAGATGGATGGTTTTATATAGTATATTTAGCAAATCTGTTTTTGCCGATTTATTAAACTATATCTGTAAATTCAACAGCTATTTACAATATGGCTGTTGAATTGCTCTAGAACGCTATATGTGCATGTAGCATTCTAGTTTAATGCTACATGCACATATAACAAAGGTTGATGTACATTCCACAGATCTTTTGTAACTTAGATTAAAATTTAATTCATTAATCTAGATTTCTTTTTAATTTAAGATATAAAAATCCATCTGGCAGTCCTGCATTATTTTGCAATCACTGTTGACCTAATTAGGGATGTCAAGATCATTAGGTTAATTGATAAATGGGATTATTCAGGTTTTATAATCATCATAAAAATCCAAAAATAATACTTGTGACCGTTTTAGAACCAAAAGCAAGTATTTTTAAATAGCTATAGCTAATAATAACTATAGCCCAAAAATACATTTAAATGTAAAGTACTTTTTTATCCGGCTGTTTTTGTCACACTATTTTGTCATTCAGAAAGTTCGACTTCACAAAGCTGCTCACAAAGCTGCTCACAAAGGCCATGGGAATGAAAGAAGATTAAAAATGTAACTTAATCTCAGCAATTGTGTATAATTGTTACATTGTGATGTTTTTTCTCTCTCAATAATGTGATATTGTGACATCTTTATTCCTAATCACATCACATTTGCCTATTGTACCGTTACAGTATATAGTATACAGTATACAGTATACAGTATACAGTATACAGTATACAGTATACAGTATACAGTATACAGTATACAGTATACAGTATACAAAGTGCATTCATGTGACGTCTGCTCGGTGCACACAGAGTCAGAGAGCTGCCTTTGTGTCGATGGCCTCCCTGTGCGCGGGGAAAATAAAGCATTAGAGCTGCCACGTCTGCGCCCACACGAGAGACTCCAATCGCTGAGATCGCCTCCTCCTGCGTTTGATCCGGTCTTGAGGCTGGCTGCCCGCTCCTGAGGCCTTGGTCAGGGCATTAACATGGAGGAGAGAACAGAGTGGCTTTTATAAGGCACAAGTGTGTCCCCAAAGGCAGGCGCACATGTACAAATCCACCAGCAGTCACATGCATTAAGTATTTCTCAGGCTGTTGGAACCTTCACTTGAATAGTACCATGTAGTATCTATGAATTCTGCTATAGTGCTGTGGAGAAAAGAACCATTTACTCCATTCTGACACATAACGTATGAAGATTAGGTCATTAATCAAGACGCACAAATGGTCTTTAGTTTGACTTTAACCTTCTCAATTATGGGGTTATAAAGCATGAAGTCAAGCATCTGCACTCTGAGTTTTTCTAATTATACTGTTGTAGGCTCGCTGAAAGAGTTTGGAAACATCAAATAGCAATGTGTGGGCAAGTATTGCAATCGGAATTATGTGTACACTTAAGTCGGTTTTATATTGGAGCAGAAAGTCAGAATGCACATTTTAAACATATCCAGAGTATTGTTATTTCAGAGAATTGTATAGCTGCCACACTAATGCAAGAATAACATACATTTGAGTTTTCATCTGTTTGGAGAAGTCTAATTCACAGCATTAACTGCAGTATATGCTATTTTCCATTCAAATTGTGTTGACATTTTTAATTTTTTTGTATTTGTTTTTTTTTTAATTGCAACTATGATAAATCTAAGCAGCCCCAAATGCTTAAATATCAAATCATATTATTATTTACATTTGTTTTTTAATAACAAATATACATTATACATACATTGTTCACTAACCAGTGCACAAATACTCTTTTGTTCAGAATACTTCATAAAATGATTAAATGTGTCTCAATTTAAATTTGTCCTGTGCTAAAAAAAAAAAAAAAGCATTAAAGAACCCGACTAGTTAGAATTTGGTCCCCTTTGTTTGAGAATTTAAAACCAAATCAATTAAAACTCTGTTATGTTGAGAACTATTATCAAGGTCAGTACCAACAGAGGAAGGCAAAAATACCTAATTCATTCATTTATTTAAATATGTGGTTGGTGCAATGTAGAGAAAAGAGAAGCAGCAGTTCGGCATAGACGGTACATCTTGACATGAGACTGAAAACATGAAAATGAAACATGAACACCACATCAAAGACCACTTTATGTGAGCTCAAACACATGTGTCGCACAAAGCATGGCTGCTATGTGCGTTACCGCCCGCTAGGTGTCAGTATTACGCAGGGGAAGAGCCAGGAGTCAGTGGGTCATGGTTGTTTCTTGTTTCATCTAAAGCTCTAGTGGCACAGTGATTAGAGAGCAGAAGACATTAACGCAGTGTATTGATCTCTTCTCAGATGGCTCTCGGACCAAGACAGGAACACGTCATGTTACTTCCCCCGTCTATGGGGACAAAGGGATCTTCAAAGACCCAGTTCAGGCGCAGTCGAGCTCTGGTTTGGTTCAAGTCTAGACCATAGTAGACTGTATGATCAAGACCTGGTTTAGTCCCAGTTTAGACCTGATTAGATTAAGTTCCGTTCAAGCAAAGAAAAATAGCTGTTTTGTGTACAACTGTTGGACTTTGGTGATTCAAACGGGGCTTTACGTTTAAATTGTGAATTTTTACGAAGCAACTGGATGAATTTGAATTTAAATATGAATTGAATAAAGTCAACAACCATAGCATATGTTTCAAAATCAAATGGGTTAATGAAATGGCAAGAGACCCGACTTTAGACCTGATGTGTGCTGACATAGTACTGTTTGGACACAATCTTATTTTAATCATGACTATGTTGAATATGTGCACAATGTAGGAATGGGTGTCAAATGTAAGCTTTTTTGATAATGCTTTTGTGTCAGCCTAATCAATAACCACTGTTTAATGAGAGAGAACCCTTCAAGACGCATTAGTTGGTGTTTAAGTTAAGCAGAGTGGTCTGGATCTGGGCTTCTGTGAGGGAGAAGGTCGAGGTCTGATGCTCACAGAAGAGAGGCTTGGATGAAGAGGAACAGGAACAGTGATTGGATGTGACAGGGGCAGTGTCATCCTCTGCAGAAACGCACATCCCAAATAAAAATCAATATGGCAGAGCGCCGGCAACAGACCTTCACACAAGAGCCCTCTGGTCAAACGCTGCATGGTCACACTGCGACGCAAGAGAGAATGGAGAAAAAACTCAACTCAACTTGAAATGAAATGTAATGTGTAATTTTATTATTTACTTCAGTAACTTTTTGAAGACATTGTCATTTTCTGACGCCATTTTTTTCACAAGGCCAATTCTACTCTCCGAGAAAATGTATCCATCATTCAGCGTCACATGGGCAACCAATCAGGAGCAAGGGTCGCCATTTTACCTGGTTTTGATTGATGGGGGAAACTGGAGAAACTGGGGGATACTTTGGATGTGTTTATGTGTCTTTATTATTATTATTATTTTACTGCATTTGCTTGTTCTCCTGCTGTTCTTGTACACTACAAGACTAAAAAAAAATAATCTCCCCATTGTGGGACAAATAAAGATGCCCTTCTCTTAGTTTAAACCTCTAAATGTCCATCCTGATCATGTTCTGTATGCGTAGGGGGTTAGCCTGGCGTTAAGGTTGCATTTACTTGCCAAACCGTGTGTCCACGAGTACACAAAAATTCACACAATTCAAATAACCGTCCAGTTTATGTCACAACGCAAATGGAAGAGGTAAACGGAACCACTGCTGGGCAAAGAGATAACAGTAGCACCAGTAAATATGTTTGTTAGCCACATTGTGTACGGTCCATTTACGAGCACACAAATCACAGCCACTAAAACCAGTCTCCCATGTTAAAACTTGGACGGGCCGATTGTGCGTTTATCAGTTTTTGTGGTGATAACTGTCAATTTTCACTACAGAACTTAATACATTCACACACATATTGAATTAAGAACGATAACATGCACTTTCTGTAATAAACAGTAAGTTTGTTTGTCCATGAACTTCTTGAGCGCATGATTAAAGAAGACTGACATGAGAAGAGGAAGCAGTGGAGCAGAAAACAAAACATTAGATCCGAGAGGAGGTGAGGGAGTTCCAACAGAGAAGATGAAAGCACAAGACGGGGAAAAAACTTAAAAGGAACGGGCAAATGAACCAGGGACGATAAGGGTAGAAGAGTCAGGGCTAGGGGCCATTTCCTGGAGGGGCCCTCTGTATATTTCTGTCTTCAAGAGAAAGGTTATGCTGGCTTTTTGCAATGAAATCTCAGTGGCGTTTTACAGCTGACAGCAAAGCAGTCACACAAATCGAATTTTGTAAAAAGAAGCCATTACTTTCCATGTTTTTTTCTCCCTCAACCTATTGACCTTATACCGTCCCGCCCAATTTTCCCCTCTCGTCACGGATCGGTTTTTACATTTTATTGCTGCTAAAATATGCTGTAAAGTAGATTGATTTGTGTAAAATGGCCTATGTTCACGTGCACCAACAACTGAAAACGGCTTTTTAGTCTCTCTAGAGGTCGACAGCCCTATGATAACTAATACAACCGGGAGAAGGATTACGTCAGATGGCGGCGCTCAGACTTCTGGAATAAGGTGAATCCACAAATGTATAAATGACTGTGAATGGCATTTTCAGCTTTTTATAAATCCGTAAACATAATATTTATATTAGCATGGATTTTATGATTTCTTCCACATGGTTCCTGCACAATATCTTTAGATGCATTGTCTTTCTTGTAATCCCAGTGCTTCAAAGTTCCTTGCCTTCAGTCCTGTGACCTGCCGTACAATGAGTTGACATGTTGCTTTGATTTTCCCATGTTTAGTTTACAAAAAGTATAACATTTACATATAATGACTCACTGCTGAATGGGTCGAGACACAGCAGTGCCAGTGAGGTGTTCGCTGAATGTCCTGCTGCTCTGCGCCATTGTTACTATTAATTCATGTGTAGAATTATAAAGTTATTGTACAGACTTTGGTTCACCTCAACACTGCGCCTCTTTAGGAGACTGAAGACCTCTTGTACTTTTCTTGTACATTTAATATACTTGACATTTGCTTTTTATTTCTTAGCATGTGTCTGTAGCTGTGTCCTTAATTTAGATAAAATGAAATGCAAGTTGAGTTAGTGCAGTTTCCAACAACATTTTACAAAACAGTCCATTCAGAATAAGGCTGAACAACAATTGGAAAATACATCTACCTGCAGTTACTCTCCCAGGCTTTGGGATTAGATTTGCTAATTGTTTTTGGAAATGCAAAACTCCACACACAAAGTACATTTCAAACACGTCCAGCAGAAATAACATTTGGGAAAGACTGAAAAAATGATTTGCAAGCAAGAATCACATGGAAATATTTGTATAGGTCGAATTAGGGGTTAACAGGTCAAACAAAATAAAACCCTAATTAATTGCAATACTAAACGTTTCAATCACTCATGCTTCTATTGAATTGAAATGGTAAATTACAGTTTTAACCCACAGTCGTGAATTTTGGAGATGAAGTTGGCAATTACTAGATATTAAACTATCTACCTTTTTACAAAAATATTCAGGTTAATGATGCTTTTAACAGCTGGTCGTATTTCTTCTTTTGGCTTCTTGAATCTTTAGTTGAATCACAATTTCAATAGTTTTATTTTTTTGTATTCTTTATGGATTTATTCTTATTGTTTGTTTATTGACAATTGTGATTTCCATACCATTAAACTCGCAGCCCCGTAAAACAACAATCCAGAAACAACATTGAACAATTGCAGTTACATTGTGTGCAGAAAAATAATTGCTGTCGCTTCTGTTTGCCCACTCCCGAGTTTCTCTCCCCCACTTTTTTTTGACACATTCAGCGTAGCATTTGGACCACACACAACCTCTTCATGGTCAAGCTCGGATCATTGCTGATGAATGTTGCTATGGTGACATCCCACCAGAACGGTAATTACAATTAACATCCCATCTAAATGACCACCTCCTCCTTCCCCCTGTGCGTCTCTCGGGTAATTGCAGACTTTAGCTGCGCTCACATGGCACTTTGGCCGGCCTCTTCATATACGATCTTCAAAATCTAAACTGGATGGAATAATAATGTGCACAGAGAGAGATATTTACAAGGGGAAAAAATTGCTGTTTCTGTTTAATTTGATTACGGTAGAATCAAAATAAATTCCAGATGAATGGTGGGGGGAATCATTTTGCTGGCAGTGTTTGACTCCACACAGCAGCTGCCGCGCCGTACTTGGAAGGTTGGATTGCAGAAGGTGTCAGTGCCACTTATATACCTGGCACAGGAGGGAAAAAGAAGAGGAGAAA
The DNA here is from genome assembly GCF_026437365.1 of Eucyclogobius newberryi. Taxonomy (NCBI): domain Eukaryota; kingdom Metazoa; phylum Chordata; class Actinopteri; order Gobiiformes; family Gobiidae; genus Eucyclogobius; species Eucyclogobius newberryi. The sequence continues at coordinate 14,898,189 of NW_027316389.1, forward strand.
ATTAAGTGAAAAGAGGTGCGAAGGCCACGAAAGCGCATACAGTGTAGAGTCGAGCGAGAGAGAGAGAGTCTTGTGTCATGGAGCCACAGTCAAGGAGACAAAAGCCATGAAACAGCAGTGAACATTACAGGATGTTTCGAGAAAAATGTACGACAGAGCTGAACTTGAGAGCCTGTATCTGGGCAATATATAACATTAAGGTTATTGTGAAATTGTAAAACTTACACCAACCACACAATGCGAAGTGTACATGGGGTAGAAGTTTATCCCCTTTGAGCTAATATGGTTTATTATTTGTATTTACTTGGACACACGGTGGACACACAAATTTGTAATTAAACTAAACTGGGAATTAACACAGAACAAAACTTGAACTAGAGCGGTAAAAGTAAAGGTACGCGCACCTTATTTCTTACAATTCATTTTGAGTGTGAATATAATGCGTGAGATGAATTGTTATTTTGGATGCAATCAGATTCCCGAAACTAAAAACACACAAACAAAAAAGAACACTGTGAAAACCATCTAAACCTTGGTTGTTTTCACCTAGAAAAAAACAAAAAAAAACAAAAAAATAAAACAGAATGTTATTAGGCCTGTGTTTTGTGAGTATTTTGTGTGTAATGTTAAAAAAAAATCATACAAATCCACAAATATCGCCTCAAACCAAAGCACCACCGACAAGCACGCTATATTACAATTCAAACTAATTCTGTGTGAGATCACAAACTGCAGTCATATTGAACGCACGGGCACCCTGCAGACATGATTGTGCATAAAGACATCATATTATCAAGGTAAATAACCAGAAAACATAATAAATATTCAACATCTGCCCGGAGTTGTTCAGCGGAAGAGAGCACGAGGATAGCCAGCCTAATGGTGGACGTGGGTTTGAGCTAATGGCAGCTTTTGGAGCCTTCCTGCTCCAGCCTCGTTCATCCTGCCGGACAGGAGACGGCCGCTGTGGGACCCTTCCTGTCTCCTAATTGTGTCCACGTTACACCAGGGAATCAGAGTCGTCCCAAACATGTGTTGTCCTGCCCATACCTCCGCTTGCCCCATCTGTCTCCCCCATCTTCCATTCTGCGGGTCATTATTTCATCCACAGCCCTGAGCACCTCAGACTGGGGCTCAAATCATATCCAACAATAGCTGGAGGTCTGTGTGTTGTGTTGTCTCTGTGCACCTCAGTGAGCCTGATCATCACGAAATCCCCAATCCCCCGTTCCCACAGACAGACATGCACAGGGAGAGCAGATTCAGAGGAATGCCACACAATGCACACTGGCCTATATACAAGAAACATGCTTTGCTGCCTTCAGAAACTATGTCAAATATGAAATGAATAACATTTGTCTCTACAATAGTTTCTTATGAACTGACCTGTGTTTTTATTATACATTGACAGTTTTGGCTACACTCTACCGCCTTCCTCACAAGTGTCACATGATGTTTCAGTGTCTGTTTTTCTTTTTTTTTGTTGATGATTTCATGTCACAAATTTACTTTCAACACCATCTTTTGGCTGTGGAGAGAATTACATAGGTGAGGGACATGGTAACCACGCAGTTGTAATGATGTGATGACAGCGGAAAAGCTCAGAACGAGTCTGGTGATGATTTATGGACTTAAATCTCTAACATCAAACATCGGAAAATCAGAATGGAGTGTTTTGAGGCTCAAAGGATTCCTCAAACAAGCGTGAGTGAAATTAAATGTTTAGTTGATGAGGGAACAATGTTAAAACATGGTTAAACCTTCAAAAATGTGTGTCCTTTAAACAGATTCTGGCGCTCCGGCTTCTTCAGAACTGTATCTCCAACTGTAGCTTCTTTATATACCAAATGAAGTGCTTTGCAAAATCAAAATGTATGAGTTATGACTCAGTGACAAAAAAACAACTCCGCAATTATGTGCATGTACAACACACGGCGTAAAATAAAAAGTCATTTATCTTAACGAGAAGACATTAAAATCAAGTACAAGCTTTTTAATCAAACTTATATGAATGAAAAACAAGTGTGTTTAGCAACATTTATGAATGATTATACATGACCAATTTTGAATTATACTGTGACTAGTGGAGATATTGATTGATATTTTACATATATTATATTGAAGTTATAAGTATCGCAGCAGGTAAAGCCCCAGATGTTTATCAAGTTGATAACAGATCTGTGGCAAATTATTTATTATTACTTATTTTGGCCATTTTCAGCAGGCCAGGTCACGTTTTGTGTTGAAAACGTTCTATAACTGCACGTTTTGTCCGAGTGGTGGCCAGGAGGTTCTGTAATAATAAAGCTGGTGACAAACATAAACACTGGAGCAGCCATCAGTAGCTTCGAGTCAAATAAAAGCAACCGTCAGCGACATTTCCCCCATTTCCACTGCTCTTGGGTCTGACAGCTCAGAGACGTTAAAAACAGACATTTTATTTCCTACACTACGCTGCCTTCACTCACTCAACGACCACGTAACTAAAGCAATGTTATTAGAGTGCCTGCAACAGTCAGCGGGAATGTATGTTGAGTCATTTCAGAACATCTTTGAGGGTCTTAATGGTTGGCCTGCAGTCAAATAGTCTAGTTTTTCAGTTGTGAAATGTACATTTGACAGTGTGCCCCTTAAATCTGAGCCATTGCAGCGCTTTATAATACTATATCGTTTCAGGTCACATCACAACATTCCTGTAAAATATATATATGTAGCGGTGATGGGGAAGGTAACATTACGGTAGCACAGAGTTTAGGGAGCACATGGTAATTAGATTATATTGCCCTTCACGGACAAATTCATGTTGGACAAACTGTTGGCAAAGACACACAAAAGTGACACAAAATTAAATCCAATACATTAAAAAGTTCCCCGTCTGAGGAACCTACAAATTGCACCCAATCCTGATTCGAAAAACACTGCACATCCCATGTCAACAAAATGTATCGCACCTAAAAAGTACAAACATTTGCACTAGTACCCATCAATTGTTCAGTGTTGGCATTTATAAAATGTTATGTTATCAATCCTTGGGGCCGGTGCAGAGAGATCTGGGCGGCAGTCGACGGCAGGGGCCTCGACGACCAGATCTCTAACCCTGGACACAGAGACTAACTCTGGGGACATGGAACGTCACCTCGCTGGGGGGGAAAGAGCCTGAGCTTGTGAGGGAGGTTGAGCGGTATTGACTAGATATAGTCGGCCTCACCTCCACGCACAGTTTGGGCTCTGGAACCCATCTCCCTCTGGGAGAGCTTCTCCCATGTCCCGGGGGAGGCTGGGGACATTGAGTCCGACGAGACCATGTCCTCCTGTGGTCGCAAGGTCTCCGGTGCCTGTCGTGGTGGCAACCCCCGAACCCGGTGGTGGACACCGGAAGTAAGGGATGCCGTCAGACTGAAGAAAGAGGCCTATCAGGCCACTCTGGCTTGTAGGTCTCCTGAGGTCATTGACAGGTATCGGCAGGCCAAGCGAGCCGCGGCTCGTGCTGTCGCAGAGGCAAAAACCCGGGCCTGGGAGGAGTTCGGGGAGGCCATGGAGGAGGACTATCGGTCGGCCCCAAAGAAATTCTGGCAAACCGTCCGGCGCCTCAGGAGGGGGAAGCAGTGCCTCACCAACACCGTTTACGGTGCGGGTGGAGGCCTGCTGACCTCGACTGGGGATGTCGTCGGACGGTGGAAGGAATACTTTGAGGATCTCCTTAATCCCTCAGTCACGTCTTCCGAAGAGGAAGTAGAGACCGGGGACTCAGAGGCTGACTCGTCCATCACCCAAGCTGAAGTCACTGAGGTTGTTCGCAAACTCCTCGGTGGCAGGGCTCCGGGGTGGATGAGATCCGCCCTGAGAACCTAAAGTCTCTGGATGTTGTAGGACTGTCTTGGTTGACACGTCTCTGCAACATCGCGTGGCGTTCGGGGACCGTGCCTCTGGACTGGCAGACCGGGGTGGTGGTCCCTCTGTTCAAGAAGGGGGACCAGAGGGTGTGTTCCAACTACAGAGGGATCTCACTCCTCAGCCTCCCCGGTAAGGTCTATTCCAAGGTACTGGAGAGGAGAATCCGACCGATAGTTGAACCTCGAATTCAGGAGGAGCAGGGTGGTTTTCGTCCTGGTCGTGGAACACTGGTCCAGGATGGATATCAATGCTTATTTAGATTAGTTTCTGTACAAAAGCATCTATTGCTAACAATGCTAATGAACACAGCTTTAATGGGAGGAAAATAGTGGCTGAATTCCTTTCTTTACACAAAAAAGTAATAATAAGTACGAACAAAGATGTAATAAAATACTTTCTATGGCTTTTATCCATTAATATGTGGTTCCCAAACTATTGGTCAACAACATCCATTTGCACTCCTAATTTCTTTTATTGTCTTACCAGCTGTAAAGGTTGTCATATTGTCATTCCTTATAGTTTGTGAGTTTTGTTTACTGACAATGGAAATAAATATTTTTCTGATTCTGAAAGTGTTACCCGGAGAACCACGGGGTCACATGATTGGAAGGAATTCTGTTGGAGAGGTATGACACGTTTTTTCGTAACCCCATATCAAACCAAGAGTTGGAGAAACTGATTGCTGGGAGGCGGGCCATTTCCATGTGGTTTGGGATTGTCCTGTTGCTTAGAAATACTGGACCTTAAAACCCGTTCCATGGACACAATTCAATTCAATTTATTTTTATAACACCCAAAATCACAACAATGGCTGCCTCTGAGGGCGAGAGTAAATCAATGGACATATTGGTTTATTCTCTGGTCGTGCTCGTTTTTTGGTTGTGTGTTTCATTTATATACTTTTTTAGGTTGAAAAAATAATAAAACAACAATAATAAATCAAGAAATAAATTTAAACACCCGAGGGGAGTGCTGCACTGGATCAAAAATGTACCTATTACAGGTGCTCATTGGTTTGAACTCTTATTGTGATAAAGCCCAGCACTGATGAACATTGTCATTTTTTCTTTTGGCTTTTTCTGATGCAAATACAATGTCTCAGAATGATATATATATATACATATATATATATATTTTAAAGGAATAAAAGTGCACCAATTCCATAGCAATTAACTATTCAAAACAAAGGGTCAAAAGTCCGACCCCTGCCCCGATCTGTGAGTATGACGACATCATCACTAACATTGGACAGTGTGTGCTTTTGAGCCTTGGTAGCGGTCTATTCTTTATCCAATAAAGAAGGTTTTAGTGTAGGTAGAATGCAGAGATACACATCTGGTGAAATGTCACAACAGGTCTGCTGGAGCTTTAGTGCACCGATCAGAACCAAACAGTTTCCGGAAACCATTGATTTTCCCCTGTCTGCTTCAAGCTTCTTTGACATTTCACCGTGTGCTGTACCGTCCAGTGTGTGCTAATATACGTCATGATCAAAGTCAGACTGCCCTACCTCACCTTTGAAGCATCTTTGAATCTTCACCATTCGCTGTAGCTTATCGTTCAAGTAAAATGCAATATCTTCCTCTTTTGGATTTCAGTTTTTTGTCGTTTGCACTGTTGTTGTTTCAAGGTGAAAACGATGTGATATAATTGTTTCACGAGTGGTGTGAACTTGTAGTGTAACTTCTCTTTTTGAAGGAAAATAACTGTGCGTGCGAGTTTGTGGTCAAGGCTGTGAAATCTCTCTGTAAAGCGCCGGAGCTTCTCAACCAGAACCGGTAAGGATTTGCTGCGAGATTCTTTAGCATAATTCAGGGTTAGCAATAGAAAATTGAAAAAGTGTCAACTGCACAGCTTTTGAGAAAATATGATCATTTATATAAAATATTCCTCTTTAAATGTGATAATTCAAATCATTTTCTTGCTTAGCTTGTGTTATTACAACATAAGCTTGCGTAGCTTATGTTGTAATAAACCTAATTAAAGGTGCACTATGTATGTTTTCTTGTGGGAAGTCTGCCATTTGCTTGTCTCCATGGAGATTTATGCCTAATATGTTACACAGTTTTGTCTTATCTTGCGTTCATTTCATTGCTGGTGATTTAACCCAAATATATGCATTCTTAGGTGTGTTCTAACTGTACTCAGATTTAAATTGTCCTGGTTGTGTCACTTGCTTCAGTCCATGGATATTGCAAAGTTTAATGCCATTCTGACGAACATTTCAGGCAATGTAATCAGAATCCGATCAGAATCCGAAAAGGTTTATTGCCATTGACAGTGAACACAATTCACAGGCTTGGAACAGGCCATGAACTTGCTGGACAGTTCACCTTTAAATTGACTCAGATCCTTTTGTTTTACATAATCGATTTCAAGTTTTTCCACACAAACAACACGTTTGAAGAACAAAAGCTCAGAAGATTAGAGTATAGTCGGTGACTCAGAGAAGCTGATGCTGCTCCACGCACACAGGGAGCAGAGCAGTGAGTCTGTGGTTCAGATTCAGACCACCATGCTCTAGTGCGCCCCCCGTAGCTCTGCTCTCCACCGTGCGCCCTAACACAAATTATAAATCAAAAGCTCAACTAGTGGAAAAGCATCGCGTCGGACAGTTCTGAGGCAGGATGTCCGTGTTACATATAAAGTAGTAGCCTTGACGGTGTGTACTGTGAGTCAACTTTATGTAGTTCTAGTGGTTCGTATAGGAAAAAGTAATCAAAAATAAATATAGCTAAGTAACGGGGGGGGGGAAGCCAGAGTAAACATAGGCCAAGGAAGGAGCCAAAATCTGGACTGAACCAGAACTAAACCAAGTCTATATGAAAATTAAGGCTGGGGATATATCAGGACCAAACCAGGACTATAAAAGGTTAAATTGGGACTGATATCAAAGACTGATATCAAATAAAAAAAAAAAACAGAGATTATAGATATAAACCAAGGACCAATTGATTTCACGCTCTAACTTGAGGCTAGCCAGTTAAAATCTGTAGAATTACTCAAACATGTGAGAAATAATGGCACAAAACCTGACTCTTTTTTCTTCAAGATTTTGTGGCACGTAGGCTTTATTAGACAGGAGAGGGTAATGTGAAATGTGGGACGAGAGAGCGGGGTGGACATGCAGTAAATTGTCAAAGTCCAGATTCGAACTCGCAACACTTCGGCCGGCTGCACTTGGAGCATCAAAGGAAAACAACATTGAAACATGATTAACAGCTCAAAACAGTACATTTCTGTTAGATTTAATAGGTCGAATTTCCAATGTCTCTATTAATTGTTAGATCTTTTAAAATTGTATTTCTTATTCGCTAGATACGTATTGTAATAAATAATAAAATACACATTGACACACGTGTTTATTTTGTTCTCTTTAGAGGCTGATGTTATTTTTGATTTGGGTGACACTACTACATTAGAAGTCAAAATACATGAATACACTGACTGCAAAATTCACATTCACGTGCGGGGAGTATGTCATTGGTGCTGCTGTTTGTTGCTGAACCATATGGTTTCTTCATGCATGGAAAGCTAACACTGTGTACATTCAGATTTCACAAGTTCAATAAAGACTCCGGGGCTTCTAAGTTGTGAAAAGAAACTGCAAACACACATGCCGAAGCAGTGGATTACAGTCAGTGAAAGCTGGAGTAATTTCTTTGGCATATATCCTTGAATTTTGACTTAGTTAGTCCAGCCTTGGCTTCAAATCCACCCATGGAAAACCCAATTTGCTGCGCCTATTCCTCCCAACATTGCCTCCTTTCTTGTTTGCTTTCTTGTGCCTCTGCAGCGTGCACACGGGGAGAAGTGAGCGCAGCCGGCTCGCTTTGATGTGTTCTTAAGAAGGAAATCTGCCTTTCATAATAAGCACCGCTCCTTATCAACCCTGGACTAATCAGGCAAAGAATCGGAGAGCATGCCACTTTAGACTTAGTATCCCCACTGGGAAGCTGTCATGGAGGGCCGCTAACCATGATGCACTTTGATACCTGACAACTGCTCTCAGGCTCAACACACAAAGGGCTAAATAACATTTTGTTCCCGAAGAATTTCCACAAAGGACAAGATGCCTGCAGAAAAACAGAATAATGTAGTGTATTCTATTCTATGTACATTGGTGAAACTAAACAGTCACTGCACAGAGGACAATCAACGCAGAAGGGACTCAAACTCTGGATGACAATCAGTTGTCCACTTTCATCTGACAGCAACTAATCCCACTTTTGAGGACAATGGGGTTAAGAGGTGTGAAAGAGGAGTGAAGGAATATCTTTTTGTTATAAAGAAATCCCTTCTTTGGATAGAATGTCTGAGACACAACCTCCCCGGCGTGTCCAGAACCTTTGTATCACCTTTGCTAAAAACAAAACCATCAACTGCTCAAGCTCCAGTGCCGGCTCTAGGCATTTGGAGGACCTAAACAAGAAGACTTAGTTTGTAGCCGACAGTTTAAATAAATGGGTGAAACGATGGGATATAATAAAATCAAGTTTTAGAGTGGAGGTGTATTTTATAGATACAATTGTTTGTTTGAGGAATCCTTACAATTTACATTTTAACTTGTGTTTATGGTCTCTTTCTGGTCCGGATACAGCCCACCAGAGCATGTGGCCCCCTTATTTATTGTGGCACTAAATATTTGCTTAGACAGTTTATGCCACGGCCTGGCTGTGTCGATCTCAGACCACAAAAGGCCCTAACAACCCAAGCTGTATGGTGAAACTGGCTTATTAGTAACATGATAGTGCTAGTTTCCTCCCCTTTGGGCTGGTCTAATCTGAGCTCAAGAGAGTATAAATGGATAGAGAGGAGAGGATAAATGCTCGCTTCTCAAACAATTCCTTTCAGACTGAAAATGACTTTTTGATGGAAATTGAAATGTCTTGATTAAAAAGAAAAAAAGAAAAACAAAAAAACGTTGAACCTTTGAAACCTTCCCTTCCATCTCCCCAAATGTCTACAATACAAACAGAGCAGTCTCCCCTCTTGTTTTGTGTCTGATCACGTTCTGTGTCGCAAATGAAATCAATAACACTGTTGTTTACTTCACAGTGTTTGCCAGATTGTAGACAGCGTCACATTTAGTTCTGCCCATAAACCGCCCAATGACTTACATGAGATCTGTAACTGAGATTGAAAATAGAACAGTTAATGAGGCGAGTCGGCTCCAGACATAAAACAACACACACTGGAGTATCACACATTAGTGACGTCCACGACTGGTTCATTTTTCACATTTAAAGGTGCCACTTTTCTTGCAGAGAGTTCGCCACCCGCTCGTCTCCATGAGCGTGTGCTGCTTTGCCTGGAATGTTCCACAGCATGGCATTAAACTTCTCTGTCCGCATTCGTTCAACCGCAGGTGCTTTTGTTGCTTAAAAACGAACACAACTTTTAATCTGTAATATGGCTGTGGTCACCTACTTGTCTCCATGACGATCTAAACGTTTGATTTCATACTGTGCAGAGCTCTTTTAAATCATGTCTTGAATACATATAGTGATCAATGGCTTTAGGTTTTCTTTAGATGTCAAGGGGAAAAAGTAAAAGAGATACTCACCGGGCATTGTTAATTCATGTTTTATCTATACTGCATATAAAAACATGTAATTTATAAGAATTATTATGTGCAGTTTGCAAAACATGGTCATTTACATAATGGCAAGTTTGCAAAACTGTCATGATGTATCTCAGTGGTGGACGACACATATTATTATATTTTTTAAACAATATTCAGACAATATTTTATCAATGCATCAGGAATGGACTGGAAAGTGTCTGTAATTATACTTTTTGGATACATAAGCCTACACTTCTAAATACACATTTTCTTTTCTTTCTTTCTTTCCAAACGCATTTGCTAAATTCTAATAATATGAGCTTATTGTCAGCCTGCCTCACTCTCATGCAAATTGTCAATACATTTCCTTTCTGGCCAACACACACCTCTATCCACGGTGCTCCCTCCAGTCACAAAGTCAAGGTCATCTGGCAGGCCCAAATTTAATAATCCTCGCCGCTCCCCAGGTCCTACTCCGATCATGTGGCCTCTCTGCAGAATATATTAGCTCTGACCTCTGTCGCCCTGTACGCGCTGTTTGTTGTTGACTGAATATGTATGTGTGGGGAATCTGATCTACTATAGCAAATCACCATCCCATAAATTCTGCTCAGCTAAAAGAGAGGGACTGGGTTGTTTTTTGTGATGAGAAATGTAGGGTCAGTATTAGTAGTCTCTGCATTGTCTGAAGTACGTATCTTGAAAATAAATGACATCAATTGCCAACAACTATTTCATGTTTAAATAGTCTGTGTTTAGTTCAATGTCTGGCCACTAGAGGTCAGAGGAAAAACACACTGATAAGAGGGAGTCATTTAAATCAGATGGACGTCCCAGCTCAAGGATTTAGGCATAACTATTAAGACAAACATGGTCCTCGGAGAAGCAAACTGTGTAGTATATTTATGTATATATTCAGTATATTTATGATTCAAAGTGTATTTGACAGGTTTTCATGTTTTTCATGTCTTAGTTTGGCGAGATAGTCCCTGTGGTTAATATGTATCATAGTTTTACATCTGTCAAGTTACAAATAGCAAAGAAAAGTTGAAAAATGTATAATAACATAATAAAAAGTAGAGCTGAGATTGAATCCCTCTGTCTATGTCATCAATTTGTGACATTACATCCAAAATTAAAGGGCAATTTACATGCGACAGGCACATTTTTCTGACAGGTTAAACAATAATTTAACTAAATATAGGTGTAATATGTCAAATCATGACTAGAGTTCAATTTGTATGCATTTTGACTGTAATTTACAATATAGTTGCTAGGTAACGCTACAGAATTACCTCTATGTTTCACATCTGCTCGTGTCCAACCAGGAAACTTCACAAAATTGTCATATTAGGGAAAAATAGGCAACATTTTTAGAAAAATCTTAAATATATTCATGCCAACAACGCTAACGTGTAGTCTAACCGTTCTTATGCACTTTAATGTTTCTGAAATTGTTTTCTTTGTGAAACTTTAAATTTTTGGCACAAGCAAACCTGCATCTTTCTGCATTTTTGATTCAAGCCTTAAGGAGCTTTTTTCTGCGCTCGCTTCCCCACACGGTTCTATTCAGACTCTCTGTGAGCACGTCCATCACAGCCGGGGGAGACAACGGCGCAGCTCCTTGGGCTGAGGCGGCCCTGGCTCTATAGGCCCCGGCGCCTCACAAAGGAGGGCTTGTCTGTGAAGGTGCTTAGAAAGCGCCCAGGTCGTTGATATGCAAGGCGACGGGGCAGCCCGCAGCTCTCCCGCTTTAGAGTTAATTAAGCTGCAAACCCACTTGGCAGGACGCCCCTCTCTACTGCCTCCCGCCTGTTCTGCTCCCCACACTGACACTGGCACTGCTGTAGGCCCAACCGCTAAAACAGCCCGCATGCAGCAAGTTTCAAAATGCAAAATCGTGAATTTAAGCTTTGAATCATGTTTTAAGGCTGTTTTAAGCTCGTGCATGTGTAAGTAATCTTGTATGATGGAGTTCTCCTGAACAGATAAAACATGTTTTAACTGGACTGAAAAGTAGCAGGTACTTTTAATATGGTTTAAGGGGTTATCTTTTGCACGTTCAAAGTTTTTGAGTTCAAGTCTTCAGTTTAAGCAAACAAAATGTGTAAAATTCACACAAAAAAATTAGAAATCCGAATTGCTACTGTAACTCAGCACAATTCTTTATCAAAATCATCAGCTTTAAGGCTTTAAAAGTTCTCAAAATATATGTCCTACAATTGCACTTAAGTATTGATTTTTTCCTTTATCTACTTTTGTATTGAAATTGAGTAATTGAGTACTGTACTACAAAAAAGTATTTTGCTAGACAAATATCAAAGATCAATCACTGTTCATCAAGGGCCTGGTCAAGGGTCACAGACTGTGGTCAATACAGTGAATAATTAAAATACATGCATTTCATTTAGTTTATTTATCTATATAATGAGACTGGGACAGTGAAGTATTAGGCAGGAAATATGCATTGTACCAGCACTGACCCATCAATCCTCTATTGGCTTAGCTCCTCAAACAAAAATAGTTTAGAAATAAGAACTGTTGTGCCTGAGAACCAAGAAACTTTGGTATGAGAGCTACACTTGACCCCCAGGCCTCAGTTTAGACACGCCTGGTGTGCTTCTCTATACGCATGATTTGAAGCTATAAATTGTGAAATATATTTGCCAAAGGCCTCTCAAACACTACGACAGGGGCCAACCTTCCATGTTTCATAAGTATACAATAGCTGAGGAGGCAAAGAGTGCAGGCTCAATCAAAGGACAGACTCCCCAGTGACCGCCGTCTCTCTAATTGTGGATTCATCACAGACAGGGCAGATCAATACGCCGCTCCTGACTCTGTGCGGGGCAGAATGATCTGAAGTTTGTCCTATTGGAATTCCTTTACAAACGGGGATTGGACAGTGTTTGGATATATACAACTGGACCTCGCTCTAGGACACTTTTAGGCTGTGGCAAAAAAAACACTAATGACTCCTCTGTCTTTGTAGTGTGGGAATATGAGCAGAAGTACACAGGCAAAGGGTGCTGTGTCCTCTGCTTTCACGCGACCTTGCTGCTCTCCGGGAGTGCTGGCTGTTGAGGTGGCGAGCTAGAAGTCCACGCTATTAAACCTGTGGGGGCTTTTGCGAGAACACTCAGCTTTCCAAATTGCCTCTCCAGAGCTGCGGCGGGGTAATAGTAGCTCTCTGCTAATGTACTGCTGGGTATTCAGGGAACAGAGGGGGTGGCAGCGGGACGGAAGCGGAGCGGATCAGCCAAAAGTGGATGCAAAATGTCCATCGCAACAAGTCATTTAGTCACGTAATGAGTCTGAACGTCGGACATAACCAGGGGGATGCATTAGAGGGTTTTGGATTCTTTTACATGATCACAATATTACAGTCTGCTTTCTCCTCAGATGAATTTACTCCACACCGTGCGTTTTCCAGATGATCGGTGTGAGATGGGAAATGATGGAGCAGCAGCAGCAGTAACCCCTTTTCAGTCTATCAAAAAGTGCGAGGAATCCACTGCTCTGTTCCGTGAAACCTGCTGTTAACGTAACTGTTCTCTTTCCTCACAGTTTCCCTCTTCCTCCCTTGTTGTTTTTACATGTAGAGCAGAAGTTCAGACTTGTATTCAAAATGTTAACAGGCAATGAGGTGTATGAACATAATTGTATTTGGTCAGGAATGCAGTTTTCAGGATGCACCGTTGTGTAATTGTATTAGCAATGAGAGCGTTAGAGTTACACAGGTCAAACAATGTTGATTTAGAGTTGTGTAATATCTCTGTCAAGCTAATTAGATAACTACTTTCCATTATCATTAACATATGAGTATTTTTAAGGGAACAAACCTTGTAGCTGTCACTCTGCTCCAGGTTAAACTGCACAACGCAACAACAACACACACAACTAGAAGTGAATGAATAGCAATTTAGTGTGACTGTTTAAAGCATAGTTTACCATAGATGTGTTTTCGTTGTATTTTATACACATCTAGCAAGAACCAGGTCCTTTCTTTATCCTTTCCGAGACAAACAATACATAATAATTTGTCGGTGTAATCCTTTTCAAAGGTAGACATCTGAACAATGTTTGAAAGTTTCAAAGTTCAAGACATTTCAAACTGATTGAAAATGACTTTCGGATGGAAGTCGAAACGTCTTGAACTTTAAATCATTGTCCAGATGACTGCCTTTGAAACAATAAGATATAACCACATTTGGGAAACATAATAAATGTATGCTTATTTAAAGGGCTATTTTGTTAATCGATTAATCTACCTTCTTCTAGATTATTTAGATGTATTGATTACCGGTAGTTGTTTTGATTGCAAAAGGTTTGTGAGTATGAGATTTTTACAGAATTTGACTCAGATGAAGCTAAAATGATTTCGCTTGAAGACATTTTGGTGGAGTAGCTTATATTTACAGACAAAACAGGTTTGTCATAAAAAAAAAAAAAAACACAATATTTGCACATTTCCTGTCATTACGATATCATTCTCGCTTCGTCTGAGTCATTAAACCTCGCGTGGCGTGTTTGGCAGTTTGTGTTTAGAACCGATAATAACTATTCAAAGACTTAATCAGTTGACAATTATCTCAATAATTAGTTAGTTAGTTGGGATTAACCTTTTTGCAGCCCTCGTTTCCCCCCAGTGTGTATTGATCCTTGAATCCCGTCAGAATCTACGGCGCAAAAACACATCTGTATCATAGACTGTGGCACTTTAATGTAATGAAAATATACTATATGCTCACACTAAAGTTTATATACGAGCCCAGCCGCCTCCGTCTTTTCTATTTATCTCTCCCTGATACTGTCTGCTTCTGTAGCCGCCTCGATAAGATGGATATTATTCATGTTGCCGGGACGTACTTCCTCAGCCTGATAATCCTGTCTCTAAAACACACACACAGCGGAGCAAAATCTCACTCTTTGTCTCTGATGACACTAAAATGGATAAAACATTATTAATTTGCAGATATTAAACACGCCTACGCTCTTCTCCATTCTTTTTATTTTTACATATCCATCATAAAAACGAATGCAATTATCTATATCCTAATCTATTTGGTGGTCACGTGGTGCAAAAAGTCATTACTTGTGAGCCTTCTTTAATGAACAGATCTAATGGAGTGCAATCATTTGTCAGATTCCCTTCACCTTAGGGGGCTGCAGAATTGTGCAAGTGAATATTTGGAAGAATAAAAGGGCGAGTTGACGCAAGGGCATAAGTGGTTTTGACATGGCTGATCTCCTTTGCTAAAGACAAAAGAAAAGAGGGCGGGAAACTACTGCCTCAACTCAAGAAACTGTACACAAGTATTACGCCTTTCATCATGACAAGTCAAATTGCAGTGCCATATTACAGGGAAATATCACGAGAAACAATCATATTTTAAGATACTAGAGCAATAATCCTTTTCATATAACTGTAAAAAAAAAACATTAACTGCACTAAATACTTGCAAAATGAAACACTTAAGTAGTTAGTGTCTATAATGAGTCATATACGCTACTTATCTGCGATCTGTGCACATATTATAACAAATATTCATAAATATATAATTAGAAATGAAGTGTTATGGTTGTGCGTGCAGACGTAAATGCAGGGAGAGGAGCGGCAAACATTTTGTATGTTTATCTTTTTAATTTGAGCAAGAAATTCATGGATCTAAAAGCAAAAGGCAATATTGGCAAGTGTAGAACTATCTGCTCTATTCATTTTTCTTCCAAAAATCCGGAGATGCAAGCACATAAAGCTGTGATGGTGGCGAAATGCAAAAAGAAAAGTACAAGCAAGAAAAGAGAGAAAAACAACAATAAGACGATTATTGTGCAGGCCTAGAATTACTTTTTTCTGTGTGTAACTTATAAAAAGAAAATATCTGTCAGTGGAGTAAGAAATGTTAACTAAAAATGAGGCAACAGATGGGACTGCATGGAAGGAAAAGTTGACTTGAAATGTGAAAACACTGAAACAAGAAACCAAAGTCGACAGATATACTTTTAACAGTACAAAAATCTACTCAAATTAAGAAAGTGCACTATCAAACTCTTCTGGTGAAAAAGGAAAATCATTATGTTACTGATGTTGTCTGTAAATTACCGTATTTTCCGGACTATAAGACGCACCGGAGTATAAGTCGCACCAGCCAAAAAATGCATAATAGAGAAGAAAAAAACATGTAACATGTAACATGTAAGTCGCACTGGAGTATGAAATGCGGTTGCAAGTGTGAAAATAACACATAATATCACATATAAGTCGCTCCGGAGTATAAGTATATAAGTATAAGTAAATAAGTATAAATATAAGTCGCACCCCGGCCAAAACTATGAAAAAAAGGTGCAACTTAGAGTCCGGAAAATACGGTAATAAAAAAATACATGAAAAGATACATTCAGACACACACACAGGGGAAGTAATGACATCTCCAGACAAGCAGGTGGCGGACTCTGCACCGGAATGCTACATTGTGCACCTTTAACTCATAGATACGGTAATCAGTTCCCCCCCCATGAATTATCCAGTAGATGCTGATATAATTTTTACATTACCGTATAATCGCCGGGCTAAAGTAGACACCTCTCTGCATAAACACACAACATTATGACGCCTGAAGGATTGACTTGGAATGGAGGAGGTTCCCCCAAGTCTCATAACGCCACCGCCGTCATGCATTATTCACGCTGCATGGGATTTGCTGACGTGCAAGTCCTTGGACAGTAGAGGACTTTTCTATAGGACTTTGTTTAAGGCGTATTATGGGATGTGGCAGGATGCTTCAGTCTTGTAATCCTGTCTAGCAACTTCCACACAGGGCAGGAAGAGAGAAATGAAGAGAGCGAGGAAGAGAGCGCAGTGTTCGTGAGGTTTTTGACCGTGAAAAGGTAATTACTGAATGGCTTTCTGCTCCGTGCTGTGCTCCAAAGATCGTGAACGGCAATGGCATTTTTACTGACAACAAATGAAGCCGTGAGGAGCGGGACACACGCAGGCGAACGCCGCAAGTGTGCAAGCAAACACAAGTCCGATCATTTATCACAGAGGAATTTCACAACCCGGATAAAACCTCCCGCTCATCTGCAGCAGCGCCATCAACCCCCCCGACTGGTTCAAAAATCTAAAATAGCTTTTTATTGTCACCAGCGACTACTCCATCCCTTAATCTCTTCAAGGAGATCCATTACCATATTAATAATGAGATGTGAACCGGTCATAGATTAAACTCAGCAATAAAGCAGCCTGCCAGGCACTCACACTGAGTCACTTTAATGGCAGAGTGATAATTATAACTGCATGTGACAGACAGGGCATGTGCATCTATCAGACAGGATGTCCTCCTCGATGTTGTAAATATAGAAAAGTTTGCAGCGATATAAATAGGAGTGGGACAAAATGCTTGATAAATGAAGCGCGTCATTGTCAACGTGAGTGACTTTAATGAGTTGAGATTAAGCAAGGAGTATCTGGTGGAGCTTTAAAATACGGTTTGTCAGTAGACTGTTTATAAGGTGTTAATAAGTACTATTTGGTTGTTTACAAGCACTTTAAAATAATTTACTAGAAACAATGGACAAAATAAGACTCTTATTTTTTTGCCATAGTATGTGTTCATTCCTCATTTGGAGACCACTTTATTACTCTCTAATTTTATTCTTTACTTATCCTGAGTGCTCTATGGTCCTGCCCAGCTCTCTTTTTTATTCATTTTATTTTTCTCTCTTTCTTTGCATGGTTCAGTTTGTTTTATGTATGTTTTTGTAGTTTTATCAAAAAAATTATAATCAGAAAACATCTTGCACATGGTTTATTAACATGTGCGTGTCTATTTACATTTATAAAGCAATACAAGCCACATACGTAAATGCCTTATAAACGCACTTATAGACAAATAACTAGTGTGTATTGATGCCTTATAAATAGTATACGAACAGATAATATTTTAATGTGTTACTGTTACTGCAGTCAATAGGATTCTTGGTTTTATCTGATTTAACTGGTTGTTGCAATGTTGAATGCAAATATCACTGTCTGGATTGTTGGAATCATTTATTTTATTGACATCTGGGGACTTTTGACGGATAAGAAACCAATACTATTATCTATTTTTGCAAATTTCTTGACATTTTAGCGATTAATCATGGTAAAGAGAGCATAAAAATGCACTGTTCACATTCAATACAAACCTTTGTTGCTTTCTGGACCATTTAACTTAAATTTAAACAACTGTAAAAAAGTAATGGCTTGGTGAAAGTCTGTACATTTCTACTAGTTTAGCCCTGTGTATACTTTCTAAATTACCCTGTACCCGCTGCGAAGAAACAGCCCCAATCTGAAAAAGTATTTGCGAGACGTTTTGTTGGAATAAACAGTTTTTGTCATGCGGATAGCTCAGCAGGGGGACTCATTATTAAACTCTAAAAGCTCCGATATAATGTGGGGGGAAAAGCGGGTTTACTGTGTGCGACACTAAGCCGCCATTGTGTTCCATAGATTGTATTCTGAGGCTTTGAGTGACACAGTGGTTGGCGTCTAATGTGAGTACACTGCTCAGACGCGCTCAGAGACGGTTTCTTTTCCTTGTTGTTGTATTTACGAATGTGTGTGAGTGTGTGTGTGTGTGTGTGTAGGTGTGTGTGTGTGTTACAGAGAAAGAAAGCTGTCAGTTTGTCTAAATGAGAGGCGCTTTGTTTCCTCACCACTACACGTGCCTTGCTTGACTTAAGAGTTGCATAAAAAACAACAAATGTGAGGCCAGACAGACAATAAAACATTTGATTGTCTGTGCCAGGAAAACATCATCTGTAAGCGGCAATAGAAAGAACCATAAAGACAATTTAGAGCATAAAACAAGGGGACTAATGTGGATGGGTTCTGACCATGCACAGCGTCATGTTTGCACTTCAATGGGTTTTGTTCTGGTGCTGCTAGTCACTGGGGATTGTTTGCACGTTGCTCATCTTTAAAAAAACGTTGTCAATATTAGCTCATTAACAGATTGTTGTCTTGTCAACACCCTGTTTCTATACATTTGTAATGCATCTTCAACTGAGATTGTCCTAATGCCAATCCAGCAGTTTCAAGAGAATTTAAGATAAGAGAATATAAGATAAGATAAAATAAGATATGCCTTTATTTGTCCACACATGGGGAAATTTCGATGTTGCAACACAAGTAGATACAGAAGAAAGGAACACTCTTAATAGAAAAAAACTCTAAACTCTAGAAAAAATATATATAAATAAATAAATGAAATAAAAATAAATAAATAGATAAATGAATAAATAAATAAAAAAATAAAATATCCATCCATCCATTTTCTACCGCTTGTTCCCTTTCGGGGTCACGGGTGACTGGAGCCTATCCCAGTGACTTTGGGCCTTAGGCGGGGTACATCCTGGACAGTGGCCAACTTGTCGCAGGGCCAACACAGAGACAGAGACATTACAGACAGTTCACTCTCACATTCATTCACTAGGGCCAATTTAGAGTCACCAATTTTTACCTAACACATGCATGTCTTTGGACGGTGGGAGGAAGCCGGAGAACCCGGAGAGAACCCACGGTAACACGGGGAGAACATGCAAACTCCACCCAGAGAGATCATGTGATGTTGGTCTGGTCCAGAAATCGAACCCATGATCTCCTTCTTGGGAGGCAACAGCGCTAACCGCCTTTGCCACCGTGCACCCTTAAAATAAAATAAATAAATAAATAAATTTAAAAAAATGAAAAAATAAATAAATAAAAATAAAATAAAATATATATATATATATATATATATATATATATATATATATATATATATATATATAATTTACAGCAGTTCTATGCACATGAATATGACATTATTGTGTAAAGTATGACAGTAATTGCACATGAATGTTACAGTATTGCACATGGTCGGTATTGCACCATCAAGGTATCTCGGTGCGAGTTGATCTTTTTAGCTTTTCTTGCCAAGGCTGTAATGATTAATCAACACAACGTGACTAGTTGACTAAGAAATAACACTTGTTATTTGTAATGATTATCATATTAGGACTAAACGGACTCTGAAACACATACTGAGAGACATTTTTATAACAGTTACAGTGGCATTATTAAATCAAAATGTCTAAACAACAAATAAACCATTTCAGATTTTTATCTTTGGAGATTCTTTTCTAATAGGGTTTGAAATATGAAATACAGTAACACTATTCTCTGAACTAGTGATTCCAAAAGATTCACAGTAAGTCTCCAGGGTTTATTAAAAATGACCAAACTATTATTATGAGGGGAAGGTATTTTATATTGTGACTCATAAAAAAGAGCTCAGCAATCACTTCAAAGTCTGCCGTGGGTCGATAAATACATTTCCCATTTATTTTTCCCATTAACTTTAAAAAAATAATCAAATAATAGGAGTTTAAAGGCACACAGAGGCTAACCAGTTATGTGGTAACTAACGTTCATAACACAGTTGTTTGGGTTCCAAAAAATGATTGGCCATTCTCATACCTTTGTGAGACACTTGTACGTGTTTGGTTCTGGTTCAAGCCCAGTTTAATTCTCACGGCGACTTAATTTGGTCCTGTTTTGTCCTGGTTTTGCCCTGGCCTTGTCCATGCTTAGTTCCGGATTTAGTCCTAGTTCAGTCCCAATTTTTATCTGGTGTTTTTTGGTGTGTGAACGCAGAATACACATCAAGGCGTTTCGTTCCTGTTCAGTCCACTTGTTTTTTTCTCAATCTCCCCATACAAACACTAAGCAGAACCCAAACTTCAATTATTCAGCACAAAGTCATTCACCCAATCGTCCTCCATCTTACAGTAAAATGGAGGGAGTACGTACCCCCACATCTGGCAGGAGGGGGAAGAATGATTGCCGCCATTAACAACTGTTTGAGTGTTAATGACTAGGAACGGCATTGCACTGATTGTTTTATGATAGACGTGTACGGAAAGCGGTGTTTTTGTGCTGTGGCTCGAGCCTGGCCTCCTCATCAGCACTATTATGTGTGCGCCCCTCAGGAAGTCACCTACCTGTGCAGCCCGGCGCACATCCACACATGCACGCAGGTCTTTTTCACATTAAAGGAAATGAGAAATTAGTATTAGCTGCCCTGCTGCTGCCCCTGCATTAACCTTTGCTGGGTTTTACTGTGTTGAAGTGCATGGAGTCATTATTCAGGGTTTTTTTTCTGGTCGATTTTATGTGCTGAGAGGAAGCCATTGTTGGAGAGAGTTGGCAGGTGAAGCCAGTTATGTTGTGTGTTTTAAGCACAACATAACACTCTGCGAGTGAAAATGGAAAATGAAGACACACAAAAGAAGAACTGTTGTGAAGGAAACATGTTACACAGTGATTCACCTGTGCTTACATTGCACGGAATTGACTCTTGTCCTTTCCATGAGGGGAGCGCGTATGCTTGTAAGTGCATGTGTGCGTCCTAACCCATCTGCGTCTTGGTGGAGGGGAGTAATTGAGTGGTGGATGACGCGGCATAGCGCTGCAGGGAGCCAGCTGCAGTTATTGAGGGATGAGCAGTCTGCCTCTGGGAAACCACATCTCTTCCTCACCACTTCCCCTCAAAACAAGGAAACAAGGAAACAAGGCAGTGTGGAGGGGTAAAGGGGGTAGGGCAATATTTGGGGATGTGAAACAACAGACAGGTTGTATTTTTTAAAGGTTATAAAGATTACTTCAGTATGACGATAGAAGTATTTGCTGTATAGGGAACATACTTAACTAATGCATGTTTTTGCGGAAATAGTATAGTAACTAACGATAGGGGCAAGCTTCTACATCATATACTCTTCCTTTATGATTACATGTCATTAAAATAGCCTTTGTAATATCTTTAGTAAGTACAGCAGAGTCCCAGCAATTAAACTTTGAGCCAGGTATATCACTTCTTAAATTACACTACCCAATTGTCTTAAATTAATCTGCAAAGTGTAATCTCAGTTTCTAGTTATTGTCAAGTAAATATATTTAGAATTACAGCTCACTCTGATCCAAATGGATGTTCTTGCAAACATGAGACGAACAGGCTTTTATCAAATTATTTTTGTTGTTGTCATATGAGTTTTCTATCTGATTTGCCCACATGAGGCCAATTCGACATGCTGTATAATTATACTCAGTTTACAGCAATTCTCTGCTGTTTCATTTCATGAATAATCCAGCATTATAATCAGCAGGAAGGCAAGCTGTGGGCAAATCCACAAACAATATTATCAACCCACACGGCATCATGCAATCAGCACTCTTTATAGTATTAGCGGTGCACATATATGGCCGTGATGAACTGTGACGAGTGATTCCTGACGATTTAAAAACTCCTACCACCAGCTCTATGTAATGGACTCAGGCTCAAGGGAGAAGCTGTCATTCCATTTATTAATGATATCTCTTCAGCTCAATATCAGTTTAAAACCCTGAAAATGGATATGAGGAAGCACAGGATGAAAGAGTCAAACACTTCTATAAATCCTCCTTTCACTTCCTGGAAATGTTGTTGCTATCAAAGTCCTCTGGAAGACCGCAGGCATGTCTGTAAATCACATGGAGAGAAGCAGAGCTGTTATAATTGCTTTGCAATGCTAGTGATGCCCTGTTGGATTATCTGTGTCATATCTTATTGCTTTTTTATTGTTAAGTGCCCTATAAAAGCAGCATCGATACATGACCATTGATTTGTGCACAGCTGGGTAGGCTCTCAGGCCCACACAGTCGTACACGCACATGAGGAGCAAACACAACAAGAAAAAGGAGGCAAAAGTCATAAGGATTGAAGAAGGTCCATGTCAGTTTGCGGCTGAGACCTTGTACTGGCCCTTTTATTCGGCAAGATGAATAAATATATGTGTCCAGATGGGCAGGAGGGAACATAGGAGCGAGGAGAGGATAAGGATGAAGGGAACAAGGAAAGGAGAGAGAGGATAAAGATGTGTGTATGGATGGGCGCTGGAGATTGGAATCCTTTGGGGAGATTACTCCCTTTGAAACCTTCTGTTTTGTTGTTCTTGGTGAGAAATGCTCAGTGAACACATGAGAGTCTTAGTGTGAGCAGTTTTCACTCTCACCCCACATCCGACTGGAAATCACACTGCTAATGTCTTATCAGTGAGACAGAGTGAGCGTACAGTCTATGTTCTGACCCTATGTTAAGGCAGGTTAAGGATTACGTGGATGAACACTACTTTGATGCACACACACCCACACACCCATCCTTTCTTCAGTCAAAAAGTTTCTACTTCTTCAGGAGCTAAATCAGATTTATCGGACCAGGTAATAAGTTATGACAGATTACTTTGTCCTTCTTTTTCTCAACTGAAACCTACTGAATCTCTAATTACTCAAAAACCATCTGAGCATTAAGTATTAATTGTTTTGTCTGAGGGAAGGACTCGTTACTGTCAGAGCTGTCTTCATTAGAGACAAGTTATGTGTGTGCATCTGTGTGTGTGCATTTGTGTGTGTGCATGTATGTGTGTGTGTGTGTGTGTGTGTGTGAATGCATGTATGTGTGTGTGTGCTTCCAGCCTGTATGTGACTGCAGTCATGCTTGTCTCTGTCACATCGTGGGCCATCAAGGACAATCAATCAACACTGTCTTTTGTCTCTCGCAGAACCAATGAGCTGCATCAATAACTCTACCTTACAGAAGAAAATCTCTTTATGGAAACAATATGTATTTAAAGAATGGCTTCACACTGACAATAACAGTATTCAAATTAAAACAATGTAGTGTAAGCACAAAGGCCAAGAGAAAATGGAAGCATGTGTGCATTGATTAATGTGTAGCTTTTGTCCAATCGCATTTGCTAACAAAAGGGCACTAGGCAACTGTAACCCATTCACTCCGAATCCCCATCCCCCCTTGAAGACGCCCTACAAAAACGCACAACCAAGACATAATGTCCACATGCGCTTCTTCAAAACGTAACACTGCAATGTCCTCCCCTCAAGCATTCATTTCCATTAAGACAACACATCACTCCATGGTCCCTATTAACACAGAGTCCCACTCAAACACCCTAGAAAAAAAGAGGGCCTCCCACTACTGCCATTAACTGTTCGCTCAGACCATTATTTAAACAGAGAACAGAGCGAGTCATTTGGAGCCCGGACATTTCTGCTGCAGAGAGGAGTCTGGAAACTGTCGAGGGGCCAGTAAGCGACGCTCCATTGAGTCTCCGCAAACAACACAAGGCAAAAATGAAGCGCTATGGCAGCAGAAAAGGGAGAATGTTTTTTCTCCAAAATAGCTGAGATAGATGGTGCAGAGGAGGACTGACAGCGGTGTGCATGGGCAAAGAGACAATAGAGAAGGGAGATGGAGAGAAGTGAGTGGAGAAGGTAAAATTTAGCAGAAAACTGATCATTAGCCACGAGTACAGCACTATGTCACTTTTCTGCTTTTGCTTTGCCGGAAATAGATGTAATTAAACGTATCTTATTTTAGTTTTCTTCAAATACCTTGCAAAACATACATTCTAACTGTGAACTGGGTCGCCTCGCCACAGATCTAACCTGTAACTTATTGTGGTGTCAGTTGCTTCTTTCCATGGAGACAGGTAAGTTTTATACTGTAGAACATTCTTCATGGAGACATAAGGCACCTTTAACAAACTTTAACTACTGTTCAAATGTTGCTCATGTCATACTTGATATTGCACTTTTGTACTTTTTAGATTCGGGTGTCTGTCTGCCAGAACTCACTGCCAACCCACACCACAACAGAGTGAGGAGGAATGGTCCTTGGAACAAACTTAACTTTTCATTAAATTAAACAGATGTTAAGACTTATAATTTATATGCAGAGAACTATGCAACACTATTCACAATAACAATCTTGCGATGGAAATCTTGAAAACACTGAACACCACTCTGTATATTAATGCACTGTTGGAATTGTTTAAGGGTTAAAGATGCACTATGTAACTTTTCTGGTGGCCGGTTGGTTTGCCTATAGTGCACCTTTAAGTAGTTTTTCTTAGGCCGCGTGAGACAAACTCCCCATCTATTTTGAGATGGAGATAATGCTGCATTCCAGTTGTGTTTGGAGATCAGATTTTCCGAGTTCCGACATGTTAAATCACTGGAACAGACCAAACTGCAACATTTCAGAACCCTAAGTTTATCCAAGTTAGAAAATCCAACATGTCTGTGTCCTGCGTTTGATGAAAGTCTGATATACAACAATTAAAAATATGGATAATCCTTGCTATTTTCTCTTCAGTCACTCTCCTCATGTCATAAACCTACTCCTGTACGGTTATGGTAATGTTGCTAACGTCTACAATGACCTAATGTACAAAAAAAAAACTCTCAAATGTTGATTTATAGCTTTAAAATGTAATAAAACTGTCCGGGTTAATAAACTAAATGAATTGGCTCCACATTTTGGCTGATATGAGCACTTTCCTGGTTTGTATTAATTGATTTGAGTCCATCCAGTACTTAAAATTGTAATACAGTGATCATTGTTTTTCTGACTCTACAACTGGAAGACAGAAACGCTGCAAAGTTCCGACCTCCAAGGACGAGTGGAACATGGCATACGAGACACGTTTTAATGCACCAATGGACTTGCCTAATGTATCGGATCCAGTCTTAGTTGAAGACAATAGATCTGACATGCAGCAGGTTTAAACAACTCTACCTATACTCACGGTCAGCCAGGGTCGCTATGTTACACTCCTCCAGCAACACAATGGAAACACGTGACCCTTAATCCATAGCCTTTTCAACTGCTCCTCCGAGTTACATGGCAGCCCCCTACCTGAGCCATGCCCACACGCGTACACCGAGCACGCTGCGACTCCTCTCCACAGAGCACATCATCCACCTCAACAACAACAACAACAACAACGGGGATATTTACAGCCGGGCCCCCCCAGGAGACCAGCATTCTTGTCACGAAGGCGGCCCTCGCACACTCCCCTGTAGGTATGGAGTGATGCTCGAGCTGCTATTCTTCACGTCAACAGGAAAGAGGACGCTGGTGTGAAGGAGGCTCTCCAGGCCCGTTCAAACAATACAGCACACCCGGCCTTTGACGTCAGAGGGGTCTTAAAGGCCGGTGACCAAAGGCTGCAGATTAACAGGGGGGCAGAGCCTCATCCTGTTGCTAGGAAGCTATAAGAGTCTCATCTTTGGATTGTTCAACGTGCTAAACAGAGCACGGTGGCAGAAATAGGAAACTGATAATAAACTGTTAGTCGGGTCCCACAGAGCTCTGCCTTTCACAAGAGAACAAAGCTATTTATGTCCACTGCCTGCACATTCACAGCTTGTCATCGAGGAATTGTTAATTAATAAAGGTGATTCAAGACCAAGAGGCAATTCCAATCATACAAATATGGTTGGAATTAAACGCCACACCTTTTGTATCAGATAATTCATCCAGGTGAGTCATATTTCAGCCGTATATAAAGTTAGTTGATGTGATAACTGAGAAATAAGTCACCAAGAGTAGACCTAGCAAGGATTTCAGTGTGATGACAAATTAGCATTGTCGCCGTTTTCTAAATTCAAAATTCAGTCTGCGCTACGGCAACACGTAGGTTGAGGGGAGACGTCGATAAATCAAAATATTAAATGTGTGGCAGGAACAATATTTCAAATGTCTTATAAATAAACGTCATGAAACGTTCTAAACAAACTCTAATTAACTTGAATGACTAATGCAACATTTGAACCGTAACTGACTATTAACAGTAAATAATGTGAATATAGTGACGCTAACTCAAGCAAATTTGAGGATTTGCTGCAGAAAGTAAGCTCAGGAGGGCCAGAAGTGATGGCTGAACCCTGTTACTGAACATAACCAAACCCTAAACTTAACCATTTTCCTAACTTTATCTAGTTTCACAACTTTTACACTCATATTCCTAAATTCCATCACGTTAACTGACTAATCACAACCGTTCATCCCTCCAGCGCATACTATCTAGCTCAAACCTTACAAAAGATATCATATGTGTTAATTCCAACACTTCCTCTGAACTCTTATGGATGAACAGGAAGCTGAAAACCATGAATACAGTCTCGCCTCGCCAGCCACAATGACATTCTTGTTGTAAACGTTAGTTGGTTTACCAGATTATACATCCATTACTGTCCACAAAGTTCACCCATATTTAGCGACATGCCTGATTTCCCAGTGAGCTCTAACGTCTGCTTGAAAACAGGCCCAACAAAGCAACAGTAAGCATTTCAATTCAAACTGTCGTAATGTATTGAAAGCACAGATTGTGGAGCGACCTTGTGATTTATGTGTACACTGGTCTTTTGTTCACATTTCATTCACTGACAACACAGCTCTTAAACACGCAGTTGTCCTTATCTAGAAAAGATCTTATTTGCAGTGGCCATTGTGTTTCTGTCCAGTAAATGCATCGTGCTTCATTGTATAAAATCATTCCTTGTCCTCGGGTAAGCAGATCGTCAAGACTAAAAATATCCCATCAGCAATAACCGCATCTTGTCAAATGAAAGAGATTCTATTAAGCCAGGGGTGTCCAAACTTTTTTCACCAAGGGCCGCATTTTGAAACTTAAACGGGGCAGAGGGCCACAAACAACTTGACAATGTCGAATTTGTTGAAGTGAATAATTCAAAATTTAGCATTTGATGTAATTGCAATGAGCCTTCACACCTTTAATTATACCTGGAACATTAATATTAGTTGGTATAACATCAATATGCCTGAATTTTCCCAATTTCACAGTAAAAAGTACTAGTTTTTGTTGTTTGGGCCAACATAGCAGGAAGCTGGAGGGCCAACAAAAATTGGTCTGAGGGCCGCATTTGGCCCCCGGGCCCTAGTTTGGACATGCCTGTATTTAGCCAAAGTTAATTATGTGCAATGATTTCTTAAAATGCAACTCTAGACACCAATCTTTCCAGGTTGGACTGTGGCATGTCAAGCTGTACATGGAGTGGAGGTCATCGCGCCTGCACGGTCAGCACAACTGTCGCCTGTCCACCGTTGCTCTGCGGGAGTGAGTATAAATCTACACCATCTTGAGACAAAATAGCCAAAGCTGCTGACTCCATTGTTGCATTTTCCTGCGAGAGAAAGACACTGTGATGATTAGTGGGGCTGTGCGGGCAAAAGCTGCTCTTTTTCGTAGACACCAATTTGCATGCCCTGGTCGTGTTGTATTGATTAGGCATTATTCTAAAACAGACGGTTGACATAAAATCTACTATCCTTGCATTAACTTTACCATAAACTGAAATAAGCTAACTGGGTTTGATTAATTGCTATTAATAGCTTTTCTGTGGAAAATAAAACACACCGAGGTGCCTTCGTCTTAGCATAATACCACTACTAGCCTCAAGGGCTCAGTGGGTTGTGAACAAAATAATTGTATCTTTAAAATAATAAAATATGTTTCTAAATAAATAAATAGCATTAGAATATATGTATATTTTTGGTCAGTTTGCTTCATGTGGAAACAACTAAATTGTCCAATCTGCTCATAATTTGTTTTTGCTTTTTCATTTAATCCGCCACTTAAAGTAGCATCTACACACACCAGACTTTACAATATTGTACTAAACAAGATTTGGATAGAAAGAACAGAAGGATTATTTGATATCTAATTTCAAGCCAATTTTCAGTCAGATCTAATTTTCTCAAAAACTGAATGAAATCCCATCCGTAAATCTTTTATATCCAATATGTAAACAAAATAAAGCAAGGAATTTAAACGTGGATTTGTCCTTTTTTCAGATTAAATTCCCAAATTTGTGCAATTTTCAGTATGAAAACATGTCATTTTAAGAGGTTCCTCTTCACCTGAGAAGTGCTTTAGTGCTTTGCTTCAGTTGCACATTCTGAACACATCCAGGAGCATTAACATTTAGAAATGTTAATAACGGCTAAACTACAAGAATCACATGCATTTCAGAACCTGTTTCACCAGGTCCAAACTAAAAGCTTGTTTGCAGAAACCAGTGGAGACAAGATGTGTTGTTCTCTGCAGAGGACGTTCTATTACTTGAGAAATTGTAGCTTGGGCAAATTTGCAATTTTGATTCAACTGCAATTTTCTCTTTCAACCTTATAAACCCGAGGGGCCCAAACATTTCCCCCCTCCAGGCCTAAATTAATACGTATTTGAGTGCCAAGGTCCAAACCCAATTTTCTCTCATTTAAAAAAGTTTATCCATAAAAAGATTTATGATTAAATTATTTTTAATTAGGTGTTTTTTAGAGGATTTTTGGATGATTTAGATAATTTGTTCTTCTTCTCAACCTCTCCTTTCAACCCTCAGCACCCCTCCTCAGGCCAAATTAGACCCTTTAAAAGTTTGGATATCTCTGCAATTGTATAAAGAAAATATTGGTTGACTAAAGACTAAAAGCCCTCAATTAACTGACTAACAGGGGGTGAGGCGTGATGTTAACTTTCAAAATCATTAGGATCTCATGAAAAAACAGTGAAGTAAACAGCATTTGTCCAGTGCCTCCAAAAACTAACTAGCAAACTCACTATATATTCTTTTTTCTGCTGTGATAAAAACAATTAGTCGACTAATAGAACATTTGAAAAACAGGAAAAGTGGGTGCTTTAGAGGATATTCTTGGTAAAAAGTCAGTCCAGTTCAGTTCAGATGCTCATCAAGGACAAGGCTAAACAGCTAGACTCAATAATACTGAAAGTGACCATGCTTGAAACATAAAAAAGCACAGAACGGTCCGAGCCATATGCGTGGTCACTTTCACTGCTCTCTAATAAAGTTTCAAGACACCGACCAAACAACTGAAAGTACAGGCCTTCCAAGCTAGACTCTCGCAAATGACTAAAACTGCTTTCACCAATAAAAGCGTTAAGTTGTGGAAATACGCGCACAAGCACACGTCGACAGCGTTTTGTTTGGAGAGATCCCACGCGCACCGGCTGCTGATTTCAATAAGTTTAAGTCGGCTGTGATTTATAGGCCTAATCCTCTGCAGACACGGTGTACAGCCAGCCGTAATCAGACACATAGGTTTGGACGGGATCTAGCGCGTCCAGATAGCGGCATGGAAACGAGCGGAAACGACATATGGATCTTCCCAATCCTACAGTACAGTCTCCAACATTCCTCCAACAATCTGGACAGGACAGTGAGTGTTTCATCGCCACGCAACATGCAAGATACAGATCAAGCATCAAGCTGTCAACTCCCACAGGGTCAGCGATACTTCATGTTCACAGACGAGACAGACAAACCTCAGATGTAAACTCATATAAATGCATATGAATTC
Source organism: Eucyclogobius newberryi (assembly GCF_026437365.1). NCBI lineage: Eukaryota > Metazoa > Chordata > Actinopteri > Gobiiformes > Gobiidae > Eucyclogobius > Eucyclogobius newberryi. The sequence continues at coordinate 14,927,907 of NW_027316389.1, forward strand.
AACAACAATCTCAACAACGAGAGACACATTTTCTATCCATCTTCTCATTTTCCATCGACATAACAGTGTGTAGGATTGATAGAAATTGTATACTGTCTGCATTTCATCTCCATATAATATAACCACGAAGAATTATAAGTTATGTTCTGATAATACACACTCTCATCTTCTCATCTCGTCTTGATGATTGTAATTCGCCTCCAACTGGTTCAGAATGCAGCAGCTAGACTTCTTCTTTAACGAAAAACAGCATGTTACAACTGTTTTAGCGTCCCTCCGCGGGCTCACACTGCGTTTTACAACTGATTTTCAGATTTTCCTGATCACTTTTAAAGCTCTGGCTTTATGAGGCCTTCAGTATCATCTTTATGAGGCTTGTACCTTCAGTATCATCTTCATGAGGCTTGTACCTTCAGTATCATCTTTATGAGGCTTGTACCTTCAGTATCATCTTTATGAGACTTGTACCTTCAGTATGATCTTTATGAGGCTTGTACCTTCAGTATGATCTTTATGAGGCTTGTACCTTCAGTATCATCTTCATGAGGCTTGTACCTTCAGTATCATCTTTATGAGGCTTGTACCTTCAGTATCATCTTTATGAGGCTTGTACCTTCAGTATCATCTTCATGAGGCTTGTACCTTCAGTATCATCTTTATGAGGCTTGTACCTTCAGTATCATCTTTATGAGGCTTGTACCTTCAGTATCATCTTTATGAGGCTTGTACCTTCAGTATCATCTTTATGAGGCTTGTACCTTCAGTATCATCTTTATGAGGCTTGTACCTTCAGTATCATCTTCATGAGGCTTGTACCTTCAGTATCATCTTTATGAGGCTTGTACCTTCAGTATCATCTTTATGAGGCTTGTACCTTCAGTATCATCTTCATGAGGCTTGTACCTTCAGTATCATCTTTATGAGGCTTGTACCTTCAGTATCATCTTTATGAGGCTTGTACCTTCAGTATCATCTTTATGAGGCTTGTACCTTCAGTATCATCTTCATGAGGCTTGTACCTTCAGTATCATCTTTATGAGGCTTGTACCTTCAGTATCATCTTTATGAGGTTTGTACCTTCAGTATCATCTTTATGAGGCTTGTACCTTCAGTATCATCTTTATGAGGCTTGTACCTTCAGTATCATCTTCATGAGGCTTGTACCTTCAGTATCATCTTTATGAGGCTTGTACCTTCAGTATCATCTTTATGAGGCTTGTACCTTCAGTATCATCTTTATGAGGTTTGTACCTTCAGTATCATCATTATGAGGCTTGTACCTTCAGTATCATCTTTATGAGGCTTGTACCTTCAGTATCATCTTTATGAGGCTTGTACCTTCAGTATCATCTTTATGAGGCTTGTACCTTCAGTATCATCTTCATGAGGCTTGTACCTTCAGTATCATCTTTATGAGGTTTGTACCTTCAGTATCATCTTCATGAGGTTTGTACCTTCAGTATCATCTTTATGAGGCTTGTACCTTCAGTATCATCTTTATGAGGCTTGTACCTTCAGTATCATCTTTATGAGGCTTGTACCTTCAGTATCATCTTTATGAGGCTTGTACCTTCAGCATCATCATTATGAGGCTTGTACCTTCAGTATCATCTTCATGAGGTTTGTACCTTCAGTATCATCTTTATGAGGCTTGTACCTTCAGTATCATCTTTATGAGGCTTGTACCTTCAGTATCATCATTATGAGGCTTGTACCTTCAGTATCATCTTTTGAATTGCTTCTTAAACTCACTTTTATCGAATGGCCTTCTTTCACCGCTGATGATGTTTTTTTTTTTATTTAAGGTTTAACATACTGTATGTACTGTGCTGTTTGATCTGTTTATCTCTCTGTTTTATTGCCTCCTTTTTTATGCTAATTGTATGTTCAATTATGCTATGAAATATTATACAAGTAGAACCTCTTTGAAAAGTACATCTAAGCTAATTGTGCCCTTTTAAATGTCCTAAATCCGCTGCTAAAATAGCTTGCCCTTTTCTTTGACGTTTGCCATACTTTTGCCTGTTTAATTTTTCTGAAATGAGTTATTTCGGCAACATGAAGTGCTCTTCATGAGAACGGTCCATCAGCTCCATTTGCAAATGTAGACTTGGCTTTAGCAAAAGCAGAGAGCCAGCAGAGTTGAAGAGATTAAGCACAAGTACAAGCAATTTGCAAAAATGAAAATAAGAGATGGATAAGAGAAGTGCGTAGTCAGTGTGGCCCGGAGCCTTGTACCATCATGTTATCAGCTTTTTGATTCCACTTGATTGTCGTGGCATGCTCGCCCAAGATTTTAATTTCATACCAAATTCTATGCTTTGCACAGTATGTTGTCAAGCAGTGGTTAAATGGTCTCTGACAGTGTTGACATAAGACCAAATATATTATCAAAAGCAATATAAAACCTTACATTTCTACAATCAACTGAATTTATTCCTTGTGAATTGTGAAGTGAATATTTTAGCACCTTTTTAATAAGAGGCACATGTTTTTTTTTTTTTTTTTTTCTATCAGGAAATATACAGATGTATTGAAATTATTGCTTTAGAGACATGCACAGTTTTCATTTTGACTAATAATCTATAGTGAAAATAAATAAACAAAAAAAGCTGTAAAAGGAGCTATTGATAAAATCAATAAAATCAATAAAATCAATCAAATCAATCAAATCAATCAAATCAATCAAATCAATCAAATCAATCAAATCAAAAAAACAAGGGCGCTATTTCAGTACATTTTTTTGGGTTTTGCAGTCTGTTCACTTTGTATGTGAAAGTTGAACCATTTCCAGCACGTTTTGGATGGATTTCTAAAATATTATCTGATTATTATCCAAGAGCCTTTCATTTTTGTCTAAATAGCCTACTTCTACTCTTGGTTAAGTGGTATGCAAGCGCTCCCTGACCTAAGTAAGTCGAATAGAATATGCAGAGCCAGCGATCTGGTCTTTGACGGAAACTTTTAAAAATGCAACCCTCTTTATTTTTGCATGTAAAATGTGCACATTCCAGTAGGTGTCACCCTCATCTGGCTGGGACTTCTTGCCAGAGGTGGAGGTCATGCAGTCAATCACTCGTTCAGTCATTAAGTCAATCCCTCTCCTCACTGCGGGAGGGTTCAGCGGAGGTTCAGGCCTACCCAGCACCCGAGTGTGAAACCCAGTCTGCCTGCCTCCGCTGCACTCTCGGCCCCGGGGAGATTGTGTGTTTTGTGCACGGTGACGAAAAGCAGCCTGCACTTCCCCGTTGGGCCTTTCCCCTCTCTGCACAAGGGGACGTGTTGCGCGCTTAACTGCCTTGGCGCGGCATTTAAAGCATCCGGAGATCAAGATCATTAACGCGCTTTGAAGGTTTTTGGCGTACGGATCTGAAAGCAGTACCTGGAAAGAAGTGGTAGTCTTTCTGTGAAAAGAAGCAAAGAAAAATGTTGATTACTCCGTCAGGGCACGCTACGGTTCATTTTGTTGTTCTAGGCGAGTTACGTTCGTACTTATTAGCCTCAAGCTCTTTGGAAACCAATGACGAGAAGTATTTCAAGGACGTAACCTTTAGTTTCGCTGTATATTTGAACACTGCTGGCATAATTCTCCGTCTGTCTTTGGACCGGCTGAACCTTGTCATGTTTATTCTGGGGGGCACAGCTGCTTTCACACGTAAATCTGTCTCTCTTTTCGCGTGCGTTGATAAAAGTTGCCATTGACAGTGTGCCGAGAACAGCTTGCATAACTTGGACAGCTTTACACATAGGAATTTACATGTTCTGGACAAGAGACATATGTCCGTGTCTATTAAATGCAGTATATCAACAGTGTATGGCACACGTGGCATGCTCGTTTCAGCTTTGCCAGATTAAAGAAGCGCGTGTCGTTGATCGTCGTCGTAGGAACTCAAATCTGACAGTTCACAGACTACTGAAGCGTTTTATTGTTAGGTACAAGAGCAAAAGCAGTAGGAATGTCGGTGTTGATAAGAAATACGTGTTTGTTTGTTTGTTTTCCAAGCAAGATCTTTTGCACAAAGCACCAATTCTGGCCAAACAAACACAGATATTTTGCTGAAATCGAGGCAATTATTTTGAGATGCTGAAATGATTCTGAATTTGTATGCGTGCAGTTCAATTCATGTGGTTTTGATAAGGAGTAATTACATCTTAACATGCTGGTAAACCATAATAACAATAGCGTGTAAGCTAGGGCCGGAAAATTAATGTGATTTCTAATGATCAAATATATGCTTTGGCTTTTTAATTTGAGGTGCACAGTCAATCTTCTGCTAATAAAAACCTGTTTTTTGTGTTAATAGCACCAGTTAAAAGTCATTCTTATTTATCATCAAGTTTTTTTAAAATAAAATCCAAAATAGTTAAAAAAATCTAGCAATTTGAGGACATTTTTTTAAAGTCTTTTCTTTTGCCATATTTAATTGTCCTACGCTAAATATGTGTGACCATTGTAACTGTATAATCTACAAACCTTAACATTGGGCATGTACAGTGTCCTTTTCCTCTCAAAAACGCAAATCATTAACCAACCGAGCGGCAACATTTTCAACCGGACAAATAGAAATGGCGCAGTCTGTCTCGCCCTGTATAAAGTGTTTTTTTTGTTAAATGATCAATGAACAGATGTCAGATCAAATGCAAAGGGGAATTACAACATAAATCTGAAGAGAAGCGGGTCTCATAGTCAGGTATAAAGCAAACACTCACTCTTTCTCACACTGCGTAAACAAGAGCACACTGTAGCTTCATGCCCACGACGCTTTAGGCAGTCTGCAGAGAGAAACACACCACACATAAGAACCTGAGACGTAACACTTGAATCCAATATGTAAAAGGTAAAGGTAAGGCAAAGGGCTTAAAGAAAACGCCAAGCTTTGATGTAGGATTAATCAGTTTACAGAAGCGCAGATGCCGGGTTTATTTCCTGCATGTATAAAAAAATGGTAAAGCTGCAATCTCTGTGAGTCCAAATCAAAATGATGTTTACGCCGCTTAGACATCTGGTAAACCACTGCTTCACACATGCAGGACAAAAACCACACAGAAGTTCATACCAAAAGGAGCCACAAAACAGCCTGACCGCCAAACATTTACACAACAACGTGTGCGCAGACAGTTTTTCTTTACTTTACGCCGTTTGGCACGTTTTGCAACCGTAAACCGCTTGAACCATAAGCCAATTATGAAGCATGCTCGTCACTCAAAGATGAGAGGGGGATTAATGAATGCTGGAGCTGCTGTTTACAAAAGGTGTTTCGAATTGTGTGTTTGGTTTGCATTCACGCAAGTTAAAATTGTTACGATTAAGAAGGTAATAAATAACCATTTACAAAAACTACGTTGAGGGAACCAAACATTGAAAGCGATATTACCATGTCACTACCCTAAACAATTTACTAGACACATCTTACCAGGAATCTGAAGTTTGTGGTCCAAGTAGTGGTCCAAGAAATTGTAAGAGTATCTGTCTGCACGTAACAATGTCTAATAATGATATAAATAAATAAATATATAAATAAATGTAAGGACAAAACTATAAAAAATGCTCAAAATCTGCTATTTTACGTAGGACAGACACAAATATTTGAAAAACTAATTCATATTTGATGGAGCGGCGCAAAAAACACAAATGTTCAAGTTATTTAATGTTGTCAAGAGAAAGTTTTTGTCACTTGGATTTACTCACAGTGGGAAGAGGAACCAAAGAGTTAAGTACGAGAACTATTACCTCAAACTAAATTTTTTTGAAGTAAAAATATGGGGTCTGAAAACTACTCTGAAAAGGACAATTTATTCAAAAAGCTAGAGTAAATGAGTTAATGTATCAGAGTAAATGTAACAGAGTTTTCTCCTCTGACAGTCAGGCATTTACTGTAAATACAAAAACAGGTAAAATACACAACGATAGAGAAACTTTAGAGCATGTTTCTGCTGCTGGAGGCTCCACCTTCTGCTCCTGTCTTTGCCAAGAATGTTCCACAGTATCACATTAAAGTATTTATCTCACCAGGCCAGATCTATGTAGAGGTGATGTCACTCACAGCAAGAATAAGAAGAGTTAAAACAAATATATAATCTTTTTTTTAACCAATAAGCATTTTTGTAATTGAGTAAATGCAATTGTTTAATGCGGTACTGTGGAACATTCCAGAAAAAGCAATGACACCTTATAAGTCAAAAGCAGGACACATCCTAATTCGGCTGACGGCATTTAGTCCTTTAGTCGTTTAATTGGTTCGATCGACTGATAACGCTATTTGCTTTTGATTAAAATAAATTTGGACAACTGCAAAATGAAGAAGAGTGAGTTAGCTGACGATTAAAGGAGTGGACCATGAGTTTAAGCCGCCTTGTACATATAAATACACAGTTTTCTACTACGTCTGTGTATAAGTGGTGTAGTTGTGGTTTTGGGAGAGCAGTTTGGGTCAGATGCGGTCAGATCAGAGCGACACGCCTCTTTTTTAGTCGACTAATCGATCGGCGGGATTACTTTAGTCGGCTTCAGCGCTACATCCTAATCGAAGTGAAATGATAATTAGATGGGTTGGACAGCGAGAAGTTAAACTGTTAACGTCCCTTTGTATCACACTTCTATTTGTGACAATTTAAAGTCAAGGCCTTGTTAAAACCTTCAAAACAGTCTTATAAAAACATAATGCAACTCATTAACTGCAAAAAGCGATAAAAATATAGTCTTGAATTTAGCTGAAATAGTTTTGTTACATTAATTCTATGTAAAATTCACACAAATGTCTTTCACTCCAGAATATTTAAGTCAGTGCCAGTACATTGTATCTTTAAAAGTCTGAATCCAATATTAAGGTTGTGTGACTTGTGAGTAAAGTGTGTTGTTAGACTCACAAAGGCCTTATAACACTATAGTAACTTATGTCAACAACACTTTATCTATTTGCACCGCTAGTTTGCTCTGTTGTTCTGATCCTGCTGTATATATTCAGTATTTAAGTTTGTTTCATTCTTATAACTGTTTTTTGCCAGATCAGATTTTCTATTTTCACCATTGTTATTATTCATTGATCGCTTTTTGTGCATCCAGTATATATTGTATAAAATGTTATAGAAACTGTGTGCATTCTTTACATTATTCACACTACTTGTCAATAAGACTTCTTAAAAGTTGCCATTACCAATGAACAAAATGTACAAATATAGGAACTTCGGCAATAATAAAACAACATATATAAAATAAAAAAGGGCATGCATCGAAGACAAACAATTTAGATTTACTATAGGATCAAAATAGAAATAAGCTTACAATGTACACAAAATTTACAGTTGAATTTACAGAAGTAGTGCAGAAAGTGAAGTGAGTGATTAATTCAATTCTAGTTAAAGTTTTTGTGCATGATCTGCAAAATTGTTTCATCAACACAGTCTTGAATTTGCCGTGAGTATTTCTAAGTTTGAGTCCAAGTTTGGGCCGTACGTTTGATCTTTACATTCTGCATGAAACAAAGATTGAAATTGTGATCCAAATGTCACAAATCAAGTCAACTTTATTGTTGCAGCTCAATGCCGTAGCAGTGCTTTTTGTGCATTTTGCGGTCTGCATTCTTTTATACAATTATTTACACTCCTTAACAAAATGTTCCTTCGTTTTTTTGCACAGTTTTGTCTACCATCATAAACCGTGCTTGGCAACAGGAGACAATCAAACTGCGGTTATGATACAGTAGTGCTTTTGTAATAGGCGCCTGGCAACGACGCGCACGGATCATTCTGTCGTCTTTGTTCTGCGGCGAACCGTTCTTGTGCATTTGAAAGCTCATTAAAGTACAAAGTGTGTGTTTTTTATGTGTACTCTCTGACACTGGCAGACTTTAACCAGCTGATTACTCTTTACAACATACCACCACTGTTTAACTGCGGGCGAGCGCGTGTGTGCGTAAGCAAACACACTCTCGAAGCTGGACAACCTTTAGAAACAAACCAAAAAAAATAAGTATGAACAAACGAAATCCAAACCGTCGCTGTCAATTTGCCTATGCGTGCTTCATGAACGTGCTAAAGATGTTTAAAATATTCAGAAGCATGCAAATCATCCAGCTCTATAAACTTTTCCACACAATTTGTTTACCGCGGCACAGATTCAAAACAAGCGGCTCAAAGGCGAGCACAGTGTTCCTTTTCATTTGTACGCAGAGACAATCACAAGTTTAAAAACATTAGAGCACGCCTTTGTCCTAATCAGCGATCTTCCGCTTGTTGCATAAACATTTTTGTTCTTCTTTTTTTTTAAAGTGCAAGGGGAAATGTTTGTTTTGGGCTGTGCTTAGCGAGGGTCAAACGCTGCACAGAACTCATCACCGACTCTCTAATTGGAGCTGAAATAGGAGACTCCGATGTAAAAGACAAATTGAAAAGTAGATGAAAACGGGTGGATGACAAAAGCTGAAAATCAAAGCAAAACATAGCTGTCCTTAGGTTTGAATTATAGACTCCAGAAAAAGGGTTATTTGAATAGAATCTGAATAGTATTGTGTATGATTGAGCGGTTAACACAGTAGTAACATTAAATAGAGTTGATTATTTCTTATCATTATCATTATTAATATTGTCTAGTCAAATGATGATTTCTATTGTACATTTAGATGTTTTTAAATGCATCTTAATCCAAATAAAAGTTGAATTATGGTGACTGAAAACCTCTAGATAGGTCTGTGCGTATTTAAGTGTATTTTTTATTAAAAAAGTAATTGTTTATGATGTTTAAGAGTTCTTTTAAACACGTAGTTTAGGGTTGGTATGGTTCAGTTAACGATTAAGATGTTAAAAATATGATTATTTTAATAGAGGACCAGTCACAATTACTCTTATTAACGGCAGAGGCTGTACCATCAGTAGAAGAACTGAAGAACTGAGTTTTGTGGGTGAGCTGAGTTCATCCCAGCTTGGATAAAGCTGGGATAAACTCAGCTCACCCACTGCAGAACGCTAAATTAATCCAACTTTCTCTTACAATTTTGACCACCACAGACTTTGATTACACATTAAAGCCGTCACATGAATAGGGAAGTCTCGTGATTTTGATTTAACAACATTATTTCCAACTAGGCCTGTGCTCAATATATCGATATCGTTATATATCGCGACGGACTTCTTGGCAATATGTGTCACCAGTACAGAAATGCGTATCGTGATACTTTTAGACAACACAAAGTCATTATAGATTAACAAATTCTACACTTCTGAACCTACAGACTGCTGCATCAAGCTTGAATCTTATGAGCTGAAAATGTGACTTAATCATGGGACAGTTGTGTTCTCATGTTGAGGACAGTAGGGAAAACATGAAATTTGAATGCATTTTGTTATTCTACTTAATCAAAACATAATTTTAGTAAACTTTTAACACCGGTTTCAACAGATATCCCTAAATCAAGACGTGTATCATATCAAGTTCGCAGTATTAGGATTCGTATCGTATCATGGACCATGTATCTGGATATGTATCGTATCGAGAGGTACTAGGCAATACCCAGCCATATTTCCCACACCACTGAGCGGCCCTTTATCTGTTCCACATCCTGCTTTGCTCCGGCGCATACCTCACAGTTCACGTAAGACAGAACGCAAACAATACGGTCATCTGCTCTGAGACAAGACCGTTTTATCTATCGGTGGTTTTTCAGGCGACATTAGAAAAGGCGTCTCTCTCTCCGCTCTGTCTGGCTACTTAGAATTGAGCTGAAATGCCCAGGGGATGTGCAACGGCCAGAGCATTTATTGTGCAGCGTAAATCGGATATTTCTGATCACATCTGCAGGAAATAGGAACATGATTCATTTTATTTGTGTAATTTAGGCTTTTCAAATTTACTGACTGTCCCCGCAGATGCCCCGGAGTGTATCCTCTCTGCCGCACACAACCGCGGAGGAGGCTGACTGGCAGCTCCTCGCTCCCCAACGACCTGCAAACAATAAAAAATAAACATTCAGAGCATATTTTATTATTGCCTCAATATTACGACGCTTCCGTTATGATTTCCTGTGCGGAACAATATGTCGGCTTACTGATGGTACAGCCTCTGCCTTTTAGTCATTTGTATGCCATGTGAGGTTTGCAAGGGAAGGTTGTCGAACCGATAAACTTCATCAAATTAAAAGATTGATTCATTGGCAAGTGTACTTTATGTGTGCAGGTCCTAAGCCTGGACACAGTGTGACGATACAAGTCAAATTGTGATCGGATGGATGTGACAACTGGCTATTTTGGTGAAATTGTGAGTAGAGATGCAACATTAACCGGGATAATATAATATCGCATGGTCAAAAGTCTCAATATTATTGTCAAAATATATCAAATTCTTTGCTTAAATGCATTTTTTTTTCTCAGCAACAGCTAAAACAAAAACAGGGAACTACATTGACCATGATTCTTTGCTCCAAACATGAAGTCATTATTATTGTTTTTTTTTTCTTCTTACAATCTGTTCATTGCATTTTTTTCTTCTTTTCCCACTTCCACGCCTCGAGTCAAAGAAACGGAAGAAATGGTCTCTACTCCATTTGAACAGTTCTTCATCTGCCTGGAAGAACTGGTTCTCCTCCTGAAGAACTGGTTCTCCTCCTGAAGAACTGGTTCTCCTTCCGAGTGGCTCCAGCTCCACAGTCTATCTCGCGTCCGCCTGTCCGTCTGAGGGAGCCGGATCTCTCTTTCACTGTGGAACTCCTCCAGGTTTTGTTGTTTTTCCTGGCTGAGAAGTTGGGTCAGGGACAGGGGACCCTGGGACATTTGTCTAAGGACACGGGATGCTGGGACATTGCCAAGTCCCTATGAACATTGTGTAATCTATTTGCTCAGTGTTGCCAACCGAGGCAACTGCTGTTGTGATTTTGGGCGTTACAATTTTTTTGGGGGAATTGAATTGAATTAAACACTTTTATTTGTTAATTTGTGGATTATGATTATTATTTTTTACAATTCCTTTTGCTTCTTCACAATATTGAAGTAGATACCAAAGTATATTTTGAAATGATCGTACTGTGAGATGATTATTGTGAAAATATTGTACTGTGAGATGATTATTGTGAATCACAATCAAGTGTGAACTTTCAGACAAAGATTCTAACTGCAAACAAATCAAATAAAACAGACATTGGGCTATAGCTTCTTAGAATGTTGCTAATGTGGATTTCCCAAGGAAATCCTTTTCTCCGCCCCCCTACCCTCGCCCCACAACCCCAAAAAACGCACCATCACCTACCGCAATATCAAGTCAGTCAACCCCCTCACGCTCTCCCAGCTCATATCCTCTGCTTTCCCCCCTGACTCCCCCCCCCCTCTTCCCCCGACGACTATGCTGTCATGCTCAACACCACCCTCTCCGACTCCCTTGACTCCCTAGCCCCCTGGAAAACCTCCTCCGTCTCATACATCAACCCCGCCCCCTGGTACACCCCTGAACTCCGCACCATGAAGCAGACTGGCCGCCAACTCGAACGACTCCTCAAAAGAACCCGCCTCACCATCCACGCCGAAGCTTTCAAATTACACATCTCCTCCTACTGTGACGCTCTCCAAGCCGCCAAATCTGCCCACCTCTCCACCCTCATCAACAGCTCCCACCGGAGCCCTCGCACCCTGTTCTCCACCGTCAACAAGCTGCTCCAGCCACCGGACATCACTCCACCCTCCTCCCCTGACCTCTGCAACTCTTTCCTCCTTGCCTTCAATGACAAAATTTCCAAAATCAACAGCTCCATGACTGCCGTCTCCATTAACTCCATCACCACCCCCACCCCTGCCCCCCCTCCTCTCCCTGACCACCCACCCTTCCCTGCCCTCACCACCTTCTCCTCTGTTAACTCCTCTCATATCATAGACCTCATCACCGCTTCCAAAACCACCACCTGCTCTCTCGACCCCCTCCCAACGAATCTAACCAAGGCCTGCCTCCCTGCTCTCATCCCCCATCTCACCACCCTCTTCAACCAGTTTTTATCCCTCGGCCATGTTCCTTCCATCTACAAACTGGCCTCCATCACCCCCATCCTCAAAAAACCCACCCTAGACTCCGCCAACCTCTCCAACTACCGCCCCATCTCCAACCTGCCGTTCCTCTCAAAAACGCTGGAACGCATCGTCGCCGCCCAACTTCACACCCACCTCCAGTCAAACAACCTCTATGAACCCCTCCAATCTGGCTTCCGCCCACTTCACAGCACTGAAACAGCCCTGGTCAAAGTACTCAACGATCTCCTCACCTCTGCAGACTCCGGGGCCCTCAACATCCTGTTACTACTAGACCTCAGCGCAGCCTTTGACACTATAAACCATTCCATCCTCCTACAAAGGCTGCGCCAACTGGGTGTTGAGGGCTCTGCACTTGACTGGCTCACATCCTACCTCACCAACAGGCAAGAGTTCATTTCCCTCTCCGGTCACTCATCCACCCTCTCCCCAGTAACGCAGGGGGTCCCCCAGGGCTCAGTCCTCGGCCCCCTCCTCTTCATCTGCTACATCTTCCCCCTTGGTCACATCCTCCGCCAACTCAACCTGGACTTTCACTGCTACGCTGACGACACCCAGATATACCTCACCACCAAATCCACCCAAAACCCTCCCCTCAGCCACATCGAAACCTGCATCTCTACAATAAAATCATGGCTCACTCTCAACTTCCTCAAACTGAACAGTGACAAAACAGAGCTCCTCCTCATTGGCACCAAATCCACTCTCAATAAAACTGGTCCCTTTTCACTCAGCATCGACACCTCGACCATCACCCCCTCTACCCTGGTACGCAATCTCGGTGTCATCATGGACCCCACCCTCTCCTTCACTCCCCATGTCAGCCACATCGTCAAGACCTCATATTTCCACCTCCGCCGCATCGCCAAAATCCGACACTGCCTCACCCTCCCCGCTGCTGAATCCCTCATCCATGCCTTCATCTCCTCCCGCCTCGACTACTGCAACTCCCTCCTCACTGGCATCTCCTCCCATTCCCTCCACAGACTCCAAATGGTCCAAAACTCCGCTGCCCGCCTCCTCACCCACACCTGGTCCCGTGATCACATCACTCCCGTTCTCCGCTCTCTCCACTGGCTCCCCATCAAGCAGCGCATAAACTTTAAAATACTCCTCCTCACCTTCAAAGCTCTTCACCACCTTGCCCCCCCTACCTGTCTGACCTCCTCATCCCCCACCGCCCCTCCCGAGCTCTCCGATCCTCCTCCTCTCTCACCCTGACTGCACCAACATCCCGACTCAAAACTTTTGGCGACAGAGCATTCTCCCGAACAGCACCCCGACTCTGGAACTCCCTCCCCCAACCTGTCCGCCACTCTCCCTCACTCACAACATTCAAATCCCGCCTAAAAACATACCTCTTCACCCAAGCCTATGACCTCCCCTACCCCTAGCCTCCTCTACCCCATTGCCTACACTCTACCCCCTGTTACATCCCCATCTTTTTCTCTCTACTTCTTCTGTCTTGTTCATTTTATCTGTATATTAATGTGTTCTGTACGTGTTGTCCCCCCTGTCTGTAAATACCCCCCCTTTTTTTATTATGTTCAGCGTCTTTGGGTCACTGAAAAGCGCTATATACATAAAAGTTATTATTATTATTATTATATCCCACGGTGAGGTGCACACTCTTGACGCAAAGTTGAACTACATTACAATATTCGTTGACATCGGTTCAGACTTAAAAGCAATTAACATTAATACCAAATTCAGCAACTTTTATTATACTTAAATACAAATTGCTCTTGGATAACTCACTAGTCTCAAATATCTGTGTTTCCTCTTGTGAGATCAGGCTCTTAAAATACATATCACATGTTGAACTATAAACGTATCAATAAGTGCTGCTAATAAAGGATGGATTGTATAAAGGAGACACGCAGCAGCAGAACCACAGGCAGTGCAGTGCCGCGGGCCGCTTCAGGAACATTCTGGTGGTCTGGTTGTGGAAGAGTTGCATGAATAAACAATGTAGCGCAGATGGGAAAATCGCATTACTTGTGGGTGTTTTAATGCTAAACAAATATAGGTCTGCGCTCCCCGTGGGCCTCCAGGACCTGATTTTACGCCTGTCCCGCGGTTACATCACCACTTCAGACAGAACAGTGGTCAGCTCTATAAACGCAGAGTGCAGGCTCCGGGCCGTGTGACATACTTTAAACTCAATGAGTAATTCCATAACTCAAAGTCATGTACAGGACAAGGTTTTCAAAAGCTTATAGGATTTAACTGTGGGATGTCGCGTTGTTGTCGGTCTATTCTTTCTTGTGGCCATTATTCAAAAGCAGAAGACTGGAGGCACTTTTATATTGCTTTTAAATACATTTGTGGATTAGTGAGGAGTGTGGTTAAATTGCTTTGCTTAATGCACACGTGTCTGCTCCGACCTGGTTCATTTCGAGGCTGCTGTGCTGCTCATGTTGCTGCGAGAGCATTTTAGAGTCGTTGGTAAATGACAGATTACTCACATTTGCGCGAGCCTGTGTAATCCGACTCTGCTCCACTTCATTCTGTGCAGACGTAGTGGTCGTCCCGGCAGCCGCCAGCAGGGGCGCTGTGGCTGCGCACAGGCGTGACCAGGCGCGCGCAGATCCAGAAAACACTCCACTGTAGTAAAGGAGTTCAAAAGGTGTTCTTTTCTTTCAGGCACATGTAAAGCCACGCACAGCCAAGTGGCAAGACTTATTTTTTTATTGTTTAGTTTTCAATATTTGGGGAATTGTATTTTCAATTAAACCATTCTATGACATGTTTTATTAGCAACATGACTATCCATAAAAGTATAAGATCAATAAAATAAATATATATTAAATATGATATAAGGTAAAAGTCCATATTATTGATCCATGAATATATTAGTCATTTTGGCTAATTCAATACATTTGAAACAACATTGTTTCATTTTAAACTATATACATAGCATCCTATGCAATTGCAGAGCAATTATGTATTTGTTATTTTAAAATAAGATCCTCAACAACATAGGCTAATATATTACAAAAGCAAACAAATGTTGTGCAAATCATGTGAATTACATCCATGCTATGCTCGTATTGTTCTCTCTACACCTGATGCTTTTAAGGTTAAACCCGACAGTTTATGGGTTAATTGAATTCATATTTTGTGGTGTATGTTTTGTTTCATTTTTTGTTATTTTCTGTGTAGCTTTGTATACTATTAAATATAAACGCCTTTTCAATCACTATAACATTCAAACAGATGAACACAGAAAGCCCAGAGCCTTGTTGTATTGGATAATTGAATAACGCAGGCTGTCATGTGTCCTTCAGGGGGAGGCTCCACCATGGGCTCCTCCACCATGGGCTCCTCCACCATGGGCTCCTCCACCATGGGCTCCTCCACCATGGGCTCCTCCACCATGGGCTCCTCCACCATGGGCTCCTCCACCATGGGCTCCTCCACCATGGGCTCCTCCACCATGGGCTCCACCATGGGCTCCACGCGCATCGACTCCATCGTCACTCGACTCTCTCTCTCTCTCTCTCTCTCTCTCTCTCTCTCTCTCTCTCTCTCTCTCTCTCTCTCTCTCTCTCTCTCTCTCTCTCTCTCTCTCTCTCTCTCTCTCTCTCTCTCTCTCTCTCTCTCTCTCTCTCTCTCTCTCTCTCTCTCTCTCACTGTACAAACTGCGCTCTGACCACCGCAACTTTTGCAGAGACTCCTCACTCCACAGACATGTCGCACAATAGCTGAAGTAAACCTGTCACCCCGGCTCGTCATCGGAGCTTTCCCCAAACACAAACACGGGTGGATTACGCGCACGGAGCCTCTCCTCTCCGGCTCTCCTCGCATCGGACCGGGACGCGAGCGCTTGGGATATGAATTACGAGCTTTTTTGCCACTAAATGAAACTGGGCCAGTAATGCAGGAGACCGCGGCGACACTCGCATCACCGGCGTCTCGCGATGGCAGATTTTTCCTGAGTTTTGAGCGTACGCCGCGCAGCGTTTCCCCTTGCCATGAATAACAGAAACCCTTGCACCGATGGCCCCTGTATACGAAGGTAAGACCACCCCTCGCGTCGCACCGCGCACGGAACACTGACTGATGCCGTATCGACGCGAGGGCTGACGGACAGACGCGTGATCACACACACGCACACACACGCACGCGTAATATCGTGCCAAAAACGTGCAGACTTCGCGATCCATTCAGCGGAGGCAGGGGTTCCCGTCACACTTTGAGGTGGGATCCTTGTGTCACACGTTACGACCCCCAGACTGGACTGGTGCGCCTATAATAACGCTCCTAATGTAAGGGTCAAAGATTATAGTATAGCCGCCGATCCACGCCGCGCGCACGTTTACGCACGCACCTGGAAACGCCGTGTTTTGCGCGAGTGATATTTATTTTGATCTGCGTGAAAGAAGAGCGGTGGCGGCTGCGGGGCAACGCAAGAGGGTCCGCTCCGCGCGCGCTGTCCCCCCACCTCGTTTCTCAGCGCGGGGCTTATTTGTGACTTTACGCGTTGCAGCAGCGGCGCTCGCGTTGGAATGACTTGTTTATTTGTCTCCAGACGCGAGCCCGAGCACGGGGTTTCCGCTCATGCCGCAGCATTGTTGGCGGTGTGACAGATCCAATAGTGGGAACAGCCTGCGTGTTCCTCTCCCCGGTTGTTGGTGCGGTTCAGGTGTTCGCCGCGGGAGCGCAAAAACGCACACACGGGCCTAATGATGTGTTTGTTGTTTTAATGTCGTGCGCCACTGGTCAAGGTGGACTATAAACGTGGTGGGTTTGCAATGTTATACGCGCGTGGTCCATCCCCCCTCCTCCCGAACAGAGATGAGAAGATGAAGTATGATTGAATAGGGACCTCGGCGCGCGGCTTATCCAATTCAGTTAGAGTACATTTTCATTTTCTTATCTAGAGTAACGCTTCATTGAGAAATATCTTTTTTTTTTTTTTTTTTTTTTTGCAGAAGAGCTTTGCATGTTTATTGGCCGTTGCGATTGGGACAACTTATAGTGTCATGGTTTGCACTTTTTGTTGTGCTCCTAAATGCGTTATAAAGCTGTAATAATTGTGGATAAAGATGTCTGTATTTGACCTGGATGTTTAGTTGAGCTGACATCATACGTACAGTCTGTATCAGTTCCTATTCATGTCAAATGCTCATGATGAATGCCCCACGTAGAACTATCACAGTATTTATTTGTTATTTTTTCATTTGGTACTACTGTTTTAGCTCAGAGCCATATTTGCCTGAGTCTCATGCATTTCAACTTAAAAATAAGAGGAAAAAAACTTTGAAACGAGACTCTGATGTAAAAGGTAATTAGTGTAAATTGCATTCCCTGGCTTTTCTCCCCTCCACCACAGAGGACAAGAAGGGAAGAGAAAGAGGAGGCAGGGGGAATTAATTACCTTGCCTGTCCTCCTGCGCGCTGGAGTGGGCTGTTACACGGTACAGTCATGGAAAGGGCCAAAGTCTCCGGTGGAAAATAGGTTTGGGGGCCCTTGACTTAGAATGAGACCGGCTATTATAGTGATTATTCAGCCTTGACTATGGGGAAACTAATAATGTAAAGATGTATGATGTACTGCTTCCTCCTTGGGCTAAAAGTTGTGTGAGGGGGGGAAATAGACACACAAAGGCAAAGAGTTTGCGAAATGTAAATAAAGGAAAGGTAAACTGTTTATCACATGGAACTGAGACTTTTATCTTTGCACATGTCCTTGTTTAATGGCAGCCAAGGCAATAAAAGACCGCAACACATGTTCAATTCTGAAGTACAACAGATAAAACTTCTAAAATGAGTGTATATAAAATATTTGAACATTTGATTCCTACTTTGTCAGTTGTGTCTGTTGCGATAGCCAAGTTGGATTCCCACGAATTGTATGCAGTTTGCATTGAAGACTTATTGCATTTTAAACATTTATACAAGTGAAAGTAGCACTCATCAATCTTGCGCTCTCCTGTTTTTTATTTACGTTGCATGTGTCCTTCCGGGCCGTGTGTTTTAGCCTTGGATTGAGGTCCGAGGGCTCAGGGACTCCTTTCTCATAACCCGCACTGACACCTTGATGGATGCGTGATGAGCAGAGCAGGTCCGGCTCACCCCCAGCTGTGGAGAAGCAAATATATTCAGCCGGTGCCAAATCGCCCGCCTTCCCCCCTGCGACCGGACAGGTTTTGTGGGGTGCTCATGCATGCTCACACGTCTGCATGTGTCTGCGTCAACTGTCCACAAGTGCCACTTTCTGTTAGCAGGACTGTCCCGCTTCAGGATGGCAACTGTTCATCTGGCACAAGCAGGTCTGCGAGTGCAAAGACGGTCCAGTTGAAGCACATTTTTGTCACGTTTTTAGTAGGAAGGCCGCGCACTTTGATGTGTCGTTTTGAGAGAATTACAAGGTATGGATCTGTAGCATTGTGTTTTACTATGACAGAGCATAATCGGTGTAATGACACACTCACAGCGTCTAATAAATACCAAACAATAGATTGGGTGGCGCGTTTTGTCCGTCTGCCGCTTCAACAATACAATGAAAAGGAATTAATCCAGTTACTATTAATACGAGTGTGTTTGAGCCTGTATGTTGTCCACAGCTCCTGAGTCAGAGTGATGTGTTTCTATAAGTCTTAGTTTATCATTGAACAATTCTTATCACACAATTCACATTCACATTTTAAAGACAAATGAATGTCATACTTTCTAAAATATGGACAGTAACAATATCTAAACCGATGTTGATGGCACGTCGTATCTGAATAGAATCATCATCTAATCTGAAATAAATCAAAGTCTGTATTGAATGCACACACACATTCTCACATTATACTTCTTCTTGTAAAAGACACACACACTGTTGGCTATATATGTTTCTGTGTGTAAGTAAAAGAAAACCAGAACAAGTTAAAGACATGACCTGATTTTTTTTTGTGTGGAAATTGCCTTCAACTTTTCCTCTCCTCCCGCTTGAGCACACGCTTGTTTGGAGCCATTTGATTGATATCTTCCTCACAGGGCACGACCCGGCTCACAGTCCAAGGTTGCTGCTTTTAAAACTTTGATTAGAATTGCAGAAAGAACTCAGGGGGCCACAGCAGAGTCATACCTCTGAAGTCAGGACAGCGCCAGGGGGAATACTGCTCCGAAACCTCGTGAGAGTCCTGGAAATGTGTAGATATGGTCAAAAACACACACACATTGTGAAAATACAAACAACAACATACATTAGAGGCTGTTTTTTCAGTGTTGGAACTGTGTGTCTGTCCAAATGCCTTTTGACATCAAACACTGGGCTGGAACAAACCAACCAATAGAGAGTGAAGGCTAAAAGAAACACTCAATACCGACAGAGAGCCATAAATCATCCGTAACAGGAAATAGGAAATGCAAATGAAGTGATTCTACATTTACATCAACATTACAGTCTCAAATCTACACTATATAATCAAGATTTGAGCTTATCCAAGATATTATCAAATGAAAACTTTTGTAAGAAGAAAAAAGAATCACATTCCTCATAAATGTCACTGTGTGTTTAGATCTTCTTTCACTTTCACTCAGCACCTGTTGTTTGTAGAACTAGGGCATCGCCTCATGGCGTGTTTAGACGGCTCAGAGAGGGGTTAAAATGCTTATACTGTCTTTCACAACTATCACTTTTACATTATTCAACGCTTGCTTTCCAAAAGGGAAGTGAAAGCTTGTGTTTGGGGTGGGGGGAGGGATTTGTGTGCGCTATTGATTCGCTCTTCCTTTTAGTAATAGAAGATGACGGCTTTGAGCTACAATGCGAGTTTTGTGTTGAAGGGCCGTGTGTGTGGAAGGGAGTGTGCGTGGGGCTCTGTGATGTGCTGAAATAGTTCACAGGTGTGATCTGAGGCCTTTGGAAACAGACGGGGGGAGGTGAGGGAGGAAGGACATCAGCCTGAACTGAAATGACAGGTTCAGAGAGGTCGCTTTGACACAGAGGACCAGGACAGACCAGCCATGTGAGCAGCAGCAGCAGCAGCAGCAGCAGTAGTGATCATGGACTGGGTTGTTTTTCCATTCCAACAGACACTGACCGGTTGACTTGCATTTTTCATAATCTGCATTGATGATTTGTTACTCGATTATGTTAATATCCAGATTGTACAT
Source organism: Eucyclogobius newberryi (assembly GCF_026437365.1). Classification (NCBI taxonomy): domain Eukaryota; kingdom Metazoa; phylum Chordata; class Actinopteri; order Gobiiformes; family Gobiidae; genus Eucyclogobius; species Eucyclogobius newberryi. The sequence goes on from NW_027316389.1 coordinate 14,948,019, forward strand.
ACATAGATATCTTAAAGTTGCCCTCTGTTTCCTGGCAGATTCACACTTGATTGAGAGCCAAATGCAAGGAAAGACCCAGACGCACTGACTATGATGAACACTATACTTCTGTTGACGTGTAATGGGCGCTGGTCGTACCTCCCACTGCTCAGATGGGCGGGATTGACGGGTGGATTAGCCTAAATGTTACTGATATAGCCTCCTCTGGTTCTTGCCTGATCTCGTTAGATCTCGGGACGCTAAGCGGGTCTGGGACTGCAGGGGTCGTAGTGGGGCGGACGGGGCGGTAGTGCATATTCGTCGTCGTTATGTCCTTCAGCAAGACACTCCACCCACCTCGCCTCCAGAAACAGATCAATCTTAAAACAGAGCAGTTCCTCTTTGGCATTGGCATGGACTTCAACCACTTTTTTCCTGGTACAACCTGTTGAATTCATCCAAATCAGGCATGGGCACATGCCACTGAAGTAAATGTTGTTCCATACTGTCGACCATACAATTTAGTTTTCGTTTCATCCTTATCTTTCGTCACATACAAACAGATCATCTTTGGCCCGGCTCTGTTGCAGATGCTGACATTAGTAAGGTTTTATCTGGGTGCGAGAGGAGGCAGTTTGGGTTGAGCCCGCCGACTGCTTGCACGAGGCCTTTCCGTGTCGGCGCCGTGCACACGCATGGCTCTTTCTCTGCTGCGTGGTCGTGTTGTGTGCGCTCTGTCAGCTCGTGTGGAACAGCTGTATCAGACTGCAGCCTCTGAGGAAACCCTTGTAATGGGCACGCCGCTTTAGTTACACGCCTCTCTAAAGCTTTTTATATAAGGACATTTGTGCTGCTGCCGCTTGTAGAGCAGCCATTCATTTGAAAAGACCTCACAGTAACCACCTAGTTTGTGCTGAAAAATGCTGTCAAATTAGTTTTTTAAGCGACTGTTCTGAGGAGTGAACATTGGAATTACTTTTGAAATCTGTATTGTAATATATTGTAATATATACATGCTGTTATAACATATGTTTAAAGTAACACAAGGAGGAATAGCAGCCTGTTTGTGTTTAAAGAGGAAGCTGAGCCCTGATTGGAGAACTTGTAAAACCTGTAAAAAGCCTCCATTGAATCAGAATTTAACGTTCTGGTTGTGAGACAAGGCTGTTAACCTGGATGTTGTAATCAAATGTATAGCTTCAGAATCTGCAGAAACCCGCTCCGGAAACAAAATCCAACAGTGACCTGTGAGATTTGAAGGCTATATTTGCTGAATGCGATGCAGACTTGAGTGTAGCATCTGTTTAACAGCACAGTGCGAGTGTCGATACCTTCTGACTCGCCGCTTTGATCTGCACGGAGCCACAGTTCAAACAAAGGTTCACATTTTACTGCTTCTTTACATCACACCCGGTGAATAAAACCTCTTATGTTAACTTAGCCAATAATTACACTCAGATCTCTCCAGACCCACATAAAGAGCACTTTGTGTGTCTCAGCGTCAGGACGTTTTTATTAATATGTGGATGATATTGTAGAGCATGATCTGCGTTCTGCTGGCATACCATTAATTGCATGCTCACTTCACAATCTCTCATCATCCGCCAACGACCCCTGTGATACCGCCCGCCTCCACCCGCAATTCTCCGCCCCACCCCCACACCGCTGTCTCTTATCTGCCCCTCCATCCCGCTCTGTTTGGTGATAAGCCCAGAGAAAGAGGCCACTGTCCGACACACATGCTGCCCATGTGACAGTCCGGCACTGCAGCCATGGCCAGATTGAAAAGTCCATATGTCTGTGTAATGGAAGTGGCTTTGCTGGTGATGGACACGTCACCATATCACATTATAGTGAGAAAAACATTAAGATGTGACTGTTTTTAGCAGCATGACCAAACAACTGTGAAAAAAGTCTTTAATTTTCTTTCATTCATTTTGTCTAATACATTAACATTCCTCAAAGTTTCTAAATGAGAAAGCAATTAATCATGACATGCACAACCAGATAGAACTTATTTTTGCTTCTAAAATTGTGAAGATTATTATAAATTTCAGTTCTCATGACTTGTGACCTGAATAATAACTATTAAAAATGGGGTTCCTGACTTTAATCTTGTGCATTTGTTTGTTTAATTGGATCCCCATTGGCTGTTCTTTCTGATGTCCACATCTTAAAAACTAATTAAATACAACAGTATTGCATAAAATAAAAAAAACAATTTGGAAAGATACACAATTTAGAAGTTAATTAGTAAGTTTGTTTTTCACACAAAGAGTACATTGTAAACTAGGGCTGCAAGATAAATCGCTGTCAAATTTAAATTGCAATTTGAAAGGACGCAATTAGCAATGTGCAAAGGCAACAATTCTGCATAAAAACTGACCCTGTTGTTTCGATCTGCACAAGCATCTTCTGAAATAGATAATTTGTCTTATCAGTCTTTATGTCAATTCAACCGTACATGTTCAAAATGTAAACTTCGCAAATCTAATCGCAAATTGCAATGTTTGTTAGAAAAAATGCAATTTGATTTCCCCCCCCAAAGTGTTCTATTGTAAAAGCAGCACTTATATATCAGAACATGTAAATAAGAGCTTGAAGCAGAGACGGCTGTGTCACTTTGCCGTCTGAAAAAAGCTGTGCGCACGCCTGAAAATGTACTTTGTTTGTTTGTATATTTGGATCTCCATTAGCCATTGCCCTGGAGTTCACGTCCGAAAAAACAAAACAAAAACACTACATAATGTTACATAAAAAAACAAAAAATACACACAATTCAGAATAGATAAAAGTGCATTTAGTGTTTTCACCCAATGATTATGTCGTAAAAGCAGCACTTTGTGGCTGTGCGCTGCTTACATGGTATAATAATGTATTTTATCAATCAGAACCTGGAAGTAAGAGGCGTAAGGAGGTTTTACTTTAACTGGTTCATCCGTGTGTATGAAAAAAAAACAGAAAAACAGCCAATAAACCTTTGCATGTGCTAGAAAATTCATGCATGTCAATAATAGCGATGCGTCAAAAGGTTTGTGCAAGCTAGGAACTTATAAGAAAGACTTAAATACATGCTTTCTACCTTCTCGGTTTGAAAATGGGTAATAACGCAGCTTTAACCGAATAAGTGGGACATCCCTTCTGACCACTGTTGCGTTTTGTTCTCAACCCCCTCAACCCTCACCCAGACTGGGCCATGGCTCCCCCTGCGGCTGCCCGATCCCCTCCTCCTCACCCTCCATCATTACTCCCAGCTCTTAATGCTATTGTTTGTGATAATGCCCCCCGCACCACCGCCACCACCACCACCACCTCCACCCACCGCAGTCCGTCCATGCCAGTCCATTTGACATAGTGCGCGCTCTGAAGAGGAGTGCCTCCATCACCTCGGGCTCATTTGGCCTTTTAGCCTGGTCACATGGTGCGCGCATTAAACCGCTAAATAAAGTTGGACAAAGGCCGTGATGTAAAGGCGACAGATGATGTAACGGTTCTGCTCTGTGGGTGTATGCCAACCTGAATCTGACAGCGACTTTGACTGATCTTTGTGTTTGCTGGTATAACAGTTACAGACGTGTTTCAGTTTCAATTTCTAGCGAAGTCTGGAGTTTGTGCGTTCTCCAAGATAATGAGACAGGTTTGTTCTTCCAAAGAATAACATGGTGAATGAACATGTCTGCCTATTATTTTGGTGCAGTACAGAATCCACTCTTAAACATGACAAAATACAAATCTTTGTTATAATCATAGAGGGCTAGTAATGAAAACCTTTGTATTTTAATGTGCGTTTAACTATGTCTTACTTCTACTTGAGTAATAATGAGTTGTTTGTTTAAAGTTTACTTACTCGAGCACAACTATTGACTATTCCATTCTAAATTTCATCAAGCACTAAAATGAATAAGATTTATTTAATGTCTTTGGAATTATTTCAATAATCCTTAATGCATGACAAATATATGCAGATGCTAATAATCTAGGTTCCTATTGTGGAAGGTGCTAAAGATGACCTGCTTGTCTTATGGATATGTTATTGCTTTGCCTGGATTGTTCCACAACATGGTAGCTTATATTGCTTGCTTTTATTAAATAGTTTTTTATACTGCTAAAAGAGTTCTTGGGCTTATGGCATCACCTTCTTGTTTCCATGAAGATACTGCCAGGCCATACTGTCAAAGGTCAAATGTACATAGCACATTTATAAACACATATACTGCCTGAAGGTGGCGGTTCAACTAGCATTTCATGTCCCAAAGCTAATTAAACCTAATCTTAACTCTAATTTTAACCTGAATGTGAAAGAATATTGTCTAAAATAAGTCAAAAACTAAAAACAATAGAATTCTAACATGTCCCAATGCCTTATTCTTAACACTAATCTGAAACAAATAAACAATTCCGAAACACAAACTTAATCCTAACTTAAATTCTCTCCAAATTATGATAAATGTATTGACAAAAATGAATATTTGCTAACAAAAATAGGGGAAAATAATAGAATGCCAAGTTCCGCCCCTGAACCAAATGCCAAACTTTTAGGGAGGAGTCCCGCCCCAAAGTGCTGCGTGTATTAAATAACCCTGGACACAAGTTAAATTATAACATAAGACTGGAATGGACAGTTTTTAGCTGCAATTTGAACTCTCAGCAGAAGTAGCATCTCTTATGTTCAGGGAAAGAGAGTTCCATAGTTTAGTACCGGCCACAGAAAAACCTCTGTCTCCTCTAGTTTTGAATCTCAACCTAGGACAGTCCTGGAGCAGTTGGTCAGCTGACCTCAATACTCTGCCCCGAGTGTGCAAAACAAGCATTTCAGATAAGTACGAAGGTGTAAGATTGTGTATGGGCTTACCGTACAAACCAACAGTAAAATATTTAACTGGATTCCAATAACATACAGTGGTGCATTCCAGGCATACAAAACATCTCCATGGAGAATAGAAGCTTTTAGATCCTCCTCCAACACTTACATAGTGCAAGATTTACAGGATTATTAACCAGTAACAGGAGCTGCGTTGAGGTTTACAGAAGCCTCCGCGATGGCTTTCCAGCACTTCTCTGCAGCTCGGCCGGCGGTGCCAGGCCAGTGTCCGTCCTGCCTGCTGCTGGCATCACGGCTCAGTCCCCTCGGTCCGAGCAGAGGAGTGGAGCGATGGGTGGCTGCACAGATGGCTGCAGCAGGTACAGGCCTATACGCTTGGCTGATAACCAAAGGACTTCAAAAGCTCCTGCCCATTTAAAACCCAGAGGCACACAGCCGCCCACAGAACGGAGACAGCGCCGGGGCCTTAGTCAAACGAGGCATGGAAATGAGCAGTCCTGAATGGTGCCTCCTCCGTCACTTTTGCTTGGTGCTTTTGTGTTTCCCCTCAAAGACTCCTCATTGTCTTTTCCTGTTGGTTATCATTTTGCAGAACAGTCAGTTTTATACTTTTCAGAAATCCTACCACAATCACATGTACAATGAGTTAATTTCAGTCGTTGAAATTCAAAGTCACATTTTGTTTAACGCTACGTTTGAGGTCATCTGATAAAAGAATTGTCTGTAATTTTGGCAGTTTTTCCTATTGGCCACCGTGGTAAATTGCAAGCCTTTTACCTGCCCCCTTTCTATATTTGATATAATTGGCTGGTACAATTTTGGAAAAACCCAGCAGTAAGCTAAGTACTTATTCTTCTTGTACCACATTTTCATCAGTAAAAGTATTGATGCAACAGGACACTCTGCGGCCGGCCACGTCTCATTTCAAATCGCAGGGGCATAGAAAAGTATTTTTTATTCACCCCTTTTATCCCAAATGCAGCATCGAGGAGCATGAAAACAGAATAACAAGCTGCACACCTTTTTAGATCTACTTCTCACTTCAAAGCCTCAAGGCTGATCGTGGCCAGCCGTCTCTGCCCGGCAGTCCTTTGAACTGACCCCTGCCTTCAGTGTAAAAGCGAGAAGGTGACAGAGTGGAGGAGTAATGCAGAGACACAGGGATTGTATGGCAGCGTGTGTGTGTGTGTGTGTTTGTGTGTGTGTGTGTGGAGGGCACTGGCAGAGGTCACTGAGTGCTCTGAGGGGTTTGGGGCAGTTGGTTGGGTGGATGGGGTAAAGCGGGGGTTGAGAGGGATTTGGTTTGCGGCTTAAGAGGTTTGGGGGTAGTGGCATTTACCGTAAAGTCCTCTAACAACAACAGCAGCAACGTTTTACAGTGAGGTTATTTTGCAATTACAAATGGTTTTATTGCTGAAAAAAACTCAAAAACATGCATTATTACAGTGAGCGAGGTCGTTTGAACTTGGCGTCACCTGCTTGTCTCCACGGATATACTGTTCATAGAGTGTCGGGACATTCCAGGCAAAGCAATAATAATCTTCAAAAGTATAAAACATCTGATATTAATTGAGACCAAAACTATTAGCAAACAGATATTAATTTGAGCAAGTGCTAATATAAAATAAAACACATAAACAGGACAAAATGTGACCTTTCCTGAACAATTTTAGCAAAACTAGTATAAGACCTGATGGTAACATAAAGAAAGTACTATTATTTTGTGTTGGAAATGAAAAAAATCATCAAGTATTGAGTCCACCTTTAACTTTTCTTTCTTTCCTCCTTTGCTTTTGCTTTTATTTTACAATTTTGAACACATAAAACACAGAACATAGAACGCAGCACAGAGAGAGAAAACACAAAAGACCTAATGAAATGAAGTTAACGTTTCAATTTAGTCACATCTCTCTTAATGAATGTGCTGCAGTCTTGCTGTGTCGTCCAAAGGAGCAAACCTTGTCCAGTGAGTTTTGGGATTTAACAGAAATGCGACTCATAACCTTGACTTAGACTTCAGCAGACGCGGTTCCCTCTCATACAGGACACAGGCTGTATCTCATTAGCCTTCCCACTGTGCATGACATACATATATTCAAAGCTAAATACCTTTCAGCCTCGACTTACATTGATGGATTTGACTTTCAGCCTCGGAGCATTACGGCGGCCCCGGACAAGCAAATGGCTCCCCAGTGCTGCTGCCGTTAGATTTGATTTGATTCACAATAACGCACGTACCAGTGTGATGAATCATTATTTACTGATGTCCCTCGGATCATCTTTTCCATCTGCTAAAAGCTGCTCTCTCCGCGGCGATGGAGACGGGGGCGCGCCATAAACACTGCAGACGACGGGAACAGAAGTAAAATAACATCATGTGTTGTCGTGTAATCACAGCCACAGAAAGTTTAGTTATGTGTTAATCGTTCTGCGCTTGCCCGCTCTGGTTGTGGGTGTTATTGCGACGGTCTGAATAGCCATTTCCTGTCTGGAGTTGGCTGCTGTTTGCGATGTAAATATGAAGGGCTTTTCACATTGAATCAGACGCACATGAGTTGACTGGCCTGGCCGCATTTTTATTACCTCAGCGCTGCGGCCAGAAGGACGGCGCTCAGGCCACGATGATGACACACTGTCACCGGGATTAGGGACACATATGCACTGCTAAATTAGTCCAGGAACACGTGTTTGTCCCTGCGCTGTAATCTTTCAATAATCTGCTTCAATATATAGACGGAATTATATTAGAAGAGATGAGCAGAGCAGCATGTGGCTAGGAAATATTAAAAAGACAAAGCAATTTCAGTGTGCAGAGTAGCTAAACTAATGCATTGGTTTTATCTGGAGATGGTAAAGATACGACGCCAGACTGGAACACGAAATGAGACGCTTTTGTGAGACAGGGAGAGCTTCATGTTGTTTTAGCAACAGTGAAACGCAAAAGTTGGCTGTGTGATTCCCGCTTCTGTGTGTTATGTGTTGTCCTTGGGCAAGACACTTCATCCACTTTGCCTGTCGATTGGGGTACTGCGATTTCACTCTTTGTCCCACTCAATAGCGTAATCATCTGTATCGTAACACATCTTATATAATAGATCCTTTAAAATAAACTGTCATCAGAATGTTGATAATTCCAAAATGGAGTTAAAGTGAAGTGGATCATTCAGTATTTTCAATGATGAACTGATATCAAATGTAAATGCTAATGAATTTCGATCTGTATAACAAATAATAAGCAACAGTTTTGAAATTCAAGGGTAGAAATGTCAGTTTGCGTTACACAAGTACAAACACATATATAAATAACATTTTCTAGCCTCAAAATTGAATCTGAGCTTCACAAATAGTATAATTGTTGTAGATGAAATGAAAAACTATTGTGATTTTCATCATAATCTTCTAAACAAATGAACAGATAATATAAACTCTAATAGTAAAAGTCTTTGAACCAGGCTTTGAACCTTTGAAATTACATTATGTTCTGCTTCACTTTTGCCTCCATTTAGGAATTTAGACTGTTTCTGTTTATAAACCTTTAAAAGGTTTATTCATGGGTTTCAGGCAAATGATTCTTCATGCTTTTGTGAGGATCTTTTCCGAATCAAAATATTGCTTTGACATCGGTCCTCTGTTGGCATGCCAAATCCTTCAAAATTAAACAGGAATCCATGATTTCCGTGGTTCTATTTCCACTTATAATCATATCTTTATTAAGACATGATCGTTTCTGACATCAAGAAAAAGTCGGCAATATATTTATTGCAATATTTATATTATTACGACATTTTGATACACTTCTTGACACATATTAAAACTAACATGTGCATTCCTCAATTTATGAGTCAGACTCTTGCCAAACAAAAGCTTAACATTGAGAAAAACAAGATTAAAATCAAGACTGACTTTCGTCTTTGAAACACATATTTTCATTAAAAAACTGCACATTTCTGTCCGATGGAGGACCTTTGAGTTTGTTGCAGTATTGATTATTGATTAAACAATATTAGCGACTGATTGTTCAGCCTCACTGTCAATATTCTCACAGATATCGAAATCCATTATCATTTTTTACATTTTCGACCTCAACAAACGAACTCCGACCAAACATAACAATCACGGACATGACTTAATCCAGAGGTAAAGGAAAAGAACAATCCATGAGTCGCCTGGGGGCACGTGTTGAGACATTTTGTGGGGTGAAGAAGTCATCCGTCGTTTAATTTAGTCTGATGAGCTTCTTTCGCACGGCCCACTCACATATCACACGGTGTCGCCGCCTGGGGAGACATTCACACAATCAGAGAGACACAGAGTGCGCAGTGAGTGAGGAGGAGAAGAGGGCAGCAGAAGGCCAGCCGCAGGTGGGACACAAGCACCCGCCAGAGTAGGAAAGACGGGACGCAAATAGAACTTAGCTCATAATGGGACAGAAAAGATTAGCCGCAACTACATTTTTTTGCATTATGTCATAAAGGCAAGGCTCCTTTATTTAGAGTGAACATTTACATACAGAACAGCGACTCGGTGCGCTTTAGAGCGGAAAAGCACATGCGAAATCAAAGCAGTAGATGAACAAGACGCGTGCACATAGACAAATACATATTTAAAAAACTGAATGTGTCAAATTGTTTTAACAGTAAGGATTCGGTCCAGTGTTTGGACGGTGAGATTGCATGAGTATCAAAGATGGGCAAATTGTTCTTTCTTTCTTTCTTTTTTGTTGTTGTTTATTTATGTATTATGCAACTTGTGATTAAAAATGAATACCTCCATTTTTGTTGTATCCCGATAACGATATTCAGACGATCCAAGATAAATGTTTTAAACTATGTCTTTAAATGTATTAGTTGCAGTTTATTTATCAGGAAAAAAAAAAATATTGTCTACAAAATGAATCACAAAAGTTCAGAAATATCACCTTATTATTCCCTTATTTGAGCATAACTGTTTTAATTTTTCAGCTCTTCTTGTGCAATTGACTGAATATTAACATTTGGCGTGTCTCCTAAACAACCTTCACTTCTGATAAATTGTTGTTTTGAAGGAAAGCAAAATGAAAATAGCCTCTTGTAATAAAACTGCAAAAAGTTCTGATAACTATAGAAAGAAAAGAGCGACCCTCCAAATGGGGAAGTGATATTTCTGCACTGTTGTGGTTAGTTTTGGGCTCAAACGGGTACAACGCAACCTCATTTAAAACTGTTTGCGCCCTCATTTAAGGCAGGTTAAACAATGACACAAAACGGAAGAGTATTGGTTTTTGCACCCCTTTGAAACTTGAACGCACACACAGGCCCCTCGCGTTAGTTTCACTGCTTGTTTTATGGACCTGAACCACAACAATAAGATTACCTTTTGTCTGTCTCAAGTAAGGATGTCACTATTATCGTGAGAAGAAACATCACAACTTTATGATTACTGTCACAATTGATGGCACTTTGACTAAACTACAGTGAAATCTTCAATTCGATTTTTTCACAAGCTTTATAAAATCAGACTTTCTGCATGAAAAAGTAATTATACTGTCACAACAAGAAAAAAAAAGTACTTTATGTTTAGTTTCATGGATTATAGATTGAACTGAAATGACTAAATGTTGCTGTCTGCGATTCTAACGATTACTATTAAGTTATAATTAAGTTCTTTTGATTATTGTGACCTGAATATTTACAATTATCCATTATCAGTTATTCGGTTCCAAATAGGAACCAACCGAAAAGGTCTGGGAAATACCGGAATCGATGAAAAGATGTTCTTTCGGTGCCAACTTTGGATTCCTTGGCTTTACATTTCCACGTCAATGAGCGAACACAAACAAACCATGCGGACCGTGCGCACGACTGCGCCCTGCACAAACCAATGGCACAAACAGAACATTTGATCATAGTTCTGTCATGTTCAAACAAATCGCAGCGCATCACCAGAAGAGTCGCTCCTATCGATATCGAAACATGGGTATTGTATAGTAGTGGGGAAAATCTTACGGTACCCAGCAAATAATAAGATAAGATATTCCTTTCTTGTCCACACATGGGGAAATTCCATTGTTGCAACGGAGGTAGATACAGAGGAAAAGGACAGATCACTTATAGGAAGTTTAAAAACACTCTTAATAGAAGAACTCTTATAAACAAAACTCTTATAAATAAAAACTCCTATAGACAAAACCTCATTTCGTAATAAGGAATGGAGGGGAAAAATAAAGATAAAATAAAATAAAAACAGCTAGCGTGAGACAAGATAAATACTAATAATAACTCTATTTACATCAGTTATATGTACATGAATATGACGTTATTGCACATGGTTAAGTCAGTATTGCAAGTGTTCAGGGCTAGCAGTGTTTGTTATAAAGGTTATAATCTGGACATTCCTAGTCTCCAGACAGGACAATGGAATACATAAAAAGTTAGAAACGTCGGTGCCAAGTGACAGTTCATGTGGAGCGCAGCATTGTAACTAAAATTGCTTCAAAGTTAAGATAATGTTTGTTGTTTTGTCAACTACTTCATCAACTTCCAAAGAGTCTATTTGCACACATAGCTGGCTTCTTTGTGTTTCTTAGTGTTAAATGTTAGTTGCTGGATGCAGGTGCCCGTACTGCCTGGGCTCGTCGGACTGGTTCTCCTGTCATTTAAGGCTTATTGGTCCGGTTGAATGATCCCTCTGGGCGTACGTATGCATATGCTTTGCTGCAGAAGGAAGATGTCAATAAAGCACTTAGTACAGGCCATGAGATCACCCTTTCTCATGTCGAAAAGTGACAAAACACACCTATGTTTTTCTCATAAATCCGTGTTTTCCAGCTGGAAGTGAAAGGTTAAAAAAGAAAAGAAAAAAAGACTGTGCTAATTGAGTTTATGAGGAGCACACCCAAAACCATCGCCGCTGCGGGACAGGGCAGAGTGGCAGGGCGGAGAGAACATGTCATCTCCTCAAAGCGTTTCCATACGGTCAGAGCTGAACACTACAGATTCATAATAGAAATGTATCAATGTTAAAAATATCAAAGGAAATATAAATAATTATGACTATTATGTTTTAGACACACTTTACTAAAACTTGAAACGATCAAAATTCCAATTCTGTCCATTTGAATTGATGCAAAATTCGAAATATGCATCAGAGTTGCTTTGTTTTTGCTTCAATCTGAAATAATGATGATGTCCACACAAATGTATCTGTGTCAATCGCTATACATGTTGAAAATATATACATTTTTATCATATTTGCCTTAAATCCCTTCTTTTTTTCCGCCCAGAGCTGATGTTTTCCCCACGCACAATAAAAGATTCATCATATTTGTGATATGTGATATGAATCATGCAAAATGTAGATTTTAATAATTATCCTGTATCATCCCTGCATCTTCTTATCGTTCAATAAATAAATAAATAATTAGCTGTAACAATATTCTTCGGGGCTCAATATTTATCGACTATACATTTATTTTTGTTATTTTCTTGTTGTTCGCCTGTGGAGGGTTGAATAAGAAAACTTTACAGACTATAGATACAAAGTAGTGTTTTATTTAATTTATTTATTGCAGCTCATGTTTATTTTGCTACTACAATACATCAGACATTTAACAAAGAGTTATTGTGTCAGTGGCATACAATAGTTTCAATATTATTGTTTATCATGATATATTTCTGTCGCTGTATATCCTACTTCAAAATTTGTGACAAGCCTGTATCAATTCTTAACATTTTTGAAACATTACTTCAGAACCTTTGACCCACATGTTTGCCCTTGTTATTATGTATTTAGCTGCACAATTCTAGTGCATCTCCAATGGCTTTGTTTTCATGTACCAGTTCAAAACCTCCTGTTGTCCGCACACATTTCTCAGTGTTTGCCGCTGTGCATGTTGAAACACACAATCCAGTTGGGAATATCGCCGCATGTTTTCAGGCTGTGAACTTAAGGCGACCACATCCTTCTGTCTAATTCCTTTTTGTGAAGCTCAACACAAACTGGAGTAAAACCGTAAGACCTGTGTATAAATCAATTTCGCAATCTACATCTCTCCCCACGACTGCGCCCTTCACCCTGTCGTCGTTTGTGGTGTTCGTCCCATTATAGGACATGGTTAGGTGTCTGGATGATTGTACTGACAGAGGAGGAAGTGTTGGGTGGTGGGCTGGGTACTGTGTGTGTGTGTGTGTTTGTGTGTGTGATAAGTGTTATGGGGAGCTGGGCGGCGGCTTATCAGGGACATGTCTTCGTCCCCGTGCGGCCTGTTGATGTGCATTCACCAGTGAAGTCAAAGCACCCGTGAAGGCAGTCAAGCTTCACGTGAACAGGTGCTGCTGCGTTATGTCTTTGTTCAGCATCACACATGTTTTTTTTTACTGGACAAGCCGTTTCTTACAATTATCATAACAAAACCTGTTGTTGAAATCTATGAAATGAATGAAATGAAGGGTGATTCTGTGTAGTAATAGTCATAGTGCGGTAATATTTGCAGTACTTACAAGCAGTAATTGCATACTACGATACTAAAATGTCCATACCAAGGGAATGATACTCGCTACCAATTTTTATGCCACAGTATTTAAAGCAAAACTATAATTTTGTAAACAGCAGAAGGTAATTTTAAACACACAACATTATCAGTTCCTTCAAAATATGTTTAAGATCATTCTGAAACTATTAAAGAAAGGTTCAATTCAGTGACGTTTTTGTTGTTTTTTGTTATTTTTTACCATCAATACTTGTCCAAATGAGTATGCAGTTTCGATACTAGTTTTAGTATCAATTCATAACTAGGTATCTATTTCTTTGAAACCATATCAGTTGTTGCAAGAGTGCTAGTGATAATACAAATTACAAGGTACTTTCTTCATTTATTTATGGATTTATAACCAGCAGAAGGCTAGTTGCAGCAGTGGGGGTAAAATTTGTATCGATAGTAAGACTATTATTTGTAGCTGTTGATTAATTTCGTGCAACGTCTTTTTCCACTACACTCGACTGAATGTGGATAAAGCAGTGTTTTGTCCTTTTCATACTTGGAACCCTCTTGACTTGATTAATAAGAATACTTGCACGATCACAGGAGCCACCCTTCCTCTCCCCGCTCCGTCTCCACGCTTCAGCGCCTGGTTAGCCTGACCTGGCAGTATAAACAAACCAAATGTTTTTCTCACTCCAGCCGTTTTATGACCACCTTTAACTGCATGAATGGCCGCTGTCTTATCTGCTGACAGTTAGCTCTGGGGAAGCAGCACATTTACTTAAGATTAGCCGCAACCTGGCATGTTATCACGAGTGGCAATGTTGTCCGGAGTTATTTCTCAGCTGTTGAGTGTGTGTGTGTGCGGGCTATATTTGTGCTCAGCATTAATGTGTGTTGTGTTTTTAAGCTGACCAAACACGTTATCTTGCAGCTAGAGCAATATGGTGTATCTTTGACTTCCAGGAAGAGCTTAGGAGTGTCAAGTTTACTGCGATTCCGCTAATTCATAAGCCATGAACATTAGCGCGTGTTTGTGCCAATCAAACGAACGAAACATCGGCCACCTTAGACTAGTCTTTTGTTGTTGCGTATGTTATGAAGTGGGTTACAGAGGCACATGAGCATATAGGCTGATGGAGAGGCAGTCCGCGTGACAATATCTCCCCCTGAGCCTGTTTGCTGCATTATTCTATAAATAAACAGGGATGCGAGAGCTCCAAAAGCAGCCAGGGTGGTCAATAGTGTTGAGGGTGAGCCAGGCGAGGGCACAGGACTGTTAGTATGGACAACAAGCTCCTATACGCTGTGTCTTTGGTCTAAAACCCAGCACCACAAAGACATTCCTCCTGTGCAGTGACGCCTTTGTATGTGAAGCAGATAAATAAGACATGTAAACTGTAGGCGCGAATGGTTTAATGCCCTATGGTTAAGAAGAGGTGGTTTAATGTATGAAAACACATTGGAGTATTGTTTTCGCCTTTCCTATCGAATCACGGACACGCAAGTACTTGAAGTGCTCTCTGCATCTATCACATCAGAATATGAAAGCTCCATTTAAAAACGTGTTTGTATGTCCGTGTTGTTATAGCGCCATCAGGAATCAGCGCCAACAAGTATGACAAGTACTCAGACCTAAGGTGCGCTGCGTTCATGACTTTTTCATAGTATCTCGCTTGTGTCCATGTCTTTCATTTTTATTTACTGACTATGCGGAGTTTGCAAGACGATGGTGGTTTGCATATGTGAAACAGATAATGAATGGTTGTCACTGAGTACAAGCTGTGCATGTTCAGACTTCGATAACAAAAACGAACCAGGATTGATTACATTGAGCAGCTTAGCAGAAATGATAGCTTTTGTAATAAACTTTCAACAGTCGTAATTTAGTCATTATTTATTGGAACTAAATTCAGCATTGTGCCGTTTGTACCTTCAAAATGTTCTGTGATCGTTCCAGCCCTATTCAGAAGACTGGAGTTTTTCCCCTCACTTTGTCCTAACAGTGCGAAGATGTTCAGAAACTGCAGCAAAGGGTGAGATAATGCTTTGTCTAGACAGTCTGAAGTCATTTCATTAGCCGGTGACTGGGCTTACCCCCTCTGCCCTGTCGGCACACAGATTCTGGGCTGTCCACTTTAAAGACATGGGTCATCGCCGTGTCTCCACTGGTGTCTGGAGACATAGTCTTGGGGAGAAGTCCAAATATAACCAGAGAATGGGCCAAGCTTGCAGTGGTCGCCTAGGTGACTGAGGCTGGACAGGTTTCTCTCCTTTTTGGCATTATGGAAAGACTAGACGTAGATAAACTCAACAATCCAACGAAGGATAACTCTTGGTAATAAATTGCAAAACATATTCATCTCATATTGACACTGCGAACATTAGAAATTCCGATTTGTCTGGAACACGGAACTTTTGGATACGCGGCGTGACTTGCTCTTGAACAATTGCCAGGTTTTATATTAAAAGACTATTTGTAATTACAAAGCAGCACTTGGCAGGTTTTGTGGAGTCTAAAGGCGCTCTCATCAATACTCTCTGTCATGTTGTCAGCACAGTATAAATGACGGGTTTAATAAAGGAGAGTAAACAGAAGCAGGTCACAGGCGAGAATGTGAGGGCCACCCGTCGCCCCGCGCTCTACCTTCCATCCTGCCCTCCCCTTTCAGCCTGTCCCACAGTCTTGCACGGCACGCACAAAACGGCCCTGATCCTCCCCCAAAAAAGAAGATTAACCAACCCCTGACAGAGGAGTAATTTCTCTCAAAACACAGACTATTACCATTTCAACATGCAGCCGCTAAAGTGGAAAATGCAGTTCTGGTATGCTGCTTAATTGCGTGCGTAGGACTCAGAGTTACTTAAGGTATGCAAAGAGGGCCTTGGATTGTCCAGTGAACAAAAACAATAGGCTTTGGGCATAAAATTAGAATAAACTTGAATAGAGAAGGTCTCTGTTGCCACAAAGCAGGGTTTGGTTGTTCACATGAGTTATGAGTTATATTTTGGTCACATTGTTGCTCGCGTATGCCGTCATGAGATAACATTCCTGCTGCTTGACCTCTTGATTCATTTAATTACTTATCGGCATTCAACACAAGGCTATGAAATGTGCTGCCGTCGGAGCACAACGCCAACATTGTCCTAATCACGACTGGACAAAATGTTTCAAATGTTTCTTTGCATTTCTTTGCAATATCGGTCTGTTATTACTGAAATCCGGGATGTTTGGCCTTCAGTGCACCACGCAGGCAATGTCACGCAAACTCTGCAGCCAAACTGAGAGTCAATGAGGGCTCATGCTAATGTGAAGTGCAGCATGCTTGGATTTGGCCTTGTTAAACCTGAGCTTATCCATAGTCATGCAGGCAGAAAGGCAGATGCGCAGAATTTTCCATACAAAAAACTGGATTCATCTGACCAATAGAGCAAGTTAAATTGTCTTGTTAAACGTCCTACTTCGCCTTGAAACTTGAATGACAGCAGTTTGTTCATTCTTTGATCAGGCCATTGTTGTACATGTACATTTTATCCGAGGTTGGTTTGCACTTAGCATAAAACTGTTACAACACTTGTGAATACGTAGGTAAGACGGGACCTCGATCAATATTAGTGAATTTGGAGAAGACCTAAATATACACAGAGCGGTCGAACATAGTATATATTTACAGCCAGTGGAAAAGTGTGAATACATTGATTATTCCTTCATTTAATTGGTGGTAGAATGTGCAGTAAGTGAGCATTTTGTCAAGGTTATGTGTCAGGAAAATATGGGGAAAATAATAAATGTGCGGCTTTCGACAATTTTAGGAGTGGTAAAATTATGGCATTGAAGGATGCAAATGCAGAGGACAAATTTACCTACGGGGACAATACAATGTAAGTTACCATAGCCTTTACCTTATATACCTGGCAGTGGCACATAATCACTCACATTATGTCAACTTCGACTTTGCATATTTGTATAAACTGAAGGCTAGTTGGATGGTTTAATGAGATGTGGATGTAAATGCGTCTGATTGCGCGATGCTGCTGCACAGAGCTTGGTCTTGTAAAACCCTTTCCTATCCGTAATCATTCTGGCAGATATGTAATCCAGAATTTTCCATACAAGGCGCAGACGAGCGTTTTTTTCCCCTGTCCGTCCATCTCCTCCGTCGCCATCATTATCTCGTCAGCCTCACTCACACACTGTTGACGCAGCTCTGTGACGAAACCCATCATTCAAATTATTTTTAGCGTAAAGTCCAGGCACTGGAATTGGTAATCCAAGCAGTGACATCTGGCCTTGAGGGTTTATGTGATTAGCCCAGAGCCTTGCCCCTAATAGCCTATAGCGGACGTTCTACATTACCGCGCTGAAACGGCCAGAGCGACCCATGGGTTTCAGAATGATGATAACAATTCCAAAATTAATATTATATCTTTTAAATGGGCAAAAGTCCTCAAACATATCATATGAACAGGAAGCTGAAACCCATGAATGGCCTTGACGCAACATTTCTGCGTTAAATGCGAAACATAAATTGTGCAGGAAGAAGCACGGCAACTGCAAGTTCATTTAAGGTGCATTTTAGGGTTATGGCCGGAGATGAAGATAACTAGTATGCACGACCAAATGGACACCCAAAAATAAATGCTGAAACGGAAAGACTAGAAGAGGTCAAGAGATTTAAAAACAAGCCAAGCGGAGTCTTGTGGAAGGCTGCCAGCGTCCTAGTGAATTAATCATCATCACCACTCGAAGGGCTAATAATGACAAAGTGACCAGGCTTGTTCCCTCGTTTTCAGGCTTTCTATGCACACAACGCTGGTCACAATTATGGAAGTCAGCCCGTCTTAAAGGGGAAATGGTCCTTTAATCATCTCAACTTTACTGCTTTAAATATATAAAAACCCCAGCCAAAGAACGCAAGGTTTGTTTTTTGTTTTTTTGTTTTTGTCTTGAGTACATTACAATATCTATGGTACAGAACAAGACAGAACAAAGAAATACAACACAATTTTAACATTTGAAGGACCTTTTCCAAAAATTGCCAAGCTTATAAATCATTGTTGGACTTTCATCTTCGATTATACAATGTTGGGTTTTTCACATAATACTTCTCTTTACATAAAGCAACTTCACTATTGAGCACTCAAACAATAAATGAAACTCATCACCAACATGATTTGTACAACGGTTACTGAAAAGTCAATCTCTATCTATGCTCTTATAACGCCCAACAATCTTTGACAAGCTGTTGTTTCCAGTTCTTGAATTACAAAAAACAGACACTTTAACCATTGTTTCACACTCTGCATTTCTTAACTGGTGTTATGCCAAATATAACGTAATACATTCTTGTTTTAATGATATTTATGCTAAAACAATCTTTCTGGAACAGTATTAAGATCGTGGAATGTATTACAAAGACCATTTTACGTTCAAATACTTTCACTTATTCTTTTGAATCTGAAATTATTCCAAGTAATTCTGATTAGGAAACATTTGACTTGACCATTCTTTAAAAGTGCACTACATAACTATTCCCCCGTCTTGTCCCCATTACTTCCATGTATTCAGTTTGCTCATTGTTTGCCCAAAAATGCCTTAAAAACGTGCATTTTTACTGTGAGCGAACTCGTCTCGCCACAGATCTGACCTGTAACTTCGAGCTTCCTGCTTTCCTTAATGGAGATACCTAAGTTTAATTCCATAGCGTACTGGAACTTTCCGGGCCAAGTACTAACCTCCCCACGCAGAGGATCTGATAGTGGACCCGCCCCCAGAAGAGTTACATGTGCAACTTTAAATGACTCCAAACAGTCAGTGATGAGTGAGGCTTAATTGTGTGTGTGGGAATCGGAGAAACCAGGTGGTAGCTCTTAGTTTGTTGGGAGTAAACCCATTTTGGCTTTACTGAAAACTGTTTAAACATGCAATTAACACAAGTCTCTTATAATCTGCTTTGTGCTGTAATAATCATTTCAATGCTATAAACAAGTGTGTTTGTTTGCAAAGAGCGAGATAAAGAAAGGGACTATTTTGGGCCGTTGTTTACTCAGAGAAGCTGCTGCAGTCTGTTCCCAGGAGCTTGACACAGCCATGCTGCAGTTTTGCTTTTGTTTTGTTGTCTTCGGGATTTTGTGGTTGAGAGGGAGTTCACTGCCCCTCTGCTGTTCTCGTCATTACTTGAGTGAAAATTATTAAAGCACTTCTTCCCCAAAATGAGTAATTATTTATTTATAGTAAATTCAAGGCCACAGTTTTGTAGAAAGAAAAACCCTGTTATTGAAATGCAATAGTTCTCTAAGACGTGTTTGCTCTTTGCCACTGTTTTATTTTGTTTTGCCGTCTCAGTGGAGTGTCCAGTGAATCAGTATTCTTGTAGTTTTCTTTCAGTCTGTGTGTTAGTGCAGATGGGAACCGTAGGGAAATGGCATTTCCTGTGCATGGCTGGTATCTACACTCTGAAAAACATAGTCTTTCATAAGAGTATTAGGCTTAATTTATAGCATAACATCACTGAACCATAGAAATATTAATTTAGCAAACATTCCATGACACTTTATTTAATTCTTACTTTTTACTGTTAAGTTAAAGATTTCAAGAGATGAATAACCCACGCTGTCTTTATTTAAAGCTTGACGCTACCACTCGTATTTCAGACACTCTCAAATTCCTAACCTCTCACTTTCATTTCTGTCCCCTGCCCCTCCCCTCTCCCCCTGTCACAGGTATGGCCTCGCAAGTGCAAGTCTTCTCCCCCCACACTCTCCAGTCAAGTGCCTTCTTTAGCGTAAAGAAACTGAAGGTGGAGCAAAGTTGTAACTGGGATATGACAGGGTACGGCACGCACAGCAAAGTCTACAGCCACAACAGCAGTAAGAACGTGTCAGCCACCAGCGGGCCCCTGGGGATCAACAGCTCCACGCTGCCCTACGAACAGGCGCTCATCTTTCCTGCCAGCACAGGCCACATCGTGGTGGCCTCAGCCAGCAGCACTTCTGGAGCAGTTGGATCACTCCTGGGCAGTGGAGGCGGAGGTAGCAGCAGCAACAGCAGCACTGGGGGTGGCAGTGCGCTCCACAACCTGACGCGGCGCAGCACTGTCAGTCTCTTAGACACCTACCAGAGATGTGGGCTTAAACGCAAGAGTGAGGAGCTTGACAACAACAGCAGTGTGCAGATCATTGAGGAGCACGGCCCACCCATGATCCATAACGGAGCAGCCAGTGGCGCCACAGTGGCTACAGCGGCCACTGCCACCTCAACAGCCACATCCAAAAACAGTGGCTCCAACAATGAGGGAGATTACCAGCTCGTGCAGCATGAGGTGCTCTGTTCAATGACCAACACATATGAGGTGTTGGAGTTCTTGGGAAGGGGGACGTTTGGACAGGTTGTCAAGTGTTGGAAGAGGGGTACAAATGAGATAGTTGCAATCAAAATCTTGAAAAATCACCCATCATATGCACGGCAGGGCCAGATTGAGGTCAGTATCTTGGCACGTCTGAGCACAGAGAGCGCAGATGACTACAACTTCGTGAGGGCCTACGAGTGCTTCCAGCACAAGAACCACACGTGCCTGGTGTTTGAGATGCTGGAGCAGAATCTGTACGACTTCCTCAAACAGAACAAGTTCAGCCCTCTGCCGCTAAAGTACATCAGACCTGTTCTGCAGCAGGTGGCCACAGCACTAATGAAACTCAAGAGTCTGGGACTGATCCACGCTGACCTGAAGCCAGAGAACATCATGCTGGTGGACCCATCCAGACAGCCGTACAGAGTAAAGGTCATTGACTTCGGTTCAGCCAGCCATGTGTCCAAAGCGGTGTGTTCCACCTATCTACAGTCCAGATACTACAGGTAGGACACTTCATTTTGTCTAAGGTTTCATGTCTGATCTGATGCTTTTATGTTGAATATTGTGCTAGCGATTCATATTGAGGCTTTTCTTTTAATATCAAATACATTATATTCAAACATGTTCTTTGTGCTCTATGCATTATATATAGTAAGTTATGACGTCATGATGAGCCCTGCACTTTTGTGGTTAGCTGACGTTACAAGTCATTCCGTCTGCACAGTGAAGAGGCAGTGGGCCCACCGGCTTCTGTGGGCCCCTGTCCCTAGGCCCCCGGACCTCAGCCCCCATCCTTGGCTCCCATTTCCCCTGGCTCCTATTCCCCCTGAGGATATAGATGAGGGGGTCAGCTGGAGTTCTGCTGTAATATGTGCCTGTAATCCACACTTGAGAGATGGGCATTAGAAGCAGAGGACTCTCTGGGAAGGCTTTGCTCCTCCCTGTATTTCCTTAACATTCAAATTTAACCCATAACAAACAGCTATGTGTGAGGATTCAAAGTCAATGTCAGAACAGAGAGAAGCTTTGTTTGGGTCTGGGCCTGATGCGGGCATGAACAGATGTGTGTTAGGACATTGTCCATAACTGTCCACATGCCAGGTGCTGGTCTGCTCTGCACTGTGGAGGATCTGTGCTTGTCAGTGAGTAGAATATGTTGATGTTGAAATAATGATAATCGTATTACTTATGGTGATTCTTTGAAAAAAAATCAAATATAGAAATACAAATATAAACATCCACTCCTAAAATATACTTAACCTTTATTTTGGCTAACTTTTAGAATAGCATCAACAGGGATGAGGACGTGCAGTTATATCCGTTTGAATAGCTCATCCTGAAGTAAACATCAGAGGTTGTTGCTCCTCCTCTTTACGTCAACAAGGACACGGGAATAATGTGTTCCTGTTTGTTTTCTGCTCAAGTGACCAGTGAAAGAGATCATCCCTTCATTTTCTCCTGGCTGCAGACAAGGGGAAAAAAAGGAACATCATTGGCCAGAAAATGACCCATGAGCCTCGGCATGCTAAAGCCGGGAATTCTGTGAACCTGGTATGGCAACTGGTGCTATGTTGGTGTGTGCGGGTTGTTCTTTTCAAGGTCTAATTTTTTGTAATGGATCAAATCTTCTGCACACACCAGTTTAATGGGTAGATAAGGATGAGCATACGGGTGTCTTAGCATCGTGTGCACTTTGGGACGCAAACAAACGAGTGAGGCGGTTCACGTGAAGTTCAAATACTTACGGTAGATGAGAGAGTCAGACTCTTTGATCATTTCAAAGAAATAGGTCTGGTTTTGGACCAATAATACAGGTACATGGGCTATACACTGCCCAACTTGACAAACTAAATGCATCCCATTAAAACACTTTCTAAATGGAAAATGGTTATATGCATGAAGCAGGTAATCCACATCCATATTATGAGTTAACCAATGCAAGCCGTGCCATAGCCTGCTCACAGCTGTTTCGGATGTCATCGCGAGCGCTCGCAGTCGGCGGCCTGTGTGTGTAAAGGCCTTGCAAATGAGTTATGGATTTTCCACAAGGTTGACTCATGCAAATAAAATACCCATAGCATTCGAGGCAAACAGGTGATGCACGTTTGGCAAAAGGTGCACTGTGACTTTGATTGCTCATGTACCTTGGATCATGTGTCACTGTCAATAGCATGTCTGCTGTCTTTAAGCATTGCGTCACTTTACCATGTCCTTGTTTGTCTTCCTGTTCTTAATTATACCATAGAAAGCATGTCATTATTACACCACACACCAGCTTTATGTGTTGCTTTTGTATTGAATGCTCCCCTATTATTATCTATAGGTAATGATGTAATAGGTAAGCCGGATAGTCAAGCTTGCCTTGTACCAGATAAAAGGATTATGAACTTGGCCCTCATGGAACTATTTGTCCTATTTATCTAATCAGGTAAAGCCATGAAACATGAACTGAGCTGGCCATTTTGGAAAATAGATAGAACTTTCAAAGGCTTATATCAACATAAAATCAGTTAATTAAGATAAGAGAAGCTTTATTCGTCCCACAATGGGGAAATTATGGGCATCTGCTCGTCATATGGTGATGTAGGTAATGGATGTTCGGGATTAACTGCTCCTGTCGTGTGCCATCGTTTAGTGACCCACTGGGAAAGTTCATGTAAAGAAGAAAAGGGACATCCTTGACCAGATAATTACCCATGAGCCGCAGCATGCTAAACCTGGGACTTGACCCTTGTTTGGCAGTGGGTGTGATGTTGGTGTATGGTTATTGCCTTTTTCAATGGATTTGTTATAGATTTAAAAACGATGCTCACTCCAGTTCAAAGGGTGATATATGGATGCTGTGTCTTAGCATTTTATCCACTTTGGGCAGCCTACGAGGAGAGGTAAAGAGTTCCCTATGAAAAATGAGACTTAATGATGTTCCTCAGATGCACAGACGTGGTGTACATGTTTATGATTCTCACCTGCAAATTACGACGCTGACATTTAAAACATTTTGAGTGAGCACACCTCGTAACACTCCTCTACATTGAAACTAAATAAAAAGTAATCAATTGCCAAAATCTGTTCTGTTCTGATCTGTTCCTATGGAAGTAAACAGCCCTCCAAGTGCTTTTACACAATTCACTTTCAGAGGAATGAATTCAACTATTAGATTCTACTAATCAAACTGATATCTAAATCTAGCTCCATGAAAATGTTAATATGTATTTTTTCCATCATATTGCCCACCTCTAAGACAAGTATAGAATGTACACATTGTCAGTCCCAACGCTGCTAGGGACATATGTCAAAAACTTTTCAAAATCCTGAACTTTGGAACTCCCTTCCCCCCCCCTAATACAACACGTAGCTTTTTCTGTTATTTCTCATGGTGGCATGTTGAGATGGCTGCAACTGATGCCACGGCAAGACACCCTGACACCCCTGGGTCTGTGCGGATGCCTTAATAACAGATGAAATATGTATCTGGCTGCAGATGGTAAGGCGAGCTCCTCTTCCACCTGTCTACCTGCTCGCCTTATGTACCGTCAGCCGCCGACGACAGGCAGACGGACAGGCCCGAGCGTTCCAGCACATTTACCCTGCAACATCAGGGTGCTGTTTTTGATGAATGAAGTTACTATTAGTTACTACCTGCAAAGAGCGAGTTGAATCCTGTGTGCCAGAGGGGGAGGAAGAGGCAAAGGCAGGAGCTGTGAGATCAGGTTGCCACAAAAGAAAAGATGAATTAGATAAGGATGGGAAGGCAGGTGTTGTTTGTGTGAATATTGTCGTCAAGGGGGGAAAAAAGAAGGAGGTGCGGCCATGAAGAGTAGAAGGTGCATGCGTTGCATTTTTCACCTCGAATGCCGCTCCTGTTCCCCCAAGCGCTCGCAGATTATTACTAATGTAGATGAGCGTTCATTAAAGCTGGCTGTGTCGCCGCTTACTTATGCTTTCCCCGATTGTTTTCTTTGACTTTGCATATATTCCAAGCTTAAAGACCAAGGCAGGCTTCTTTTTGCCATATTTCCTATTAACAATTGACCCCCAAAGTGATAATTACTGCTGGCTGTATCACTACTGTGCTATTTTATGACAGTCATAACGCCTTAGTATGCATGACAGAATCCTAATAACCTGTTTCTCATTTATAATTTGCCTCCGGGCAGCTCTTCCATGTGTCTCCGCAGACTTTCGAGCCCAGAAAGCAGGAACCTTGTGGCGGCTAGGCTAATTAAGCAGCAATAATGCAGCTTATAGGACACACTGTAAGTTGAACACGGCAATGTTTCACGCTATTTCTAAACAGTGCATGAATAGTTTGCGAGTCAGAGATATGGGGTTCCCTAGAATGTCTCATCCCAGTTATCGCTCTTTGTTCCACCTCACAGTTCAATTTCCATGCATTTCCCTGGATATTAAGCGGACGGAAATTAAGCTGCCTTGATAGAACGCAGCGAGCCGCCCACTGGTGCGCTCGCAAAGGCGGCCTCCTCTCTGCTCCGTATTGATTCGTTTATTTGAAAACACGAGAAGGTTCTTCGCTGCTGTTCCTTTGGTAAGGGTCAAGCTAAGTGATAAATCAAGAATGTACATTGAGATGAGGCTTACAAGGTTTTTTTTTTTTCTTGCTAAGAAATCAGCTTGACTGCAATGATAGCTAAGGATAAACTATTTGTAGAATTTAAGCTGCTGAATATTTTTTGTCATTGTGCTCTTTCAATGATAAAAAATGAAATATATATTCTTACTTACAAATGAAAAACTGATTAAAGAACGATTTGGACCAGCACTTTAGTCAATATGTAAATTAATTAAATCAGAAATAAGAGAGTAAAAATATAAAATGTGTAAATGTCAGGTTGTTTCTAATGAAATGGTTTTCTAAATTAATCTAAATTCAGGGACATAGATGTGGCAGATAAAATTAGATGAGTTAAATATAATTCAACCTATTAGGGTGATATTGACAAGATTGGATATTTGGATACATTTTTGAACAATAGACAATTTACAGACAACAGAAATGTGTTGTCTGTAAACTGATTAGTTGAGGTGTAAAATATGACCACCTTAAAAAAACACCTTATACCCTTAAACTTTACAACATCACTTTTTTCATTTTTATTCCATTTTTTGTAGCATTTTTTTTTTACTTATAAGTGATATACTCGACATTCAAATGTTGCACATCTTCAAAACAGCATTCACAATATTATCTAAAGTCTGACATATTGCTTTTCCATCTCTACTAACAGTTCTTGACAAACTTTACGAAAACACTTTTGCTCCTCTTTTTTTTGCTCCTCCTAAGAAAAGCTAAAACATTTTTGCCCGAATCGAGCTACACTATTGCTTGGCGGTTTTCTACATATCGGCAGTTCCTTCAAATCTTGTAGATGTTTGAGTGGCACCTCGGGCTATGCAGCTAAACGATAAGTTAAGTACGCAGAACGTGCCCTTCCACACGTGACGGGCCAAAAAGCCAGTGGAACTTTCCCATGTCTCTGAAACTCATTAACTGGACAGGTGAAAGATCTCCCAGCAGTGGTCTGGTAGAACATTAATTTTCCGACGTGCCGCGGATTTGTCTTTTCCGATCCGTGCCGGGGCGCCGTGCTGGTTGGCAGGGCGACGGCAGCCTTCGGCGTCTGACTGGCACAGGTACCCCCCAGGTCTAAATTAATCATGAGGCCCTCCCACAGATATCCTCAAACCGTATTGCTCTACAGGGATTTCCGACACGGCGGACCACGCTGCTGTTCGTCTTCCTCACCTTCCCTTCCCTTTGCGCCCTCCTCTTCACCTCTCCCATCCACTCACATGAATATTTAAAAGCTAACACCAAGATGGAAAATATGCAAGGCCAAAGGAACGTATCCGGAAAAGGAACCAGGAATACACATGGGCTATTGATTTTTGGTTGGTTTTAAAATGCTGTTGTTAAAAGTACTGCGTCTATAAATACAGTGCATTCATTTATCGGCCAATGTTATACAATGTTCTCATTAACAGATGTGTCAGTCTATCCTGAGCTCTGATTGGCTGAAAGTGTGCACAATCAAACGTCTGATTTAAACCATAAACATGCAATTGTGTCTCAGAATATTTGCACAGTTATTGTTCTTGTCAGACACTAGAAATATGAAGTATTTTAAATTGAAGTGGGCCATATATTTGAGAAAAAAACAAAAAAGGCACCAGTAGGGAAAAAGATCCAATTTGCGATTTTTCAAGTATTGCAATTGCGATTTGCGATTTATGTTTAAACAATTGTTACAAGCTAAACACGTCTAAGAGTATTGACCAAAAAAACGTTTCAGCTTTTTATAATTCATGTGCGATACTGTGATATAATGTCCGTCATCCCTGGTGCAATATTTTCAGCTGTAAAAACGTGTGTTATTATCATTAAGATTATCATAGTTATTTCTAAGTTGTCTGTTTTTATTATTAAACTTCTGTGCCTAATCTGTGTTGCAACACTGGAATTTAGAAATAAATGTTATATTATCTTATATTATCTTATGTTATCTTGCATTTGTACAAATCTAAACTACAGGGTTAGCGGTTGTTTTTTTAAAGCAGAATAAGACGGCTTATTCTGCTTTAAAAAAACAACGACATTCGCTAATTACGTCCACTCAAATTGTGATTTTGATTCGATTGTGATTAATCTTCTAGCACAAAGGGATATTTCTGAACAAATGTATTTCTATTTGCTTTCTGTGCGGTATTCAACCTCAACATTCACAGACGCGGCGGCACATTTCTGATGGACTGCCACGATATCGTCAGAACAGAATAACACCAGAAAATATTAGGATATAAATTGTTGTAAATGTCACTCGACTCCAATTTTCAAGCTTACAAACGTAGCCTTTGAACTGATAAACTGATGCCGTAAAATTAAATTTCTATGATGTATTCGAAGTCCACTGAGAGAGTGAGCTGTAGGTCAGAGTTAAACATTCATTCCACATTTCCACAAACCTCTCAGTGCATCATATTTTTGTTGATTTAGCCAATGGACATTTATAGCCGTGTCAAAACTGCTTCCCTGATACAAAAAAAATAAATAAATAAGAAAATCCTTCTGACAAAGAGTGTTCTGGGGATTAAGAAAAACTGTTGCCAGATAGAAAGACAGACAGAGGGCATCAGGGACGCAGGGGAGAGCGAGAGATCCAGGCTGAAACTGTCCAGCTGGGAGGAGGATCGGGGGGATTGGGGAGGCCCAGCGGGGACCTGCCATTGCCTCCATGCTTCCTCAGTGTGTGTGTGTGTGTGTGTGTGTCT
Organism: Eucyclogobius newberryi; assembly: GCF_026437365.1. NCBI lineage: Eukaryota > Metazoa > Chordata > Actinopteri > Gobiiformes > Gobiidae > Eucyclogobius > Eucyclogobius newberryi. The sequence continues at coordinate 14,975,917 of NW_027316389.1, forward strand.
GTGTGTGTGCGTGCGTGCGCGCGCGTGTGTGCGTGCGTGTGTGTGTGTGTGTTGGGTCGACAGTGACGGAGAAGCAAGTTACCACAAAACAAGCACATTTGTGTTCAAAATCAGAAGAATTTGTGATTTTGTGGCAGTGTATGTGGGTAAATAATCTGCCCAGTTTGTGGCAGACAAATGAGGGATGAGGTTGTGTGAAACAGGCAGCTGCAGGGCTCAAGTCCACACAGGCACGATGTACTCAGAGGGAGAAAGTTAATATTGAAGTGATGAATGGATTAGGAAAACCCAGTGGATACTTTCAAAAAGAATTAAAAAGTAACAGAAGATTTATATGACTGATATAAAATGTATCTAAATGAAATACAACATTAATACAGCATTTTGGTTTTAAACAGTAATAAATATAGAGGTATTTAGCAGGTGTTAAAGCCGAAATACTTCAGACACTAAGACCCTGCTTGATCCTTGTCTGTAACAAGTATCATAATCATCATTTATAGAGAAAATTGAAGGACTGTAGCTTTTTCTACAGAATATTGTAACTATTTTAACCAGGTTAGCATCCATGTCTTTAGACACGTGTTGGAAGTTGATCATATGTACAGGAACACAGCTTTCACCTTATTCCAATCTGAAAATGAACTTCTTTGATGTGCGTCCTGCTGATACTCTGAATGCTCTCCATCCTGGCTCTGAACAATACCTTTATTTTCTTGTGCAGTTTGGTGAATTCATGCTCTGGTTTATGGCCCTGCAGTACAACTGCAGTTGTTGGACAACCCGAGTGCACACACTGGCTCATATTCAGTGACAGTTGTCACTTCATAAAAATGTTGCTATTTATCATTGCAGATGGATGAATTAAATGAAGTTCTGTTCTTGCAGCGTACAGCTGTTTACAGCATCTCACATAAAGTTGTAAAGACATTTCTATATGTGCTTTGTGCTTGCAACGCACAACCTCCTCATTACAATATACAGAACTTTACATACGGTTATTGTCAAGTATGGAGGGAGGGAGTCTTTGTTATTTTCAACAACAAAGGATATTTAATGCATACAACAGTTGTACAAAAAAACCCTCTTGCTTATTTTTCATTAATTTCCCCCAAAGGGCAGTGAGCTAAAGAATAAATTGAGTTGAAGAGGTCAAATGATGCATTGTAGTGAGTTCTTTATGCACAGCTTTGCACACTGAAGGAAGTGCAGCTCAAGTCTATACTGATGTGTACTTTCCACCATCAGGAGACTTTCATGTCACGTTCAAATATTAATAGTCACATTATGACCCAAATGTCCTGATGAATTATGAGTTCAGACTTGTCTCTGGTGAGGCTTAACGTACCATCCATGTTTAGATCCCCGTCACACGAGAGTATACATCCGCCTCATTTGTCATCGTCCTTGTGCCTCACTAAAGTTTGAAAAGAACCAGCACTTTTGAGTAAGAAAGTAAGTTCTATTTGATATAATATGAATATCCCTTCATTTCCCCATGAATTAGAGCATTTGAATGTGCGCTAAAGCAATCGAGGAAACTCGTGAAAACAAGTCTGGAGTAAATCCTGTTTCACCCAAGCATGATAAATAATTTAAAGTGACTAATAGCGCCTGGTGACAACGAATGTATCGCTGTGGTGTATCAAATTGCGGAAGTTTTGGCCTGGGGCTTAATATGTTTGGAAAAATAATTACTCCTATATTGGATAGTGTTTAAATATTAAAAGGGTTTGCATTAAGAAAAGGGCGGCATCCCTCGGTGTCAACACATAACAGTTATCAATGATTTTCCTTTAACAAAGAAAATATTTTATTCCTACATTTTGTGCGCTCATAGCTGTTTTTCATAGGAAAGAGCATGGCAAATTAATGAACTGCGTGCTTTGAAGACTAATCCGAGTGTTTTATTAGGCAGGAGTGTCACAGATTGTCAGCAGTTCAGATGTTATAAGGCACACGAGCAGGGAGGCACCACGGAACATTAAGGCACAAGAGGAAACAAAACATTTCACAAGGACTTTGGATATAAGAAAGACACAAATGTGACAATGCTATTAATAGGGGGAAAAAACAGTTGAGTTTCACAAGTTCAGGGACCATGTCATAGTTGATTGTGCTTATAATAGATCATGACTTTATATTCTTAGTTCCTAAAATGATGTTCCTAAAGTGTCCAAAACATAATTTACTAAATATGTATGGACAAATCTATACTTGCATGCTCAGAGTGCTTTGTTTTGCTGGTTGTTAGTAGTATAGTAAATGTCATTTTTAAAAGTTAAAGTTGCTTTAGTTAATTTCCTAATTTTAGCATTTTAGCATTTATTTATTTAAGGTGCTATATCATTTTCTTCTGATTTTAAATTATATTAACTTTGTCTTGTGATGTTTTGATGTGTTTCATGTGCTTGCTGTTATTATTAATATTATTTTTTTATTTTAATATTATTTTTTTAAGTAATTGCTAAATTATTTGGCATTTATTTTCAGCTCTTTTCGACTCACTCTTTCCTGGATAAAATGTTCACAGTAAGATTGCAAATCCATTCTGCTCTTTCATACATCTTTAATGCTCTTTTGTAAAACAGGGCAAATGGAAACTGTTGCCTGCCAGAAACAGTCTCCACACATTCTCTGTCGCTCGTCCATCTGTGGCCTGCTTAAACCATGTGGCAATGCATTTTCATACAATAAGGCTCCGTTCTGCCCCTGCCAAGTAACTACTGTCCTGTCTGAATCAATGTGAGCTCAGGAAACATGAATAAACCTTCAGTGGAAATTAATTGCTCAGCTTTTATCCATGGGTTTCTGAATGATAAGAAGTCTAATGAATGGGGAAAAGTCCTAAACATGTTGTGTATTGAAAGAAGCTGAAACTCACAAATAGATTCCTCTTAAAGTGATATTCTTGTGTCTTTATTGTAGATAACTTTTCATTCAGTTTCAAGAACACAGCAAAGTAAAACCCTTGAATAGCAGATTTTATATGGTAATTTTGTTGTTTTGTTCAAATATTTAGCCATGTTTGATTGATTCGTTTTTTTTTTACGGTAGTGTATTTCTAAAGGTTTGGAATGGTTGACCAAGATATCGGCTTAATTTTACGCTGAACTTGAAATGCAGAAACTGTTTACATATGTGAGCAACGCAAGAAGTATAATTTGGTGTAGATTATGTGATACATCTGTATATGATTCATCAAAAATACAGTCAAAAAAGTATTAAAGTCATAATTTGTCATTGAATAAACAAATTAAATCCTATAGTAAATGTATTCTAACAAGTCTCTGATATCACTCTCATGTATCTGAGTGGTTTTCATAAGCAAAAATCAGCTTTGATTTTTCATGAATCCATTCATTTTCTGCTGCTTGTTCCATTAGGGGTCGCAGGTGACTAGAGCCTATCCCAGTGACTTTGGGCTTTAGGCGGGGCACACCCTGGACAGGGGCCAACTCGTCGCGGGGGTCACAGAGACATAGACACAGAGACAATGATTCTCTCTCACATTCATTCACTAGAGCCAATTTAGAGTTGCCAATTTTGCCTAACACATTGATTTTTCATATTCTGTGGTTAATCCCAGTTTCTCCATTAAAATCACAATATGCTCCACTTCACTTTTTCCTCCATTCAGGAATTTAGAATGTTTTTTTAACTCATTTTTTAAGGGTTTGTAGCCATTGTCACTGAGCCATGGCAGTCCGCTCATACAAAACCATCTCCTGTGCATTTGCGCATGCACTAAGCATATTCATAGAGTCCCCAGGTGTGCTCTGGCTCGGGCCCATCCGCGCACTGAGACATAACTCACGTCACTTCACCGCGGGGACGCGAGCGCCGCACCCACGTCAGCCCTTCATTACACATTCAATCTTTATATCAAACACGTGCTGCTAAAGACGTTATCTGTGCGAGCCAAGGAGGAAATTACTGCCTTGCAACTCCCCCTTTTCATGATAGCATTTACATACAAACACAAGCACGTTTTACAAGCCATACGATCGCTGAAATACGGGACACATTTGATGACTATGATAAAGTTAAGATGAGAAAGGCTGGTCATGTGGAAAACTGTAAATGTCTCTCAAGATTATTGCCTGATGTTGCTGTGTTTTGGTCCAGCTAAACTAAAAGGACAAGTGTAAAATGCCTGGTGATAGCTGATATTTCTTATTTTGCCAAGAAATGTGATTATATTTGACTGAATATTGGTAGATTTGTCTTGTTTTCAGTAAGAGACCTGTGTATTTAACCAATCATGGTCAAACGTAAACTTTCAGAAGCAACAGAGAGGTTTAGTCATCTTTAAAGGCAATATAAAGTGTACTGGAATCATAACAAATACATTATTATAAATATAATAAGTGTCATTCACTCACTGTCCAAAATGACTTGGAATTTGTTTTCAGTACGTCTTCAGTTCTTTGTGGATTGGTGTCACGATACTAACATTTCAAACTCAGTTTGATAGAATAGGCTCAAAACTGTATACTGATTTTGATACCACAGATAATAAAATGCTCTTTTTAGATAGAATGATCTAATTTTCACCACAAAATATCTCCCACTTTCTACATGTTACCAACTGTGATACCAGATGTATATGATTGATTGTAATGATACTTGTATGATTTGTATTTCATTTTTTAGGACTTTGACAAACCTATAGTGGATAAAACATGTCCAAATTTCCACACTGAAGTTTAAAAAACATTTAATCTGTATTTTGAAATGTGCAAACACATTGAAGCCTTCACACACACAAAACCTGCTAAGGTCTGCTAAGTTTCAGCATTTTAAAGTTCATTGTGCTTTGACTCTTATGACATGAGGCAGATTGCATTTCCAAGCAAAACACAACCCCCGGAATCCTATCTATTTGAACAAGTAACATCAATACAAGTCCCTCCACAATATTCAGTGTTTCTGTTCAATTAAATGCAAAACATTAACATGCGTCATTTCACTCCGGCTCTCAAAAAGCGTGTGTTGTGGTGGTCGCCTTGGTAACCGGGGCTCTTGTTCCCCCCGGTGAAGGTGCAGCACCTGAACTGTCGTAATGGGGGCCCTGTGGACAGAGTGTGTGTGTGTGTGTGTGTGTGTGTGCGCATACTTTAGGGACATTGGGCACTTGAGCCACTCATCCTGCTGCCATTGTTTGCCCAGGTGGACGAGGACGCCATGCAAACCCCTTCCCCTCAACCTATGCCCACTGCCAGCGTTAGTTACAAGACATTTTCACATTTAAATGATCTTAGGGCATCCTCTCCTTTTACCTTGTGAATGTGTTGTAAATATCTTTGTCTTTTGATGGTTTTGAATGTGTTTTTTTTCCTTCTCTTGTAAGTTTTATATATATATTTTTTTTTTGCCTGAAGGTTTTATTAGACAGGACAGTTGCAGTGAAATGGGGAGAGCGAGGTAATAGACATTCAGCAAATTGCTCTCAGGAAGCAACCACACATGTGCAACGCCCTTAACCACTGCACTCTCATTGTAATTTTGAATGGTTTTACTTTTGTATCATAGGCACAAATCTAAGCTTATCACAGTGTTTGTTGTTTATTGTGGATCTCCATTTCTCAGACTGTCACTATCTTCCTGGGGTCCATTTTTATAATCCCATTAAAATACAGTTATATTATTTCCTCTAACCCTAGTCCAATCTAGGGTAAGTTACTTACAAAAGACTTTATAGATAATTAATACAACAATACAACAAAGATTCAGTTCAAAGTCCTCATAAACGTCAACATCAAACAAACAAAACTTATAAATTCCTATCATAATCCAACCACAGTCTCAAACTTGTACCCTTTTCTTGTCCAAATACTAAGCTGAACAACTATAACGCAAAAATACTAATATATTTAATTGACTGTTATTCACTTGCCTACAGTAGCAAATGTTTTAATAACTTTGACTCTTTGTTGTATTTTCTTCCAGTGTTAATTTGTTCTTAGTTCCACATATACATTGCCTATAGATGAATCATACCATATAAATAGTACGTTATTATTCTTTTCTTTTTTTAAATCCATAAAACAGAACCGAAAAACACACAATAACAAAAAACATGACCAGAGAGAACAGGAGGGGGGAAAAGAAGAAGGAAAATTGGCACATACATTAAGGCGCATACTGTATTGTCCATCCAAAGTAGAGGTCGCATTTGGTCCAAAGTGTGTCAAATGTGTCCAGTTTCAAATCAAATCTGATTTTATGAATGCAAATTATAATGTCGGTCCAGTCCTTGATTGTTGGTGCAGTTTATGTCCTCCATTTTTTTGCGATGGCACCAGCACTAAGCCTCGTAAGGTATCCGTGTATTGTGTATGTATGTTATTATTCTAATTGACTCGTATTTTACATGATAAAATATGTCATTGATCATTCTCACACCAGATTGTCGAGATATTGTCTTAAAAATCAGCTGTTCGTTGAAACATTAATGACAGTTTATGTTGCACTTCACCAAAGCAACCCGACTTCTATATTTCCCCTCTCGTCAACACCATGAAAAGGTTCAAACCTGTGAATATCGAGCACCGTCCCATTCTCCTCTTCCCCTCTGCACCGTTTCTCTGCTGTATTGTTCCGCTGAGACCTGTGGTCCAACAGAAGCTCTCAGTTTCACAATGAAAACCCCAACCGTCTTTCATCTGCTGCCTTCACCTGCTGTGTGCGTTGTGCGTTGTGCTCTTTTGCGCTGTGGCGGAAAAAAACACGCACAAAACACTCTAGATTTCACCTCTTACAATGTTATCATCATTGCCTTTGAGTCATTGGCGTCCTTGCACTCTGGAGTTATGATATTCTTCCTAAAGTCAATGTGACTTTGCTCTGAGCCCTGTTTTCATGTTCCCGTCTTTGGAATTTTGAAACAGCCCTTAAATGCAACAGTGTGGTTATGTTTAGATGTCCCCAGAATACTATTTCTTTTCGACAGCGTGTGTGCCAAGCTCTTGACATAACACACTTTGGTTCAGGCGGCGCACAAAGACCCCCCCCCACTCCCGCAAAGGCCCAAAGTCCCACGCCAACCTCGATTCTATTAACAGTGTCACCGTGGCGACAAAAATGTTTCAAGTCGGAGCACAAAAGATGAGGCTTTTCAGGTGTCGTCATTTAGAAAGTAGAAAAAAGAGAAACGATGTCCCATTTTAGCTGTTTGTGAGTTTGCGGCCCCCGTATACGGCATGATTTAACACAAGATGCAACACAAGAACATCTGAAAAAAACAGCAGGACCACTTTTTCAACACTTTCCATGCCCCTATCCCCTTTTATGCAGGTTTTGCTTCTTTTGACAGCTTAAATTCTATGTGTAAAATGAAAAAAGCCTGTTGTGGGTCTCGGAAGCTCAAAATAGTCCACTCCAATGTGATACAAACCTAAGACCGGTAACGTAACAGTGTCCACAGTGTTTTCTGCCAAGCCTGGAATGTTCCACAGCTTTCATTTATTCATTTATAGTTGTATCACTCACAAAAAACGTTCCTACGGCAAACGAGAGCCGACCAGTGGCGTTATTGCCCTGTCGTGGAAGTAGTATGACGTCTCCATGGATACCAGAAAAGTTGCACCTTTAATAAAGCTAGTTCATTTCACAATACTTTACTTTCACAGTTATATTGTAGCTTGGAAAGGTTTAAACGTGAATCTGTTCCAAGTCTATAATTTTACTTTTTTGTTTTACATTTTATATGAATTTAGTATGAATTCCTACGTTCCGACGACCTTTGACCTTGTTTCTGCCACCAACATCTCTCAGCTGCTTACTCGAAACAGAGCCGCAATTATTTTAAACCCTCCAACAGAGAAAAGATGCAGGTGTTAAATAGGTTTGTGCTCTTGCTGCATTCTTCCATTGACCTATATGTGCTAACGTGTGTCTGTAGTGCGACGTATCGAGGTTCCAACGTCTTTTCGTTTGGAATGAAGAATGCTTGAACTTCACAGTTGTAACAGCTGAAGGTTGCAAAATCAACTTTGAACCTTTTATAACCGTTTCCTCATCATTATCTTACTCAAAGTTGCAGTTCGGTTGGTCCGTTCGCATTTGAGTAATCCTGTATTGTGCTGCCTGCAACTGGGGCTCGAGTGCTCACAGAATTCCTGTTTTCACCTAACCCCGCCCACATCCTGGAAGAAATTAAGACTGAGTGATTTCTGTTAGAGTTTTAAAATGGCCCTTTTCACAAATAAGAACATGTAAATGTCACTATGAAGAGGTGGGGCTTATCATTTCTGTAATTTAGAACTTTTATTCATCCGTTTTAGATCAATATTGCGTTTTACAATGAACATAATGTACATTGACAATATACTTTTGTTATAGTTTGATAGTAAGAACTGGGAAAAATCCTAATATGTCTCTCTTTTGTTTGTGATTTTATTAGTTTAGACAATCAGTTGGATTGATATTTTTTAATTTAGTTAATTTTATTGTATTTCTGTTTCTGTAATTTCTTTGTGATTTGAATGCATTTTTCCTGTTGTGTGAAGCACTTTGAATTGCCTTGTGTATGAAATGTGCTCTACAAATAAACTTGCCTTGCCTTTAAAGTAATCAAATGGAAAGAAAAGATGAGTGGTTAGTGAAATAGGCTTGAAGAGATGATGATGCTCCTACTACTTATGTATTTTTGTCGTCGTTATTTTGCTGTTGTCGTCTTTGCCGATGTTTTACGCTGCAATTCAAAATAGTCCCCCGATGTCCTGTGCTTGTGACTTTGCAGTATGATCTCCATCCCTCCGCTGAGTACCTCATAAGTACCTACCTCGTGTTAGTTACATAGCTACATACTCCCCGTAGCTTCATCTTCAAAGAGTCGTGACACATGGGGAGAACCTGGCTCTATTACTGGGCTAATGGCATAATGGCTTTTTCCTCTGCTCAGGCATTTGAGGATGAGCCAACTTTGAGATAAATGGCGACAGCTGAAGGAGGCACCACAGATTTTTGATCCATGAATCTGAGAGATATGTTCTGCTTCTTCAGAATAGAATCTGTCACGTTAATATTTCTAAAGGAAAAACAACACTATTTGTCTTCAAATGTTTGTTTGTGGGTTTGTTTGCTTTTCCAACAGATAAACTTTCACAAAACAACCACAATCCTATTGATGTTAAAGATAGTATTTAATTTAATCCTCTTGCATCCATAGATTTAATTGTAACTTCACAGGCTGTTTTCTAAAAATACATTTCTCTCACATAGAGACATAAAGATCAGCACTTAAAGAAGCACCTACACACCACATGTTATTAAGATGTACATAACAACATTTGTATATATCGTACCGACGCATTTGTTGAAATCTGATTCTAGTTTCGACTCCAAAAAGTGAGGTGAAATTTGAATTTGTACACCAAATGTCAGTGTTCAACAACTCCAAAATCTCCTGCAAACATGTTTTGTAACTAATATGTCCACAAAATCAAACAATACATTTAAACCTAACTTTACATGAACACAATACATGAAAACATTCAAACTACAAAAGATGTTTTAAATCGATATCTCTAAATTCAAACTTTTCTCTTATTAAGTGTCATTTAAAGATTTAAGGAACAGTAACTCTAAATCTACCTGGGGAAGATAACCACTCCATTCTAAATCTATTGATCCACTAGAGGAGGTGACGTCTTCACCCTCCGTCCCGCGTCCCCGTTTGCATCACAAGCTTCCCGCTGAGTAAAACTGCCGGACATCTCTCTGAGCAAAAAAAACCTCCAACACTCCGAGGGTGGCCCGGCCGGCGTTAATTGCAACCAGGGTGCATTTACTGATTACGGCTAAGTGGTCCAAAATGGTCCCTTGCTCTGCGTTCCATTGACCCGCACCCTCCCCTCGTCGCATGCGGTCAATAGCCGGGGCATGTCGAGATGCCTTTCCGCTGAGAGAAGAGAGTGCACTCTGATTGTGCCCTTCTTTTCGTTTCATCTCCAGCGCGACGCGAGAAGCGAGGGGGAGATTTTTAAATTACAATGCGCCGCAGCGTAAACAGTTACCTCATAGACAAGGATTTTCTACTCCTTTTGGGCGCTCCGCATCGCTAATGCACGGCGGAGCTCGTGGTTATTCAAGCTTGTGGGGGAAATGGAAATTAAGTGAATGCATAATATAAATGTGCCTTGAAAGGTAGGCTGCAGAATTAGTCCTTTTTTTTTTTTTTTTTTTCGCTGATTCTGTAGATAAAGGTTTTCCTGCATCAACAAGCGGCGTGCAGGTTGTGGGAGTTTTTTCGGTAACAAGAGAGCGCGTGAAGGAGACGCGGAGGCAGCAGACCGGGCGGGAGATAAACGCCACTGAATCACGGGCTTTGATCTTCCCTCTCGGTCTGTTTCCATGGCCGGGATCATGTTTGGGCCAGGCCGACATGCTCTCTGTGCCAATGTTTTATGTACGTTTGAGCGTCGTACGTTAACTTCAAATCAGATATTACGTCCAGACAGATGCTCCTTCGCTTACTCCTCTTCTTACTTTGATGTGAGTAATGGTATTTTTGAAGTAATGCTACTCTTGGCAAACAGTGAAAGTGACGGCGCTTGTTATATTAAAACACTTTCTTTGGGAAATGTTAAAACAAAAGAAAAAGTCCTTTATTTCTTATATGGGACGAGCCTTTTACTTATTACTCTTAAACTGTGGAGCCTTGTCCTTGATGAGCACCTGATTTACATGTCCCCCCCACCCCACCCCTCCCAAGAATACCCTCTGAAGCACTTTTCGTGTGTTTTAATACTAATGTTACTCTAACTTCAATCTTTGGCTACTCTTCCCACCTCTGAATAATGACAGTTTAATGTTTTTTAGTGCATACCCAAATACAAAGTCATACGTAAATATATACATGAAACGTGTATTCTAAACTATATACTTGTTTGAACAGGTGAGGTACGACATGAACCATTCTTGAATACTTTTAGAATCTATCTGGATCATTATTTTGTATTGAAAATGGCATTAGCTCTAGTTTGTGAACAGTAATAAGACAGTAATAATGGTAAAGGAGGACTTTATATCGAAGGAGCTTGTCCTTAGTATTGAAATCTACATTTGTTTGAACCATGACAACACTACAGGTTTTGGATGTGGAAGTGTTCAGGCTGTTTTGTCCAGAAGAGGACAAAACACACAGAGTCCCTCACGATTCGATACGCGATACACGGCTCACGATACGATAATATCACGATTTTGCGATACATGTGATAATACTTCTCATGATGTTCTACGATATATCACTATTTTGTAAGGAACCCAATACATTTTAACAACATTTTTCTTTGCTAAACCTCAACCTGCACAAACTTAAAATGAAATACACCCATTTTAATCATCAAAACAGTCAAAATGTCAAATGGTTTGCGTAAATAAGTTTCCTTTCTTTAAACAGGAAACACAATTGTAGTACGGCAACAGAATAATTCGGGAAATTATACCAAAAATGACTCACCATATTTAGAATCACAATATTTCGATATGTGGGCACACCCCGATAAGATACCAGTAGTTCTGAAATATGTGGATTTAAATAGCGGAACTGTTTATAATACTTTTTCAGACCATAGGTTTTACCTCCATGTTTTTCTTACAACTTTCACTTTTATTGCATGCCAAAGGAAAATGAAAAATACCAGAAGTGGCTGCCTAAAATTTTTTGTAAAGTCATTTTAACTAACTTGTCACACTGTGGTTGAACAAAAGTCCTCTAACTCCATTCTATAGCACGCAATGCGCATACTTTGAATAGTTTTAAGTTTGCATGGAATTTAGAGTGCAGAAATAACTCAGAAGTGCTTGGTAAATTATATTCTCTTACATTATTATGAAAACGGTGTCATCTCAGGAACCGAAACGTCCATCTTATCTAAATGCCTCGGAGCGTTCTCAAATCTTACAAAAAGCCTTTTACGTAACATCCCAGCGTTGATGTAATGCCCCCGCCCCTCCTCAGCCTGAAAGCGGGTGTGGAAAGCCCTTTACCCCCGTTCGTCTGCCCTTGTGTCATAATCTCCCCTGTGCCTCCTCGGATCCCGCTATAATTTATGTAATTAACTGATGTCACTACTTCGGCTCGCTCCCATCAACAAACGATGCACGCTGCCGCCCAATTTTGTCTTTAAGTTACATCCTCGGGGCCACGTGTGTCTCTTAAATCTGTTATTCTGAAAAGATGATATTCAATAAGGTCCGTCCGACGCAAATGGGGGAAAGAAAGGCGCTTTTTTTTATGACAGAAGTACCAGGAATTACAACATGCCAATTAAAAAGAGAGTGTTTTATGACTTGGCTTGCTGACATGGGGAGATTTATACAAGCCAATGTGTGGAAAAGTTTGTATGGAAGTCAGAGAAAGGTTAGAACTGTGTGACTAATTCAACACTTGTGCTTCTTTAAACAGTGAATTTAACAAGATCACGTCATGTTCTGCTCTGTTCTGCTCACAAAGTCCCCTGTATGGGAGCTGGGAGGGCCTGCGTGAATGGCTCCTGCCTGTTAGTGCTGCTGTATGCACATCTGTGTGTATACAGCCACAAACAAACAGACCACTGCACTGGGCGATTAGGTTTCCAGGGCACGGCCACTGGCTCGTGAAGCATATTGTCTTATAATACTGAGTGTGTGTGAAGGCAGATGACCTATAAAGAGAAAGGCATGTTTATCAATTATGTAAACAGAAGGGGATATCGCTAACGATTGTTTTAGGTGTCGACTAGTCAGCGATTATTTCTGTTGTACGTTGACACTTTTTGAATACGTTATACATTATCAATCAAATAGAGGCTTGAAACATGCTGACTGCAGGCTGGATATGGGACTATTTACAAAACTATTTTTTTTTTTATTAAAATCAGAAAAAGCTTATACTCTTTTGACTGTCTTTGTTATAAATATTTGTTTTGGGAGGTTTTTAGAGTCTGTATAATCCAGGTTATGATGACGATGATCATAATGTGATTAAAAATGTTTGTGTGTAGCTAACTAGTCACGATTAGTTAATGATTCGTTGCAGCCCTAGTAAACAGACATTTTGATTAGTGAGGCTCAGGTGAAAAATCTTAGTTTGATGCAGGAAAATTGAGGCTCAGTGCATTTACCTAATAATTTAAACGTAAAAACACCAAACAGTTAATACTAAAGGAGGGTCCGCCACTAGCTGCTAATGTGATGTTAATGTTTGACTGTTTGCATTTATTCAATTGCATTTGCTGTTTTTGCTAATAATATCATGCTTGGAGTGAAGCAGGTGGCAGACAGTCCCAGAAAGGTTACATAGTGCACCTTTAACTGCACTTAGGAGCAGTTCAAGCACACATATGCTCCAGTCAAGTGTACGCTGCTGTGATTACAACCACTAAAATTAGAAATGGAGATGCTACTTGCACAGGTGCACTGCAACACATTAGCATGAGTCATTCTTGTGTGCTTTCTCAGAGGCATAAAAGGAGGGAAACGGAGGTGAGTGATAAGTATGTAATACAAATATATACATGCTAAAAAATATATTGTACGTATTAAGCAAATTCATGTTTCCATCTTCTAGACATGTGATGGATGACATATGCTGCTAAATAGTACAGCTCAATATCAAAAGCATTGTTCATTTGGCAACATTTTATGGATAATTTGCTGTGTATATATTGCACTGAAGCCTATGCTGCTTTCAGGGGTTTGTATAGTTGCACCTTTAGGTTTCATTTCCACTTTGATTCCTGCATGTCTTCCTCCGCTCTCCCGTATCTTCTTTCCAGCATCAACCAATAACTATTAATACCTTGAAAACTCCATGTAACAAATCATTGCAGCCTTCTATAGACCAGGCGGAGACCAAACCAAAAGGTCAGAGCGGTCGGAGCGGTCGGAGCGGGCTGCGGGGAGCGTGAGGCCAGTTGAGTGCACATTTAGGTTAGAGTGACTGGGTGAGTGTGTCAGACAGGCATCACACAGAAAAGCATCCATCCAGGACACAGCGCTCACGGCCCAGTGTCGGGCCACTGCACTGGGGGACCGCAAGGGGGTAAGAGAGGGGAGGAGCCCGGTCCTCTTCGACAAGGACATCTCCTAAAGTTACCCCTGGATGCATCTCTCATTCCCAGCTTTGTTTGTGACAGCACGCGCCGCTGCACCGACCCACATTTCATTTATAGGACAGGCTTAACCCTTCACGAGCTAACAATGATGTCACGATACTTTCAATTTCAAATATGATTTCAATAGAATATTCTGTACCGATTTTGATATATTTTGAATATAAGCCGTTAAAGCCACAGTATGTAACTTTCTGGAGGTGGAAAAGTTACCTGCATACTTCAGAACATTATCCATTGACATGTATAGATTGTATACCATATTGTGGAGTATTATAGCCAATGGAACAACATTTCCATGAAAATAAGTAGGAGGAGGAGATACGAGTCAGGTTTGTGAAGGAAGACCACTTTTATTTTGGATAAAAAAAAGTAATAATTGTATTTTATTGGGTGTTCTTATACTAATTCAGAATTTAAAAAAGTTGCATTGTCAGTGAACAAAAGTGGCTCATTGTGAAAGATTAATAAATACATAAGTAAAGATTATTTATTTCATTATTTATCTATCACAATGATACAACAAAAGGCAAACATAAAATAAAATGTTGAAATGAAACAATTCAAGTTTGTTTCTATCTGTATGAAATGAGTATTTATTTCTTAGTTAGTTAGTTTTAGCATTCCTTAGTATCTAGGAGATCTGTTTTTAATTTTGATATATTTACAAATCTACTACCTAAATTAGAGAGCACAGTTTAGCTTTTTTGTGCACCCCATAACAATGAAGGGGGAGGAGCAAAGAGGCGGGGTCAGTATGCTAATAGTGGGCGTACATTTTGATGCCTCGGATGCATGGAGCGTCGTGGTGAAATGTGCAATCACTCACCACCTCATTCCCACTCATTACACCCCCGCGTGCCTCTCTGCTCCTCCATCCCTGTCCTCCCCCATCCCCGAATCTCCCATGTTCCCGGTAGGAAGTCCTCTCTCCAAATATGAGTTAGTTTTCCGGGAGGTGGTGGTACACATGCGGCGCGCATAGTGCTGACGTGTAGCATTCCTGGTAATTAGAACATCCCTCGGTCTCCAAGAAAACTCCTGAAGTAAAGTTTAATTTGCACTGCGCCGCTCAGAGGAAGGCCCTTCTTTTTGTTATTACCGTGGCAATTAGCCGCAGCCAGGGCCGAGGCATTTCCTGTGATTGTTGAGATTTGCATAGATTATATGAGTGAAAAGAGGCAGGGCCCTTTCGTCTACTTCTTTAACTGCTTGTGCTCGTTCATCCCGTCATACCTCCTTATCACCCAGACTTATCAAAGCTCCATCAGTGGCCATAGCAACAGGAACACCACACACCCCTATCTGATCCCTCTGTAAGCGATGAGTGATGGATCCCCAAAGAACTGACAAATCGTATCAACAGAAGAGGTTTTTTTCCCCCGTCTGCAGTGGCGTTTATTTCTCCTGCGTGATCCCTAATGGTCGTTCCCCTGTTTTAGCCAATAATTCGTAATTAACTCAATGTTGGTTAGGGCTATGTGCTGGTGCTCCGCTGAGGATATGCTAATGAAAGCACTTGAATGAAAGTGTAAACATTGCAGGGCTGTCTGTAGTTAGTGGCAAATGAAATACGTTTTATGGCAGGGCTGAAATTACTTTTTCTCATTATGATCGATCACAATTTTCAGTTTGATTTGGTTTTGTCTTGTTAATGCAAATACAAATGGCTATCAGTATGCATTTTCTGGATATTAATAAAACAAACCGTCAATAAATGCTATTAAAAAAGGCAAATTTCTTCCAAAGTATCAAGCTTATATTGTCACTTAGAAATGACTAAATTAATTTCAAATTGCACAGCCCTTTTGTATTGCAAATGTAAGTAAACATTTTAATCATGCAAGGGTTTTTAGAAATCCAAATACTGTCTGGTCCTTGTCGCTGCGTTTAGGTTCAGGGGTCAACACTAAGGATAAGCTGAAAAAGATGAATAATATCACCGTTACGGGGCAAATAAAGGTTATTGGATTTGGATTGTCATTTTTCATCATTGTTTTTTATCATGCCCAGTTCTACTCATCAGATGTAACTTTCTTTATCCTTGGCACGCTAACTTGTCCATCATGCAAATGTCCTGGCCGTGCGTAGTGTTTATGCCATATCCAGCCCTATTGGCAACGTGAAACAACTTATGTACAACTATTACACCCACGATCACCCATTATGTATTTTTGTATGTTTGCGTTGTCATCCTTGCATTCATTGTGTGCTACGCCCTGCTGCTGTACTAAACCCTGCTCCTCACCCTGTTCCTTTGTGCCACGGCAGCGGAGGCCTGGCTGTACTTAATGAGATTATCAGTCAAAAAGTACACGGCTGGACGCTTGTGCACCCGCTGTTCTCGCAAGACTACGAGTCGGGAAAACACATTGAAATTCCACTTCCTGGTTTCAAACACTACCAAACTAGTTCCTTTAAGGTGCACAATGTAACTTTTGTGATGGAAGTTCTGGCACCTGCTTGTGTCCAGAGAGATGTTGCTTTGTTCCACAGTGTGGCATTAAACGACTCTGGAAAGGGATTAGAATGTAATGTAATGTAATTGAATACATTCTGGATAGATCATTTTAAAGGGCCTATACCTGATTTTTATTCATGTAGTTGCTCTAGTGCAGATACATTTTAATACATGTATTATTATACATTTTTATCAACCCAGAACCAAGACATGCAAAGCGTATTAGTCGTTGTTAGCTTGTTACTGTTACCGTGACAGTAAAACTCAGCTCTGGCCTGTAAAAGTTGTATTGCGGTGAACAATTAGGACGCTAGGAATGCGTTAGGAAAGTTTACAATTAACTTATTCTGTTTTTCTACATTTTTAAGACATTAAAAATCAGATACAGCCCCTTTAATGCCATACTGTGGAACATCCAGAGGTGGGCAATATATATATCGAAATTCAGATAATATTGGGAATTTTGTTTTGCAGATGTGAAAAATTTGAATATTGAGTATATAGTTTTAGTAAAAATGCTAAAATTATAATAAATCAAGCTATTCATTTTTTGTTTTCAATATCGCCCTTATTTAACCCCAATACCATCTCCATGTAAACAAGCAGATGCCGGACCCTCCTTCAGAAACTTAGTTCACCTTTAAATTAATAGCCAAACGTTTTATACCAATATTTCCGAATGGGTTTTGAAGTTTCATTGTGATGCTTGAATACATTTGCATTTCAGCACCTGCCTTGCTATAATAGTGTGAGATATGACATTTCCTTTCTCTCATCAGACTAATACAACCGGTATTTTATCATTTGCAGAGTGAGAGGGAGAGAATATTTAGCGGAGAGAAAGTGAATAAGAAAAATACATGGCAAGCGCTGCTAATAGTTCTCCATGCTAAGCTGCAGGGGCTGTTAAATCTGAAAAGTGACTAATCCTCTGGACTGCTCCGGTCCAGCGTGGCACGGACCGCAAAAGAGTCTACACCCATCGAGACACAACCCTCCTGATCCATATTTCAAAGCGAGGGGAGTAGAGAAGGAATTCCGTAATGAGCTCCCATCTTCCACTTTGCAAGCGGAGGACTGTCTTTGTGGAACTAATTGAAAGTGGCATGCGGAGCGCCAGGGAGCTCTTTTGGGGGCGCGCTGCGTTTTAAAGGGGATGTGTGTAGAGATAAGCCCTGCTGCATAGCGCCGTGGCTTTTGTGTCACAGGTCTGAAATATACAGGCTTGAGAAACAGCAAAGGCGCTTCGACGTTTGCTTTTGTGGGTGATTTTGTTCCTTTCGTGTGGTTTTGGTAACAACCTGTGTCAATTGGAATCTGCATCTTCGCATCCTTTCCCTCTTCTTAATAAATCTAGTTTTCTGTGTCATCTCATCAGAGGTGCGCCTGTTCGCATGCGTGTGGGCAGGCATTTAACACACTGAGGTGACTAAAATCTGTATCGCTCACTTCATGGGGACCTGACGTAAACCCTTCATCTCTGAATCAAGTGCGAAGTATTGAACTACGGCATAAGTTCATCATCATTTTACATGTTGTTCATTGTAAACAATAACAGTAACAGAAACTGTTATTCCTGTTCAAAACTTGAAATGTCATCATCGTGACATTTCACCATATAACAAGCAGCAGATTGTTAGTCACATGTTTTTATTTTGTACCCCTGCGTTATGTGTTTATAGCCCTACATGTGTCTTAATTGTCTCTAAATGATCACAACAAGGGACGGGCAAGTGGGTGGGGACAGGGGACACGTGAAAACACAATTCAGGATTACTAAAACTTGCATTAATCACTGAAAATACATTTGAATAAATACAACTTTGAGTAAACTAATGATAAGGAAACACTGTTATAACAAGGTTGAAGCTTATCAAAGTTGATTTTGCGTGCGTGCGTGCGTGTGTGTGTGCGTGTGTGCGTGCGTGCGTGCGTGCGTGCGTGCGTGTGTGTGTGTGTGTGTGTGTGTGTGCGTGCGTGCGTGTGTGTGTGCGTGTGTGTGTGTGCACTATTTGAGCTCGCAGAGTAGCTCTGACAGGAGATGGGGCTTTCTCTATTACAGATATGGAAATGGCCCGAGACGTATGCAGTTAGGCTGATATACTGCTTGGCATTTACCGAAATGATGAAACAGAGCGTGGCCTTAACTATTTACAGACACGCACACTTCCCCCGAACAAACACTGCACAGCGCCATGTGCCATTCACCGCTCCTCACTTCCTGGGACGAATGTATTCAGAGATAGCCCATGTGTGGTTTTAACCTTTTCGCTACATTTGTGGTGGAAAGTATGCATCTTTTCAGTGAGAACTTTATGGACAGGAAGGACACATGTCGCAGAGGAGTCGTCTTTTTTTTTTTTTTGCATTCCTTTAAGGTTAGCCTGGTGGGAAAGTGAATCTTCTCTAATGTGCACAGCATCTGGGACTTGCATTTCGCTTGGGGAAATATGATTGTGCACCAGGAATCAACAGTACAGTATTCTCTCCGCTGTAAATGTGTCATAGTTTATTATGTATCAATCTCTTTTTCCCTATTTTAGCATTATTCACTATAGCAATGAACCGTGAACTCAAAACTACCTTGCCACCTATATATTCCAGCGTTTGGCTTCTGATGTGTACAGTTATAATATATTTTTATAAACACCGTAAATATGAACCAAGAAAAACCTGATCCAAGCTGAACAGACAATATAAGGTTCAAAACATTAAAAATAAAACTGGAACTGGCTCCTTTTCTTGAAAACAACCACATCAGGCCATATCTTTTAACTCACAACCTACTGCTAATTTTACAATCCACGCTGACGTTTACATCAAGGGAATGTTAAACGTGTGATATTTCAAGACAGTCCTAATTGCGAATCCAAAGTCTTATTCCAGTGATAAGACTTACAGATGACTTTAATCGCTGGAAGGCACAGTGGGGTTGCCTCTTTTTGCACAGATCTGCTCCAAGTTGTTGACAAAGTGCCTCTGCAAAGTCAGCATGGAGCTTCTCTGGAGCCAAGATAAATCCATACAACTGACACCGCTCTTCTTTTTGAAACCCAACCATCTTTTCCTGTTTTGGGGGCAAATCAACGGCACATCAACGGCGAGTACTGTTCTCCTCTTGTAACAGTGAGACTTGACACGTTGGAGTTCATTTGTAACGGATAATTCCAATCTTGCGGTGCTTTTCCAATGCTGAAGTTGTATTATGGGCCGCCCTCACTCCTGCTGGTGTCAAATCAAGCCCACGTTGCTTGTTTACTCGCCGCGTCCTTTATGCCAAGCCAGGAAACAGAAACCTACTTTTGTTCTCAAAGTTTTAATAACATGTACTTAATATCAGTGCTGTATTGTGTTTGTACGCGGTGTGGCGGCGCGCTTCGTCTCATACATTTATTTATTGAATTATGAGCCTGTTTCACATTCCCACTGCTGTTTGCTGGCAACAAAATAGACTCAACGCGGACGCAGCTATCAGATTATGTAGCCGTGTTTGCTGACATGCCTTTTTATGCTTATCAACCTGCAAAAAAAGACTCACTTCTATTCACTATGAAACGGAACATCTTATTATTACCGGTAATGGGCTAAAAAGTTTGACACATTTCTGTATTACGTTGATTTAATATAATTTATCAACTATCAGCAACTATCACCATACAATAGGAGCAGGAATCACAGTGTCCCTCACGATTTGATGCGATACACGATACACAGTTATTATAATAATGCGATAAATGCAATCATCGATATATCGCTCATGATATTCTATGATATATCACAATTTTTAAAGAACCCCAATTCATTTCAACACATTTTTTCTTTGATAAACCACAACCAGCACAATCTCAAAATGAAATACACCCATTTCAATCAGCAAAACAGTCAAAATGTCAATGGGATTCGGGAAATTATACCAAAAATGACTCATGGCGATATATCAATACAACAGCCCACGATATCGATACTGTACCACCAAATTTTGTGTCACGATATAGCAATATTTGGATATTTTGGAACACCCCTACTATACAAGGATCAGCAGAAATTAATTATGCAATTCACTGCAAAAAGAAAAGTGGAGTAACTCTGTCCAAAGCAAACTTTTTAATGTGTTGAAAAAAAATGCCCCATTAGCGAAGTAATTATATGTTCTTAAAGCAGGGGAGTTAAGAAAGCTATTTGGGGCAGTTCCTTTTTTCAATTTATTCCAGTTGAATTAAAAACTTCATTAACATTTGGGCAGTTCAGTTTTAATTTTGTGTCACTGTTTCATCCTCACTAATGCACTGCCTCGTGAGCTGGTGCAGAAAATACATGGAAGGACTGACGCTTTGGGGAGCAGAGGGGAGGCAGGCAGGGCAGGGAAGTGTGAAGGCCCCATGCCCAGCTGTGCAGCGGCCCCTGGGGCTCGGGCGTCTGCAGAGGAATGTGGCTGGAGTGAGTGAGTTCAGTCTGGAGATAGAGGCAGGCTTCAGGGAGGCAGCTGCTGTTTGAGAGAGTGTGCGTTTGTACCTAAACACCGCGGTAAAGACAGGCTGTCACATTATTTATGAACAGTAGCCAGTATAAAGGCTGAACAGAGAACAGCTCAAGAATGAATACGACATATATCACTAGTTAAACGTGATTTATCCATTAGCTTTAAAGACGTTTGAAACAGGAAGTGTTCTAATCAGGACATTCCAATTATTCCATTAAGGGAATAATCAAATTTGGCTGGGAAGAAAAAGAAGGAAGGTGATTTAAATGTTCTTTTTCTTTTTGCACTAATCAGATCAGATATTTGAAAATCTCATTTGCCAGTGCACTCACAGCTGGAGATCACGAGGTACTTTATACATGTATCTACAACACACAAAGTCACCTCCATCACTGCACTTTCAGCACAACTGTCATTGTTCGTGAAGGGCACTGGCACAAAAAGTGCTCGTAGCCTTAAATCTGATTGGGTTATGAGAACGTTATAGTTGATATAATGATTTACTACTCCTTTAGTCGTTAGTAAGTTGAAGTGGCCCTAACCCTTTACTCTATTACGGACAGAGGATCTCGATTAAAAAGACCCATGCTGATCACTGACAATTCAAAATGACTGAATCTTGGTCTTGTTTAAAAGTTGATCAATTGTACAGCGCAGTACTAGTCTTAATTTTTGGGAATTTTAACAACAGCTTTTTTTTCTAGACCCGGAGACAAACCCCTGATTAGAACAGCTCTTCCTCCGGATCCGGCGCGTTCTTCCAGTCAGCTGAGATGCGCCGTGTCCGATCCACACTGCTTAGGAGAGAAATGACAGCTTGCTTTTGTTCTGCAGATTTCCTGTGGCAAAAGGTCGCTTAAAGTGCACAGCAGACATACACCGCCTCTCTCCCTCGCGGCCCCCGCCCCTTTTGATTCTTTTCCCGCCACTGGGTCCCCACCCCTCCCTTTTCGGTCAGTACACCCCAGCAGTCGACCAGTTACAGCGGGCAATGTGTCGAGGGGAAGCGAGCTGATTGGCTGCCAGGGGTTGTCTGCGAGGTCAAAGTGGGGTTGGGTTTTACACGGTGTCCTTCTGGAACCTCCTGTGCAGTTGACACAGAGAGTCGGGAGGAAAGGGAATTTAACGGAAAAACAAAAGTGTGAGAAGAGAGTTCCTTTCCTGCGTTGGTCGTATTGGTAAATGCAGAATGCTAGAAGGAAATCTGTAACAAATCAAAACCCACAAATCAATTACAACTTTACTGACCCCTTGTGGCTGGAGACAGTATATTATGTGGTCCTAAAAAGCCCTTGGATCACATATAGTCCCATCTGGCAATGTTGTAACCCAAGTGTGCGCCAGTAGACAACATTTTGAAGTGTGAAATATTGATACTGAAAATACACTTCACAACAAATGATAATATTGAATGTAATTTCTGCCAGCAACAAAATAACCTTAACACAGGATAATCCCATTAAACCCTATTCTAAATGTACAACAAATAAGAAATAAGAAAGCCAGAAATCATAGAATGTACTTATTCAACAGTGTATTCTTATTGAACTAGAAATGATCCCAACTAGTACAAAGATAATATATACATGTTATATTCTGAGCCCCAGAAAATAGTGTTCCATCTTTCATTTACTGTAGATATGGCAATTATCATGAGACCTTGCACTCTTGAATATATATTTCAGATCACAGGTTTATGCTTTTACCATTTATACAAAAATCTTAATGACACTGAATCTATAAAGTGATCCACACACATACTAATTTGAGTTAAACACATTTACAGGTAATTTAACCTCTGCACTGGGTTGTAATAACACACCGTCTGCAAATATGTCATGTTCGGTGAAGGCTAGCGTTAAAATGTCTGCAATTCCCGCAATTAAATGCTTGAGTCTGAAAGCGTTTGTTGTGAGAGTGCAACGAGAGCCTGCATTCTTCCTCGGGGGCAATGGAAGGTAAGACAGGAAAACACCTGGTTAAAGAAGACAACCCGCAGTTACAAACCAGGATGTCTGTTAACTCTACTTACCACATGATTCAAGAATGTTATCTGCACCTTGTCTTTCTAGTAGTCGCTCATCGTGGCCTGCTCTGTCTGTCATTAAAGTCCTGACAGGAACAATTCCCTTTATAAACATGACCTTTTTCCATCTGGGGCGATGTGACTGGTCTGTCCTCACGCTCTTAGTCATGCATCCTTTTGTTTTGCATAAGCAGATGACATACATATTCTGCCTATATAGATTCAAGATAGGTCAAAAGGGTGATGTGCTGATGTGGTTTGGTTTGGTTTGGTTTGGTTTGGTCCTGTCCTGGTCCTGTCCTGGTCCTGTCCTGGTCCTGGTCCTGTCCTGGTCCTGTCCTGGTCCTGTCTTGATCTGATCTAGTCCAGATATAGTTCCGGGTTTAGTCCTGGTTTAGTCCTGATTTAGTCCCATGTTTGATCTTGTGAAATTGCAAGATTAAACACCCCCCTTAAAAGGTGTTATGGTGAAGAGATGAGTAATACTGTGAATGTTGTTTTTTAAGTTATGCAAAAAGAAAAAGGTGAAAACGTGTATCTCAAATGCAGCAAAAAGAGCTGATTAACTTTCCAAATGGAACAAAGTCATTATGTTGTAGGGTTTAAAGTGTTGCAGTCATCTTACATTTGCTTCAGATGCTTAAACCTCACCTAATACATTCAAAGACACGTTGTACACATCATTATCATTATATTGTTATATTATTGTCATTATTATATCATTGGAATTTGTTTTGCCATTATCGTAGAACCCTAATTTGTTTTTTTGTTTGTTTCTGGTTCAATCAATCATTCATATTGAGCCTCAAATTGTCTTAATGTGTCCTCCAGTTCCTAAGTTAAACATGATGAATAACAATCACACAAAAACACAGAACTGAAACAGTTATGCGTGACATGCATTGACAAACCCTAAGACAAAGGAAGACTTTTAATATGCCACTGAGTTCCAGCTACGACCCCAACAGAGTCATTCAATCCCGCAGTGATTGAATCTTCAAGCGCCGCCACATGAAAAGGATAGCGCCATATTGATTGTTGCACTACAGTAATTGTCCCCCGATACACAATGTATAGCATATTAAATGACCGGCATGCTTTGATTATTTGCCCATTCAGTGCATGAGGGACAGAAGACAATGATCACTCTATGTATATGGCAATGGGAAGGAAGGGCTATATGGAGCTTTTGTCGTTAAGGGGTGATTAACTGTGGCTACACTCGCAAATGACTGCAAGGTACTGCTTCTTGGACAAATTAATTACCTGCCATAGTGAGTGATTACTGCTGAGGATGGTATGGCTCACTATAAGAAAAGATTGCATTTAGACATAAACTGATATCTGACATCACATATGTTGGTGCTAATCTTATGCTGTCAGTTCTTGTAGGAAAAAGAGTTTAGATGCTCTTTATTCTCTGTATTGCTTGTGCTGTATTAAGAAATTCCTTCTCATTTAATAACATCATATTTCATCAAACATGTAGTCCGGCGTTGTCTTTCCATTTGGTTCATAGTCAAAATCAAGTCAATTCAGATGTAGTTTTTTGGATGTTAGTTATATTGTCTGTACAGTCCCCAATTGTTGGTTCAGTTTGTGTCGTTATGGCCGTTTTCCCTGCAGCCTCCAAAGTATGCTGCAAAGGTATCCATTTATTGTGACCATGGCAGGAGTTTTGAGGCCCGAATACACAGTTCAGAAATCAGGTGTTTTGGCAAAGGTACAAAAAGGCCCAGTATTTATGAACAATAGGACAGTCCAACAAAACAAGTGACCTTTTTCTTAAAGTCAGAGCGTTTTACAACTGGTAATTAATATCACAAGTCGTTTTAAATATAATCCACAAGAAACCCAGCCTGGTTGCCTCTCTGTAGCTCCCGTGAAGTGTTTCGCTCCTGATGACATCGCTAATGCTTGTCAGGGAAGAATGCGGCGTGACGGCAGCGTTAGGAGTGAATCTGAAGGCGCAGCCGGCCGCGCGCATGCCAGGGCACAGACAGTGACACCGGGTCTGTCAGGACGGCTCCACATTTGAGTTTGACTATTCCCGGTGGACGGAAGAGCATGTGCGCGCGACGTGAGCGCTGCATCTGTGCGTGCTTGTGCCTGTCGGAGGAGAGACGAGCGGCGAGGGAGGCGGGCTCGTTGATAGAGTATACGTTATGCCAAGCTCTCCATATGGCAACTTTACGTACAATACAACGTGATAAACGATTACTAAGAAGGATTTAGCAGAAAGATTGTTGTTCTTACTCCCTTTGCTCTGCACTTTGTGGGGAAACAGCAGAGCCTTTGGGCAGTCAGAATTCATGTCACTCAAAGTAGAATTTGATTAGGCAGGAGATGCTATTTCTGATGGGAGATTGGAAGAGCAATGGTGATGGAGAACAGGGGGATGGGCACCGTAAAACAAAGATTACCTCAAATTGTGAGATATTTTCAGCCTGTCTTCAAAACGTGTGCTTTGACTTGCATCCAGGCAGAGCGCCACTTACCACTGAATGGCTAGGCTGTTGAACTGCTGTCAAACATGTCATAACAGTCGCGTGTCCTCCCCCGTGGCTTTTGTCTACAGGCGTCACAATTATAATGTATATATGTGTTATTGTTGTTTTTTTTTACCTTACAATCGACATGACACCACTGTTCAGCTTTCCACAATGACCTTATCCCTGTCGCATCACGGTTAAACCAACAGAATGGGGGGGAAATGCAATTTCGCTCTTGCTGGACATTTTCTGGACTATCAAAGAGCAAGAATCGTGTCCGTCAAACGTATAGTTAAAAAACAGAACTGACTGACAAGTAGTTATGGGCAAGCAGATGAGATTTGAAGTGGTTTTAGCCAGCTATATAAATGCCACAGTCAATTTTTCAATGAAAGGTCTAGTGATAGCTAGCGTATTGGAATATATGACTTTTTGAAGGTTTGCCGCCCGCTCGAAGCTTACCCCTGCCATGGATTTTTTACTGTGCGCCGCAGATTGAGTGACCTTTCTTTTTATTATATGTCAGCCGTAGATGAAGCCAAGTGAAAGGTTTAGCTCTAACCAGCCGATGCGCCTCGTAACTCCAATTTGCCAAGGTGATCAAGGACTGCCTAACTCGAGAGCTCCTGTGTCGCAGAACGCCACAGAACATGACGCCGTTTCTATGTGTGGCCGCTTTCCTCACACTCGCGGCGCTGCCAACTGGTTAAGCCGGCTGACCGAGTGATTGTGTGTTAGGACGTGTTCGTGTCCGTTCCCCATATCTGCGCCCAGCCCTGGCCAGCTCTGAGTGTGGCCCATATTTCCTCTGGGCTTGTTGACAACACGGCGAGGTGAGTAACAGTCTGGATGTGTCACAGCGTCACCCCGAAAAGGCCAGCTGACATTTTATGGATTTTTCCAACAAACAAATTATATTGTTATGCTGGTTGTTGAGTGATTCTTCGATGCTAATTGTGTGTTCATCTGCAATAATAGTTTTGTGTAAGTGATGTTGTGTGGAAATATGCACAGCTCACTTATCAAACAGGACAGTGAACACTCATTGCGTCACTTTGATTCGAACTGTCAGTCACACTTCCAACCCGAAATCTATTTTTATTTTTTATTAAAGGATTTTTGGCCAGTAGGCTTTATTGGACAGGACAGATGAGAGCAAAAGGGGGGATTAGAGAGACAGGAGATTGGAGAGTCAAACTCACCTGACTTAACCACCGGGCAGTACCTCGAAATCTAGTTTACTTTAACCCTAGTTTACGCTAAACTCTAACCCTTTAACCCTAACTTCCTACCCTTAGGGACATTGCACATACAAAATCAATATATGTCAATGTTTTTAGTTTATTAATACAATCACTCATCCTGTCACCCATTTAGTACAAATAATCCAGATACAATTAAGGTTGCCGCATGCATAAAAAAGACTAGTGGAGAATGTTTTATTATTGTTATGTAAAGCAATAAAGATCTGAGCTTTAGAGAGTCTCACAGATAACTACAAGAAATAATACACACAAACTAATGGCTAAAGTGTGATATACAGCTCTGTATTTGTTGTTCGTGTTTTATATTTAGAAAAGGGGCTTACTGAGATTTTCCAGCTTTAGCATTATTGTATTAATGGAATGAAATCGAATCAGGATATTTTGATGTAGCAATATTTCGCACTTCAAAATTTGTCAGCGTGACAGGTCTAAATGTGTCCCACGGCTATAGCAAGCGCTGATAGACACGTTGTTAGCCTTACCGGGAAACAAATGGACTCTACAGTGGACGCATCACCCACGGTTGCAGGAAATTAATTAAGCCTCGCACTAAACATGGGATAATATCTGCATTCAGTTATGGTCAGTACATGTGTTTTAATTCATAAAAGCACAGATTTAATCCAAACTAGGGCTGTACTAAATTTCCAAATGGCGACGGTTTCCTAAATCATTCCTGTAATTCTTTAATCCTCTAAGGCTTTCTAAATCACATGGGGAATCAAGGCGGACATGCCCCAGGGCCGGTTCAGAGCCTGGCACTGTCCTAATACTGCCCGACTGTCAGCCTACACCGTCCTAATAGGGCAGCACGGACTGGAGGCTCCTCGTGGTCTCTTCTCCATCTTTTCCTCCCGGGCTATCATCCACACCAAGCATCACGTTATGACAGGTAGCCGCCATCTTTCACCGATTGCAAATGCTCCCCCGTGCGTCCTCCCTTCGGACAGGAGCGTCGTCAGGGGGGGATGGGGGGGGGGATGGGGGGGGGGGGGGGGGGGGGGATGGGGTGAAGGCACTCACCCTGCCTTCACCCCATCATCTCCCATTCTCTCGCAACTCCCGGCCGGTGCACCCCCACTCACATCCCACACGCCACCTTTGACCCCTGGCTCCAGGTAATGGGGGTAGTGATGGTGGGTATAGTGGAAATGAGCTGCATTACTGATTGAGGGATCACGCCGAAGAATAATGATATTGAATAATATAGCCGTGGAATAAGAGTAATGACCATCGCGACGAGGTGTAGCTCAAGATGTTGGATTAGATGCTATGGTTGTTTTTTTTTTTTTAAAGGAACTGAAATGAAATACACTTACATTGCATTAAAATAGAGAAAAGTGACACAGCTGTGGTTGTGAAATGCTTTGCCGATGTGTGGAGTCACAGTAAAAGCTGCCAGTATTTGTTGACATAAGTTGATGGCATGTTTAAGATTTTGGCTTTATCGTGCTTGCCTAATACTGAACGTGGAACTGCTTTGTACAATCTGTGCT
This sequence comes from Eucyclogobius newberryi, assembly GCF_026437365.1. Taxonomy (NCBI): domain Eukaryota; kingdom Metazoa; phylum Chordata; class Actinopteri; order Gobiiformes; family Gobiidae; genus Eucyclogobius; species Eucyclogobius newberryi. The sequence continues at coordinate 15,004,239 of NW_027316389.1, forward strand.
ACAGTTTGGGAACGCTCGGAAAATCATGATATTGGCCTATTTCCCATTCATTGTATTGTCCCACTGTATTTGCTAAGCAGTATGTGAACAGGAAAGAGGAAATACTTTGAAACAAATGTTCAAATTCAGATCATTTTTGATCCACAAACTTGCCAAGCTCATAATTTAAATGATTTTCTATTCACTTTAATCATGTCTTTGTGAATGAATGACCATAAGGACACCAATGTGTGTAGCTGTTCTGAAAAAAAATGTAATACTCGTTTGAAAAATTGCCAGGGTTAATTTGTGTTGACAGAGTTGAGTTTTATGTCTTTTTTATAATTATTATGAGCACAGACCCTGAAATCAAGCCTTGAATTTATAAAGATACACAAAACGCTTGAATGAATACAGGTGGTTAATTAATACACAGATAAAAGTACCTGATGGTTAATACAGTCATATTAACCATAAACCAGGACAAAGCATCTGCTTTTTCACAACCAAATCTTGCCATTGGAATCTCTCTCAATTTTAGATGCAGTTTGTAACTTTTGGGGGGGTCTATCACCTGCTGTCTCCATGGAGATGTTATTGCTTAGTTGTTCCACAGTATTTATTGCATTAAACTGATCTTTCAATAACAAGATTTATTTTAGCTCAAAATTACAAAAAATAAATTAAAAAACATGCATTCTTACTGAGAATGGGGTTGCCTCTTCACAGACCGGAACTGTAACTTGGCCTCTTGGCATCGCTTGCTTATCTCTATGGACAGAAAACCTATATCCGCCTTTTATTTAGTTTAATGCCACACTGCGGTACATTGTAGACAAAGAGTTACATAGCGCACGTATAAAGTATTGATGGAAAAAAACACATTACAGCAAATGTAGGGTGTTTCTTCTACAGTTCACTAAAAATCTACTTGTAGTTTTAATGATTTATTGAGCAGGTAATATAGTAACAGACTAGTGTTTTTCCCATATGGGAGAGAGGAGAGGGGGAGGTTTGAGCCGCAAGAATGTCCCTCTTACACAAATGTTTCAAGGACTGTACAAGTTCGACCATCTTTTTAATTTAGTGTCCAAGCCAATGACAAGCAGTTTACAAATCTGTTATTACTGAATTCTATAATTAGCCTTGATGTTTCCCAAAATAAAGAGGTTTCTGGGAAGTTTCTGGGAGATGCAGTGCTGAGGATATAACTCATTGATTTCACAGTCAGCAACCACCATGGCAAATCTGGAAAGGCAATTCTCACTGGTACCTTTCTTTGGAAGTGGTCATTATGAAGTCTTTGAGGTCATTAATATGGAAATGTGTACCGCGGGTGGGAAGGCATCATTCAAGACACAAACGTGAGGATCTGTTGAAGTGTAAATGACATGGAAGAGAGTCAAAACAGCAGGAAAATGAAACCGCAAATGTAATATTGTATTATGCTCCTCTCCGAAACGTTCACAAGACATTTTATGTGAATCTGTGAGTTGTTGGTTTGTTTATTCTGGTTTGAAACATTTTGTCACAACTTTGAAAACCACAAAACGATGGCAAAGAGGTAGTGCTCTTGAATCGCCAAATAAATGTTCTTGTTCTGGGGTCTTTCTTCTGCCTATTCCCACCACCTTCCTCGTTAGGTGAATTAATGAAGAGGTGGATTAGCTCTCGATTAGATCCACATGTTAATGGCACTGCACCTGATTTTTACTCTCTTTAAAAATGTGAAAAAACAGAGCTTGTTCATTTTAGACTCTTTGTGGCATGTGCTCACTTACTTAATCCCTTCCTAATGTCCTAATTATGAACCGCAATGAGTTCATGAGTGCGTTTCACAACTTTCAGTGGCCAGAGCATGCAACTTTAGCTGTAACGGTAAAGCTAACAACAGAAAACTTGTTAACAGTGCACTCTCTGCTTTGGGGATAATAAAACGCTCCATAAAAAGATCCACTAAGAACTATATTTACAATATATGTATGTAGGGGAAAAACAGATTGTACTTTCTTACATGAAATTGGGTACTGCACCTTTAAGCCATTGTTAGCTGTGCGTATGACAACCCTTCGTCCACATTATTGCTCACGTTACACAAGACTAACAACAATGCCTCTGAGTCACAAAGAAGGAGAATCAAAGCTATCATTTAGCCCTATGTGTGTGGTTGGGTGCGTGTAAATGCTGCAGGGTTCCAAGGATCCATCAGTCTCCCGTCTGGAGCCAAGCAAAGGGAAGGTCAGCCTGATGGATCCTTTCTGACATGCTCACAGCCTGTGATGTCAGCCGGGCCGTGCATGAGGGAGCGCACGTGGGCCAGCCAAACACAGGCCCTGTTCACCAGAGCAGAGGGTGGACAGGCGAGCGGGGAGCGAGGAGTGGGAGCGAGGAGCGGGGAGCGGGGTGGAGGCTGGACTGGACTGGCCTTGGTGCCCCAGGGCCTCCAACAGATAGTGTTGGGGGGGGGGGTTACTGGCAAGAATGAAGGAGGATGTAGGAGTAGTGTGGGCCAGACAGAGGTGCTGAGCGACTGAAGCGGAATGGCACGTCTGATACAGTTGAGAATAAATCAACACTCAAAAATGAAATGTTTTGTAACCATTTTCCATTTTGTGTTGATTCAATGCAAATAATTTAAAAAGGGGGTATTACACATCAATGGAGTATTAATTGCTACAATATTGCATATATAGGTCACCATATGTTACCTTTTGTTAGTTTGAAAATGCTATATTAGCCAAAAACAAAATATTCATTTGTGTAATTTTTTTCCATTTGGTTTTTGATGCTGTGCATTTTGAATTTGAGCAAAGGCTGCAATTATTTATTGTATCTAGAGATAGACTTTCCTCCACAAAGAGCAAAATATCCTGTCTCTTACTTACAAACTACAAACATGCTCTTTAAACATATAAACATGTATTACAAATCTAATGCATCACATTCATTTAACATGGAACATCCAATGGAAAAGCGTGATTTGATATATGTAAAACAGTGTCAACATTTCATTTGTTTGAGTGAATGATGACTGGAGTTTGGGAAGTCGGTATCACAATAAATCCCTCTTAATCACCTTTTGAATCCATGGTCCTACTTACTTGATAAACGTCATATAATGTTATGCATTACAGATGTGGCGTTGCGCGGTTGAGACGGCACACATTTAGGGTTTCCTTGATTCACACATGACGGGATAGTGAACGTCGGCCTCAGTATGTTGTGAAGATAATATTGTTTTGCCATATCACCCGGACACAGTCAAGAGAAAGACCAGACCGGGGCAGCAGAAGAAAGGCCCCATTCATGAGTGGTGCCATCTCTGTCTCCCAAAGGACACCGAGGCTCATCACTGCCCGGGCCAGCTGGGAGGATGTCAGCGCACACACATAGAGACGCACACACACACACACACACACACACACACGCACGCACGCACGCACACACACACACACACACACACGCACGCACGCACGCGCACGCACAGACATAGGCTTTCCATGCTTTTCAGAACATTAAACTGTTAAAAAAGTTTCTTTATAGAGCACAATTCCGACGCGGAGTAATTCGAAGTGCTTTACAGAACAGGAAAAGTTGTATTTTGCTCACTGTGAACCTTGAAAACAACTCCAGGGGCATTAGCATTTGAGAGAAGACTGAAATATCAACTATAATAATACAAGAATCCCGTGAATTTCTGAACATGTTGATCTAAACCACAGGTGCAACAAGTTTTTTTTCTATAAAGAGACAGGATATTTTGTTCTTTGCAGAGGACATTCTTTGCCTTTGCCTTGACTTGATAATTGCGTCACCTAAAATTGCCATTCTGATTCAATTAGGATAGTGTGCAGTCCTATTTTTTGTTGATTTCAGTCCCCACAATGTGACAAATACCCACCCTCTCCTCAAGCCCAGTGTCCTCGCTCTCTATGAGCCCAGTGCAGTCGAAGCCCTCCCCTCTCCCGCATAACCAGGGCTATTGAGTCGCAGTGAAAGAGCCAGGGATAATACTATGTGGTTTGTCTGTTCGCAGTCTGCACTGTCTGTACTGTATGTGACATGTAGACTGCGCTCCACCCCCGACAGCCTCGCCTCTGACAGCAGGCCAGCTGGAGATGAGCGAGGTGGGGCGCAGCTTAAAGCCAGATAAATTGGCAGTGTCAGCCGAATGCACCGCACTTGGATGCCGTTTCCAAGGACTCAAACTGTGCTTTATACAGCCATGTTGTTCTTATTTTAATCCGTTTTGTCTTATAATTATAGTTTATACCCATTGAACAGTACGGGTAAACACCCGCTGCTTCCATGCTATATTTATCTCATTGTTCTAATCATCTTTTTTAGATTATCTTGTGTTAACACTTAGTGGAGAATATTTGTTGGAACAGAGGTGGGAAGTGGAGCCAAAAATATGTATGTAAGGAAGTGTGATGTTAACTTAAAATGATAATAGCATAAAGTCGTGACCTAAATGATCCAATCCAATGACCAAAGTGCAGTATGCAGCAATAATAAAAACACAGCAATGAAATAGACACAGAAATCCAAAAAATACACTGTACACTATAAAAGTCAACATTTCAAGATTTTCAAGAGCTGACTCAAACAGGGAAAATGACTCGGCCTGTCTAACGTGCAGGGGCAGCGTGTTCCACAGTTCTGGACCAGCGACAGAGACGTTTCCTCCTTGTTTTTGGGAACACTGACAAGGAATGATCTGCCGACCTGAATGAGCACGTAGGGGCGCTGGGCTGAATCAGGTCGGACAGATAATGTGGAGCGAGGCCGTGCAGACATTTAAAAACAAAACAAAAAGGATTAAAAAAAATAAAAATATGATGTGAGTTAATGAGATTGGACAGGCAAAAGAAATACATGTAAAAAATCATATGTCAAGGTGTAAGATATAAGAGTTCATAGTATTTAATGGTGTTAAAATAAAGCTTTTGTCACTGTAGAAGTACTCACTGTGGGTTAGGGGAGCAACAAAATCCTTTACTCGAGTAAAGCTGAAACTAAATATTTGTGATGTTGGAGTAGAAGTACGGTGTCAGAAAACTACTCTGAAAAGTACTTCAAAATTTCTTCAAAAAGTAAATGTAACTGAGTAATACCCACCTGTGAATGGCTATGGTTTGGATGACACATTTCCGGTTTTATTCTGTTTCTTATAAGCAACACAATATGTCTCCCTTTCTCATTTGTCACAGTCGCTTGTTCATTTTTTCTTGCTCTAACAATTTGACAGCGGACCATAACCCCCCCTCAGCCCCGAGCATATCCAAAACAATTTCTAGTAATGCATGCCAAGATACAAGCACAATGTGATGTTGATAATGCCTGGATTTATCACAGTTGGAAGTTACTGAGACCTGCCCCGGGCCACAGAAGGGGGAAATGCTGCGGTCCTGTGGCTGAACTGTACCCGCGTCCTCCGGAGTGACGGCGTTTTGTTCGATTAAAGGGCTTCCTGTGGCTTTTATCTGCACAATGGGCTTTGACAGGGAGACTTTCTTTACAGTGCGGTCGCAGCAGTCATGGCGCTCATAAAAGTGCTTCGTAAAAAGTTTGTCTTACTTACTTGTCCAGCCGTGCGCGGACGTTGTAGTGATAGAGGAACACTGCCACCTACCAAAGATAAACAAGGGGCAAGAGACGCGTTTGTCACAATATTACATTTTCAAAGTCGATTTTTGTAATAAGGGAATGTCAATTTCCATATGCCGCAATGTCTATTAAAAAGGTTAAATCTTTTAGACAATACGATGTAATTTTCAACTCAGAATAATTGTAGTGTCTCTAATGTTACTATGTGGTCTTATAATTGTCTGGGAATAAATCAGACCATTCTAAAACTATTTTGTCCTGTTTATGTGATTTCTTGTCAACATCTATACGTGCGTAAATGAGTGTTGAGTTCCAAATGGGTTTTTGTATTTTCTACCTGGGTATTGATTTTTCTTTCCTTTTTTTTGTTTTTACGATCATTGCATATTTTGTGTTAAGACAAATGTTATTTTTGGGATTTCTTTATAAGCTTTTGTCGTTGGCTGACAAACATTGAATAAACAGGCGTCTCTCTTACATAGTAAAGGGGGTTTATGGACATCTAAGCCTGTTGTTTATGAAATATTTGTATTGCTGGCCAGTTCTAGTGTCCTAAGATACTCTTGCTGTGGCATTTTATCTTTTCCATTGTGCCCCCTGAGACCGCAATATCCAGTCTGAGGAAATAATAACCCTCATATTGGTTTGTCTTATATATATTTTCTTTCAGCAATATACTATTATGGTGTTTTTCATACAAATGACTTGCTTTTTATGAGAAAGATATGGTATAATTTTGGCTCTTAAAGGGCCTATATCATGCAAAATGGACTTTTCAGAGCTTTTAACCTTCTAGGGGAGCCGGGTCCAAGATATGGGTGATATTTTATAACTATTATGTTATGGGTGTTGCACAACACTTATTATCATCAAGTGTGGACTACAAAACGGGAAAAATAGCAAACTATAGGATTTTTAACAGCTCTCTAACACTGTTGTGTTTTGTTGAAATTACTTAAGATTAAGCAGATCCCAGCTAGGTTACCATGGTCACGAAAATCATATTAGGATCATGCTGATAAATTGTTATGATATAGAGACTCAGGAGTAGCTATGTGCAATAATACACTGCTAATATTATCACTCTGAAGCACATTTAAGCCATGCAGTTGTCTAGAGGATGAAGTTATAAAGGCTCTTTTTGAAATTTCAAGATTTTTTGGGATGGCTGTGCTAGAAAAAATATCTGTAACATTATTATTAATATCTGTTTATTATTGAGATACTTGTTATACCGGAACCAAAAGAGACCTTGTACACTTTGTCATTCTCTTTTGTATGGTCTTAACAATAACGTAACTATGTTATACCAATGACCTCGTTGGTCCAGGCCTTTGCCATGTGCTTGGAATCAAATATGGCCCTCAAAGGAAAAAATATGTCCACCCCTGGCAATTATGGCATTAAAACTTATCTATCTCCATGGAGACAAGCAGATGACACCACCAGACCAAGTTACAGCCTCATTTATAAAGCATGCTACATACGTCACTTTCTATGTTAAGTTTGGGATTTATAAAAAGACATCTTGACCTAGAATGAGCGATTTGGTCTAAAAACGCTGAACTTTGTGCTTTACTTTGGTTAATCTGTGCTCAGAGAGGTGAAAATTTTACGAGTTTGAGGCAGGTTCTGTTTCGCACACTTTTAGTAAGGATTCCATGTTACGTTTTATAAATGAGACCCCAGATCTGTGGAAAGAGCAATCAAAATGCCTGTAAATGAATAAATGCTAGATAGATAAGTTTAATTTTATTTATTGTGTAGAAAATTTCAAGTATTTACATCTTGGAGACAAGCAAGTGGCAGACCGCTGCCTACCAGAAAAGTCATGTAGTAAACCTTTTATCAGAACTGTGATTGGCTTACAGGAACGTTTGATTCAACTACAGTCTTTCTGCTCGACTTAAGAATCAGTAAAATTACTTTATTTCAACTGTTTCTGTTTTCCAATTTGTCTTTTCATAATTGTGCGCTGTTGAAATTAAGCCATTCATGTGAAAATAAATGTTCAGCTTTGGCGGGTTACTTTAAGTGATACATCGCTTGATAACCTAGCTTCCTTCAGACTGAAAGACTAATTAAATTGTCTGTGTCGATTTGAATTGGTTCTGTGTGAGCAGTGAGTGTGTGCACGTCGTCTAATTAAATCATATTGGCTTTCAAAATTGTTGCTGGGATTTGTTGGTGCTCTCCAGCTCACTCCTACATGTGCAGTGTAAATAAGTCCTCCATCTGACCCCAGCGTGCGATTACGGGCAGCACTTGTGGACCGAGGAGCGGGAAATGGAAAGAAGGTTTTTACGTGCAAGGTTTTTCCCGCTGAATAGGAGAAGATAAAAGCAGTGGTTGTGTGGCTGGTTTTCGTGTGATGTATTTCTAAGCAGCTTGTTGATCTTTTGCAGAGCGCCGGAGATCATCCTGGGCCTGCCGTTCTGTGAGGCCATCGACATGTGGTCCCTGGGCTGTGTCATCGCAGAGCTCTTCCTGGGATGGCCGCTTTACCCTGGAGCCTCAGAGTACGATCAGGTAAAAGCAAAAGAAAGAACAATATATATAGCAACTTATCAACACTTTATTTTAGGGTGCACTTATTAACGTCTTACAAGCTGCTCATTTGCATACATGTAAGTGGTTAATGTTAATTGGCATTTGGTTGACCTTTATTAATGTCTTATTCTGGATAAGTTTAATCTGCTCAGACCTTTGTGAACCCTTCTCATTAATAAACTCTTTATTAGTACTAGCCCTTAACGACACATATATTACCGAAAATATATTTGGATCATGATTTATGTACAAATGTGTCTTATCTTACTAATAAACAGTCATAATGAGTTTATTATTTGTAAAGTGTTAATATATGTTGAATCAGCAGCAGAGTAAAGTCATGTAGAGTGAGACATAAAGGGAAATTGATATTAATTAGCTTCAAATTTACCACTTACATGGATGCAAATTAGCATCTAGTTAGATATTTATAAATGTACCCTAAAATTAAGTGTTACAATGTTTTTAATCAGGATCTGTGTCTCAATGTATTTATACTGAATGATGGGTGGGTGAAAAACATGTTGTTGTTTACCTGCTACTTCATCAGTGTTGTTGTTTTTTTACACTCTCCATATTATTTCCACAAAAAACATAAGGATTTTACAATATTGTATGCATTTGTATGTACATACAATCATTATTTAGTAAGTTTGCTTAGATACTCACCTTGCTTTACCTTGCTGTTATGTCCGTACTGTAGCAGAATGCAGCCAGCAGAGCTATCACAACAATATTTACAACAATATTGTATTTGGTTAAAGGTGCAACTTTTCTGGTGGAAGGTCCGCCACCTGCTTATCTCCATGAAGATGTTGGAATGTTAATGTTAATTTATCTGATTCAATTTGTGTTGCTAAAAGATATGCTGTAAAATATATTCTTAATGTGAGCAGGGTTGCCTCTCCACGGATCAGCCCTGTAACTTGGCCTGTGGTGGAAATAGTTTGCAACATTCCAGGGAATGCAATAGATTAGATTAGATTCAAAATTATATTCAATGTTATTGCCATTACACTTGCATAAGTACTGTGCAACGAAATGCAGTTTGCCATCCAACCAGAAATGCAACGAAGCTTGATAAAAATTCACTAACGACAGTTTGACATGCTATCAACATATGAGTACTATTATATACAACATTAACATATTACCATTTACATTTCTACTATTCTGCATTTATAGTGCAGAATAAAGTGCATTAAGTAAAGGGCAAATTCAAGAGTGTGACTGCCCTGTGGAAGAATCTGACATCACTACAGAGAAAAGCACCTGACAAACCGGCCACCAGAAAAGAAGTAATCGTGTCTAATTTTAACTGTGAGCTCTTCTGATTTCTGGCAATCTAAAATTCAGCTCCAAACACACAAAGCTACCACACTTTATTCACTTTTGTGCTATCTTTCTATGAGCATGTGCTTGGGAGTGCTCAGGAGGAGGGCGGGCCGTTTCTCCAATCCCCCTGACAGCCCCTGATGATTCCTGAGCAGCCTCCTTGTTTATCTCAACAGATGCCACACAGCCATTTGTCCAATTAGCGTAGCCCCTGTGCTCTAGAGCAAGACATCGCCGACACATTCCCTTCTCTCTATCACTCACCGAGGGCGCAGTGGGAAAACCTTGAGCCGGTTGTGCTCCGTCAACACACAAGCTTCCCTGATTTGTTTGTATCAATCTTTAAAATCCAATCATTGGCAAATTTCAAATACATTTTAAAGCCAATAAACACTTAATAAGGTCTACATGTGCCTAAATATGCAAACATGTAAATATTAACATTGTACCAAAGGGTTTGTGAGAGCCTGAACAACACTTATAGGTTTATCTTCCTACTACGAGATTTAAGACCTGGACAACAAAAGGTAGTTTTTTATTAGCAGATTGGAAAGAAAATTTAATGAAAAGTTTTCATACTTTAATTCTTTGATTTAGAGAAATAGATCTTTTAGAAGTACTTACAAATTAGGAGTTACAATCAGGAGATTAAACAAAGCAATACTAGCTCTTTGATTGACATTAATTTCCTGATTGTAACTCCTTATGTGTAAGTACTTACACCCACTCATAACAACATTTTTGATTAAACTAATAAGATTTGTTTAGTTTTGAGTTGGAAAATATTGTTATAACTGATGAAGAAAGTGGTAACCCTGCAAGAGCTGGCCCTTGTCCAGGGTGTGCCCAAAGTCAATGGGATAGGCACCTGCGACCACTAACGTCAACAAGCGGTAGAACATTAAGGAATGCATGATTGATGACACATCCCAATACAAAACAAAATCTCAAGTTTGGAATTCATTCTGTTGGAAAATGTAGCATGGTATTTTACAACACTGTTTCAGTGCACATTATTCACAGGGGAACACAGCACTTCACTATCTTTTGAGACTGTTCTATTCATAAATATTGAATTGAGATTAGTCTTCAACATGGTTGTAAAACCCCAGCAATGGAAAACAATAGATGGAAACATATGAAATGTACTTAAGCTGCAGCAAAATAAGCAAAAACAAGAAAATGGATGACAGGGTTCTGACAGGGAGCCGAGTGTCAAGGACTGGACTGAAAATACCTTGGACATTTACAAAATGGAAGAATTGACTTTCCTATTAATTTAAATATTTTAATGTCATGGAATCAGACATACACCAGATGCTATTCCTTAACACATAGAGAACACAATTCAACTTAGAAAATGAAACGACACAGATACATCAGACATTTGTGTGGCATGCATGGGAGAAAATGCGGGGACTGATCACGCAAGCTGTGGTAAGCAGTCTGCGTGATCCTCCTGCGTCTCACCTGTTTAGATATTAGATATTCTGGAATAGGCGGGTCACATTTCTCATTTGTCAGCCTCACATCAAGGCACTTGGTGTTTTTCCGTAGAGATAAAGCCTGCAAGGGGGGGTGCAACTCCCCCCCCCCGGGGCAACATTCTTTGGCCCATCTTTATGATACCTTCACAAACCAAATGCAGTTTGTCACACACCCGTTCTTCTCTTAGACTAATGATGCAGATAAAATATCACTATTATGCAGATACAATACATCACAGAAATATAATCATATATTCACATTTTATCACATTTAACTATACAAGTTTAGTACCAGATAGTACCAGTACATAGAGGGACATGTGTCTGACTGATTGACTGATTCTTTGGGCTTCTCTATTTCCTTTTGATTTGATCTTTCGCTCTCTGGTCAGGTATCCCAGCTTTAACTCAACTTACATTTTGATCTTCTTTTTGCAGATCCGGTACATCTCCCAGACACAAGGCCTTCCTGCTGAGTATTTATTAAGTGCTGGGACAAAAACAACCAGGTTTTTCAACAGAGATTCAGAGTCCACATATCCGCTTTGGAGACTTAAGGTGGGTCAAAACACACATAGGCTCTTTACTGATGTAAAGCCTCAGCCAGTAGAAGACATGCTGACACCGGGTATTATAGCCCCAAACAAAGTGGGGGCTAATAAGACCAAAATGGATTTGTGTGAAAGGATTTGGAAAATGGAAGCCAAACTTGATAAAAATCCTCTCAGTTATAACCCCCTTTCGACTGACTGGGTATATAGGCCACTCAATAAGTACGTCTGCCCCATCTTTTAGCATCGTACCTTTTAGTATTGCCCATTCCCAGACCAGACTCTAAATGTTTTATGGTCAGCTTTCGTGTATATTCATCTCTTCACTGAGGAATGTGTTTTAATCTCGCAAATTGTTGATTGAAAGAAATAATTACACGCACTCTACACTACAAGTCACCTATTACTTGAAGCTAATTCTGACCTGAATTTTAAATGTCCACTATGAAACTTTTTTGCTTTTTCTCAACTGAAATGTATCTTGCATTGATACAATTACAGTGTGTTTTTTTTGCTTAACAATACTTTGGAAAAACATGTACACATATTGAATGCGGGCTCACCTCTCCACAGATCTGGCTTATAACTTGGCCTAACTTGCTCGTGTCCATTGAACTATATGTTAAATGCCATACTGTGGTACTTTCCAGTCAAAGCAATAACGTACACAGTCGACCTTTAATTAAATGTGTTTTCCTTGACACAGATGTCATTTCAATCGAAGAATGTATTCCAATTAGCTCAATCAATCCAAATGAGGGCGAGCATCTACATAATACTCTACTGCTTTCTATTTTCCTTCAGTCTGACTCAAAGTTTTCATATCTATCTTATGAATATGTGTATAGCATTTGTGTACCGAGCATAATGGCTCATCATTAGCAGAATATGCAGCATTGTTGGTCCCTGCGTCTCTGCGGTCGTCTCTGGCTGTTAGATGAATGTTTGTGCGCCACCCCAGGGTTCCTCGGAGGGCAAGCCGAGTCCTGCTGCACATCAACAACAAGAGGCCATAATGAGCCCAATGTAAATAGCGGCTTTCCAGAGGGGGAATGCGTGATGGGATTGGAGGGTAACATCTGCTTCTTGTCTCCTGTAGACTCCAGAGGACCACGAGGGCGAGACGGGGATCAAGTCCAAGGAGGCGCGCAAGTACATCTTCAACTGCCTGGACGATATGGCTCAGGTATTCACGTGCCCAAAGCCCAAATGTCAATGTGTGATTGGCACTGTCTTCTGCAACTCGCACGTCTGCCCGTCTCTCAAGTCCGTATGAACCATCACATCGGGGGGGAAATAACTATCAAATGTTTGAAATACGTTTAAAATATTTATGCTGCAGAGTCCCTGATATCCAGATGCTACGGCGTGGTGCTGCCATATAGAATTTTACCTGGCAAAATGAAAGCAGCTGCAGAGGAAAACTCCAGCTCTGATCTTCAACTCTCCTAATAAGTTACAGACAGACAGGTTGAGCTGAACATGTGGCAGGGCTGGTTAACATGTTACGTCCAGTCCTGCTTCCAGATTATATATGTGTGTGTGTTTTCTTTGCAAATGCTGCGGATACATTTGCAGTCTTAACCATGTGTAGGTCATGTGTGGGAAGAAAAAACAAAGCATTCGGAATAGACAAAATATTGGTGCTAATCTCAATATTTTTCCATACAATAATATTAGAAAAAAAAATGACATATTGGGCTGATTTTTTTTAAAGCTGCACCAGTCTCTGTATCCATCCTCTGCATCACTTGTGTGTTTTAAACTAGTAGAGCAATGAACTACAGATTTGATTGTCCGTTTACACAATCATCATAAAGAGTACAACAGATTTGAAATGATTCTTGATTTAAAAACATAAATATCGACTGCACACATTATTTATTGGCAAAGCAAATACTCGATATATAATACTGGTATTGATCCTTTAAAAGCACCATATCTTGCTATCTAGCTTTAGTAACAGTGTCCCGACCAGGTCTGCGGACTGGCGCAGGGGGACTTGCTCTGCACATTTGCACATCCTGCAGATGACAGGCCAGAGCTGTTTGTGTTTGTGAGACCTTCTGTAACACAAATTATCACATGTTATCAATGTTTCCTAGACACTCTTGTTGTAGTTTATATTATACAGTTTATACAATATTTATGGAAAAACATTCATCTAAAACAGAACAGAAAAACTTAAATCAGAATCTCCATCATTTAAGCAGATATATCAAAATGTTGTTGCGCCCTCAACACCTACATTGTTTCTTATTATTGTTTACATAGATTATTAAATGTGATCTCTGGCATTATTATCTCCGTGGAAGATTATGGGAGCAGATATTTCAGTTTTAATCATATACAACTAAACAAATGCTCCATATTTATGATTTGCACCCCTGACACGTGTGGCTTTGTAGCTGGTGAATCTCTGCATAGTGGTCAGCTCCCATGCACCCATGACATTTGGATAGGCCATGCTCGGCAGTAAGCTGATATACACTCCCTGTTTTGTCCACCAAATACTGGCACATATGGGATATACAGGATGGAGGAGTTATTTTCCCATGGCATTCCCGTCTCTGCCCGTTGATATCATGTTCTCCCGGTTCAGAGTTGATAATAACTGGCCTGCACGATAACAGGTGAATTGTAACTTATGGACCATTGTCTTGTAAACAACACACATGCACATGCCCCGGGGCCGTGCAATTAATCAAATTTGAATTGAATCGAGATCCAATCGTTTCAAAACTTCAATAAATTGCTTATCGAGAGGTCCACGGTCGACCTTCTATCAAATAAATCATGTTGTTTGGAGAGGAGTTCAGGCTTTAGAGGAATTAACTGGATTGTGTGTGTGTTAAATTGCACTGACTAAAGCCATTGTATTGACTTTAATATGAATAATGAAACCTAAATGAAAAAAATGAGAATAAAAAAGACATTTCGAGCAGCCTTCCGCAGCAGCCATGCCTGTCCAAAAGTACATGTTGTCAGATGGGACATGATGCTATCTCTGCCTGAGCTTGTTGAGCACACACACACAGACACACAGACACACACACAGACACAGACACACACACAGACACGCACACACACAGATATTGCAAGATATAGGGAGTTAATGAAACAACCTGCGCTGCCATGATATCCCCTGGGTCATCTCCGTCTCCCACACTTTCAAATCTACGTTGCGCATACCTCGCTCCGGAAAGACACAGCAGAGTACAGCTACAGCGAGCTTAATGCGTGCAGCAACTGACTATTTTGGCCCCGCTCTCCTGATCCTATAGACAAGTCAGCATTGTGGACATCTGCCTGTGCGTATATAATGGATGATCTAGCTTGAAGGCTCTGGAAGATTTGGATGCCAGCAACAGATAAGGAACAGGTTTTCAGTCATAAACGAAAAGCAAACAAAAAAGAGTGGCAGCATTACTCCGAACTGGATCAAATTTAGACACAAAACATAGGCCAAAATAATGTCTTGTGTAGAGTCCAAACTGCTGAAAAACACAATTTCTCTGATATAGGAAAAGCTTTGCGGAGTGAAAGGCTTGCCAAGAGGAAAAGGGAAAGTGAATTAAGATTGAGTTCAGGTTTATGTTTATTTCATAACAGCGGCTTTATAAATAAACTCCTTTCACCGACTGTTGCATGACCTGAGTAATGTGTTTCATAGGCAGCGCTTTGTCTCTCTTGCATCCTGCCGTGGTTAGCTCGGGCATTTCCCGAGGCAGGGGCCAATCTGTCCCACTGCTCAACATCTGCCGCCTGTGCCCTGGCTCCACTGTGGCATGTGAGCGCTGCTCTTGACACAGATGTGCGGCTATAAACTGCAGTTTACATGCAAGACGTGTAGGGCTGCCCATATTAAAAGCCAAGGAACATTTGCTGTTTCTTTTAATTTGCTGAGTAAATAGTTTTTTGGGACGTGCAGTGTATAAGTAATTGTACCGGTATTCAAGCCATAAAGTCTGCAACATGCTTTTTTCTCATATTTCGGTGTGAAAGTAATACCATACCTCATTGGGGAACAATAATCTTAAATAATAATAATGAATAATTAATTAAGTTGTATATAATTACCATTTATTTTTATTTTGAACTAGAATTTCCATTTTTCTTTATAAAAGATCAGTAGCAATACAATATTATATTTGGCATGATAATTATTGCCATTAAGAGGTTTTCAATAGATAATGAAAGAATGTTATTTGGAAGATAAGCAAAATTTGAATATCGAGTATGTTGTTTATAGTCAAAATGCTACAAAAAGAGCTGATTAGAAATGAAAAAGGACAAACGTTATGCTCTACACTTTCAAATAAGGCTAAAGGTGATATTTCTGCACTTTTGTGATTCCTTTTACAGACATTTCACATTTATCTAATAATTAAACCTCAACCAATACGTTTAAAGACTTTTAACACTTTTCTGTTGGATTGACATAATATCGTCCACAGCAAGAAACAGTAAAAAATATATATAGATTTTCATTTTTGTAAACATCGCCCAGCCCTACTATCATTACTCCTCATTATGTCATAATATTTATTCAGAATCTTCTCACGATGACCAGCTGCGTTACATGTGCAAGTCTCCATTTCCCAAAGTCATCTCTTCCACCAGTCAGAGGACAGCCTGATTATTTCCCAGCTCTTTCTCCAGATTATTCTTTTCATCACAGTTGGTGGAGAAGGCAAGCAGAGAGCGATGGCTGCAGAGGCTGAATAACCTGCATAGGGAAGGCGAATTGAATCAGATTTGGGGCGTGTTGACTGGCAGCACATCTGATAGCCCCTGGAGCAGGCCTACAGATAAGCACTGCGTCTTTATGAAAAACAGACCCGCTCCGTTCACATAACAGTCACCGTAAACAAGGCAGTCTGTCTGTGCCTCTAGCCCCTGTTCATCGACTTGTTCCCTCAAAAAAACTAAATCGTGTGGCTAAATCATGACATCTCTTGACCAGGGTTGTCACGGTAGATTTATACCCAAGATACTTATCAATACTGAACATACTAGAGCTGAAACTAAATACTGATTAAAACAAGAAAAATCACATACATTGGGGTGAAATCAAACTAATTAAAGGGGACATATTATGCCAAATTCACTTTTAACCCTGTTACAACGCTGTTCCCTCCTCATTATCTTACTCAAAGTATATTGTATAGTATTTTAATAGAATTCTGCATGTTTGTGTGATCCTGTATTGTCCTGCAAGTCAGTAGAAGTGTTTATATTACTAAACCGTTTTAGATTGTGGTTTGTAATAAACAAAATGTAAAAGGATGCTCTACTTATCTGAAACATATACAGTAATATTGTCTACTATAATACTTTTATTGACCAGTAGATTCACTCTGTCACTGCATCCAACAGATCAGTGTGTGGATGCAAAACAACTTTCTCCAGCTGAACTCAGACAAGACTGAAATAATCGTTTTTGGCCCACAGAAACAAAGAGAAAGTGTTAGCGGTCACCTCCAGAGTCTCGCTCTAAAACCTACAAACCAAATTAGAAATCTGGGGGTAATAATGGACTCAGACTTGAACTTTAATTGCCACGTCAAATCAATAACATCAGCAGCTTTTTACCATCTAAAAAACATTGCCAAAATCAAAAATATAGTGTCAAAACCAGATTTAGAGAGACTTATCCACGCGTTTGTCTCCAGTAGATTAGACTACTGTAACGGCCTGCTCACTGGTCTCTCCAAACGAGTTGTAAAACAGCTGCAGTACATCCAGAACGCTGCTGCTCGGGTCCTGACTAGAACCAGGAAGTATGATCACATTAGTCCTGTTCTCAGGTCTCTGCACTGGCTCCTGTGGCTCAGAGAATAGACTTTAAAGCAGCTCTGCTTGTGTACAAGTCTCTCCATGGCCTAGCACCAAAGTACATCTTGGATATGTTAGTGCCATATGAACCATCTCGGACTCTGAGGACCTCGGGGACCGGCCTCCTGCTGGTGCCCAGAGTCAGGACAAAACATGGGGAATCTGCATTTCAGTTTTATGCAGCTAAAATCTGGAACAGTCTTCCTGAAGATGTGAGACAGGCTTCAACTCTGACAATGTTCAAATCTAAGCTAAAAACAGTTTTGTTTAGCTGCGCATATGACTGAAAGGATTTTTTCTTTGCACTCTTCTCTTTTGTTTGTGATTTTATTAGTTTAGAAAATCAGTTGGATTGATAATTTTTAATTTAGTTAATTTTATTGTATTTCTGTAATTTCTTTGTGATTTGAATGCATTTTTTCCTGCTGTGTGAAGCACTTTGAATTGCCTTGTGTATGAAATGTGCTCTACAAATAAACTTGCCTTGCCTTGCCTTGCCTTTTAGAATAGTATTGATCTAGTATAAGACCAAATATCAAATAGATGACTCTTACTTTGTGCTGAAAATGACATAAAGAAAAAAATGTGTAGTCATTATATGTCGACATTGAGCATTTGTTATAGTATCACAATCTTAGTTTAAAATTTGAGTTTTCAGGATCATACGCTTGACATAGCATATAAAAGAGCAGACACAATTTAATTTCTTTTTTTCTTTTTTTCTTTCTTTCTTTCTTTCTTTCTTTCTGTCGTTCCAGTAAGCCTAATTTATTTTAGCAACAACAGCCTTTGCCGTGCTGTTTTGTCCAAAGCTGTTTCCTAGAATATATTTAGGTTAACTTGTCAGCCCTTTCAGAAGTGCTCAGAAAAATGTATCCTTTGTACAACTTGCCAATGGCAGCATTTATTGGCTTTGTGTTCTTTTTGTTTGTTTTCACATCTCAGGCACAGATAAAATCTAAGTCTAGGCGCCAGGGAGATATTTCAAGTAGAGCTAGGAATACCAATGTCTTTAATGTCACCAAAAGAGCAAGGTTATGGATACACAGACAAGGGAACGAGCTGTTAAATAAACCTGCTGAGAACCTTGTGCGGTGAGTGATTGTGTGCATAGCCAACATTTCCTGTGTTTTTTGTCGCAGGTGAACATGACGTCAGACCTGGAGGGCAGCGATATGCTGGCAGAGAAGGCCGACCGGAGGGAGTTTATCGACTTGTTGACAAAGATGCTCACTATTGACGCCGACAAGAGAATCACGCCCATTGAAACGCTCAACCATCCTTTTGTTACCATGTCCCATCTGCTCGATTTCCCACACAGCACACAGTAAGAAACCAATCAGCCCGTTTTCACCGTTTGGCACCATGTGATGTCCAACAATCTAACCTGCTTATCCATGGGTTTCGGAGGGATGAAAAATTAGCACCCTTGGCGTAGGAATTATCATTATCATTTGAATGGTAAAAAGTGTACAAAATGGTCCCTAAAACAGGAAGCTGTAACCAATTAACAGTATAAAATTCAGTTGTAGAGCAGGTCAGTATTCCATGATGTGTACTTTGTCCTTGTTTATGGTTAATTATTTCTATAATCACTACCACGTGAAACACAAACTGGTATTTTGAACGGTCAGTTAAACATTTTCCCTGTCAGCACGAATGAATAAAGGTTAAGTCACTTTTTTACTGTTGAGGCAAAACGTACGGCCAATATTTAACCACAAAGGTGTCATTATTGTCACGGGAAATTTCTTTTGGCCAGAAGATTATCAAGGGGAATTGGCGGCCGCAATCCCTAACAAAAAGTGACTCCATGCTATAGATTATATTTAAAAGCAATGCATTTACCCTCAATCTCAAACTATGACATCAAATTCTCTTGTCAACGCAACCTATAATAATAATATAATACTCAGGTCTGTCACAATACTATTACTATATCAACTTATTGTTCAATATACTATGAAAGCTGGAACAATATTTTTTGGGGCTCAATGTTTATTGTGTGTGCATTTTCTTTGCACTAGTGGGGATATATATATATATTATTTTTTTTACCATAGGGTTTTGAACAGTAGAGGGTTGAATAAATAACTTAAGTGCTAAAGTGTTTAATTCTTTAATGTATTTATTGCAGATCAGGTTTATTGAACTGCTTTTTAGGGTTATTATATCAGTAATGTAGTTTCAATATTAAAGTTTATCGTGATATTTTAATCGTGACAGCCCTTTTGAGGCTTTTAAATCTTTATTCTCCCTGTTTACCGTCTGTGCAGTGTCAAGTCGTGCTTCCAAAACATGGAGATCTGCAAGCGCCGCGTCAACATGTACGACACAGTCAACCAGAGCAAGACGCCCTTTATCACCCACGTGGCCCCCAGCACCTCCACCAACCTCACCATGACGTTCAACAACCAGCTCAACACTGTGCACAGCCAGGTAGTGCTGCACGTCCACATCCTCAAGCGCAATTCGTGTAGACCAGAGGAAAAGAGTCAAAATGATGCACAAACAACCTCTGAGTTCATAAAGCTCTTTATTTGTTTGGCTTATCAATCAAACGCCAGTAATTTTGGATGTGTGCAAGCCAATCAGAGCAACTTTTGGGGGCATTGAGTAGAGTATTTTCATTGTCGATGCACTAATACTCTGCAAAGGACTACGCAAGAGCAGACCTGACCCTGTGTACATCAGCAACCTTGCCATTTCATCATCATTCCAGAAGATCTATTGTTTTTCATTCTTTTCACGCGATAACCATATTACAGGTTTCACGCCTCCTACATACAATCATTCACAAGACGTACATACATGTGAGTGATCGTATGTTAGGTAAGCGGAGAGTCGGAGAGGAATTACTCAACATAATGATCTATAATTTTGCTCATGTACAGGAAAAAGCAAACAGTATGTTGGATTGACTTTAACATCCGTTTTTGTTATTTAGAGCCATTCTGCTAAATCTGTCTTTCCACGCACAAAAGATGAACACATTACCCCGGTAACTTTAATAATCAGGGGTTGCAAAGTGCAGAGGTGAAGTCAAATTCTGAACTATTTTCTGTACTTGCTGACCATTTCCTTCCAAGACAGAAAGACTCCGGCTAGCCTGCCAAAGACAGAGGGTTTCTGGGAAGTCACTGGTTTAGCATTGTCACAATCATTTTCATTCAAAGCAAATGTGTGTTCTCTTCAAGGGTTATATCCTGTTTTTCTGTTGGATGGGTTCGAACGCAACAATTCAAAAAATCCACTTTCACATAACAAAATCTATTATGCTTCAGCACGGCAATGAATATATATTGAATGCGGTTGGTTGCGTAAACCTTGGGAACTTGTAGTCAGTTTAAATCATTTTCTGTTTCACAATCCTTAACCTTTCCATTGCTGCATTCATTAAGTCTGTTTTAGAATTTTACAGCTATAAATAAAGCCATCATTATTAATTAAATAGTATGCATGAATTAAAGTAAAACTGCCTTTTTATTCAATCAGCAATGGTTTAAGTTCACTGTGTAACTTTTCGGACATAAGGTAATTGTTTTGCCTGGAATGTTGGCATGAATGTTGGCATAAAACGCATTACTGAGCAATAAAAACACCCGAATAGGAATTAAATCAGCCTAGATATGTTTTATGGCACCCTGTGGAACATTCCAGACAAGGCCATAACATCGCCATAGCAACACTTTCACCGGTAAAGTTACATAGTGCGCATGGTGACCGCTCGTACATATGTGTCGGTCCGCTGCTCCGTCTCAGCCCCAGGTCCTGTGGGATTGTCACAAAGTGCTGATTACACACATGACAAGCCCCACTTCCTGCTTGCCTTGCATTCTGGGAGCTTTCAGGCCTTAAGAATCCCTTTAGCGGTCCTCCTCCTCCACCTCCCCCTTTTTCTTGCCTGTATCCTACGCGTCTCCTCAGTCCCTCGTCCCACACGTGTTCCCCGGGTTTGAGAATCCTGTGGTGTCGCGAGCGGTGGCGATTTAGAAAAAAAAAAACTGCTGACATTTGGCTTGCACTATTCGCCAACTGTGACTCTATCATCCTCTTAATTTAGCAAGCACATTATTCTTTATCACCGGCTGTATTGGATGGGCTTCCTACTGTGTAACATGCAACAAAACACCAATTTTGCTGTGATGTAAACGGATTAACATTCCCTCAGCTTATCTTTTCTCTTCGTTAACGAGACAGATTTAAGTTTTTGATTTATTCAGCCTCATTCATTTGCGAGGCTGGAATGCTTGTAAGCGTATTTAGCTGCGTCCATGCTTGTTTATGATGAATGTCACAGTCCTATATTGATTATGTTCCCTCCCTGGGTGCTCATCGAAGAGAGCAAATGAAAAATGAAAGCGCTTTTGTATGTGCTGTAGTTTTGCCTCAACCCGTCCGTAGCTTAATATAAGAAAACTAACATTAGACAGCGTCATAATGCAAATAGTACTCACGAAGCTGAGCAAACACCGTCTCTTAAAAGCATTTGTTTGTATCTCGGATGCTCGCCGGCAGCTTTCCACATGTCTTATTAATGGTCGAGGCATGCCCGGGTTACCTAGCTTACATAATTATACAAGCGCTCGGAAATATTACTCCTGTCTACCATATCGATTGGCGGGTGAGATACTAAATCAGTGCATGAAATGTCAAAATTGTTGTTATTTTCACTTGTAATGATCCGTGAACATTTTCATTTAGACCAGCTCCTTCAAGATCTTCTTATGAAATCAGCATTTGCAGCCGTAAAATTAAGGGAGATATTTTTTGAGAGTGGTTTATTATCGCTAAAGGAGACACTTAAAGCATGTAATGTGTGGTCTTGTGGCCAGAGCGTGATATTTTGAAGTAGTAAATAGACTTCCTTGTGTTGGTCGGTTGCGTTTTGCACGTTGATGTAGCACTACGGGATAATTTGAACATGATTGCAACCCCCTTGTCATCTTCAATGTCTTCTAATTAATCAAATCAACAATCTGCATATTTAAGACGTTTAAATAAGTCGGCTCTCATTCCACCATTAGCCTTCATCAAAGACGGATAATCATTACAATCCATTTTCTTTGAGCCCAGTGGTGTTTTATGTTTTTCCTTCCCCTCCATGCCTGCACCCTTATGATTTATTTTTATGTTTTGGTCCCGTCATTCCTTTAGGCCGCCAACCTGGCTCCCTCCTCCACCAGCAATGCCACCCTTTCCTTTGCCAGTCCCGATGTCTCCATACTAAACTACCAATCTGCACTCTACCAGCCCTCCGCAGCGTCCATGGCGGCTGTGGCCCAGAGGAGCATGCCGCTGCAGCCGGGAGCCCCTCAGCTCTGCGCCGCCCGGCCTGACCCCTTCCAGCAGGCCCTCATCGTCTGCCCACCCGGCTTCCAAGGTACATCTCACATACACACGTTTGAGTTAGTGACAAGGGAGAAACAAAAGACGTTGGTGAAAGTCTGAGCATAAATTAATGTGTGTTCAGATGAAAGCTCAAAAAACATATGCAAATGATGGTGTCAATCATTGATCATCGTACTGGTTTGAATTTGAATTTGTTTTGTAGATTCTGTATCGAAAAGAAACAAGGTAGCAAACAAGTAGCACAACACAATTTAAATAATGTATTGGACTTTAATACGACTATGTAACTGGCATTTTTAAAAGTACTTTACTGTCTTAAAAACATGAAAAAAACAACTAGTTACACAGCACACAGCGGTCTCATTTCAGCCATAAGAGATGGTTAAAACATATGTGTAATTAGGCAAAACGCTGCACACACAGCAACTCTGTGCAGCCCCTTTAAAATCTTCCTGCCTTAAAATCCCCTAAGTCCTGTTCCTTTTATTACAACGAGGTCAGGTCAGTCTTTTATGTTTGTCTATTGTCCCAAAGGCGCACAAAATAAGTGTACCATGGGGTTCCTCATTCTCAAGCTCTGTTGGAATGCCAACACAGTGGAAATACTAAAATCAGAATGAACACATAATTGGATTTTTGTGTAAATGACAACTAAACCTCCTCCTCCTCCTGGGACCCCTTCTGTTTTACCTTTACATGCTGCCGTTAGGACACATTTTTTCTGCGTATTAAGTGTCCTATCACTATTATGCAGTCGATTCTCAAATCAGATCAGTTTCACTGACGGCAGGTGAATATGGACCAGTGGATTCACTTTGTCGCTGCATCCAACAGATCAGTTTGTGGATGCAAAACAACTTTCTCCAGATGAACTCAGACAAGACTGAAAGCATTGTCTTTGGCCGCAGAAACAAAGAGAAAGTGTCTCGCTCTAAAACCTACAAATCAAGTTAGAAATCTGGGGTTAATAACGGACTCAGACTTGAACTTTAACAGCCACCGTCAAATCAATAACATCAGCAGCTTTTTACCATTAAAAAAAAAACATTGCCAAAATCAAAGGTATAGTGTCCAATCCAATTTGTCTCCAGTAGATTAGACTACTGTAACGGCCTGCTCACTGGTCTCTCCAAACGAGTTGTAAAACAGCTGCAGTTCATCCAGAACGCTGCTGCTCGGGTCCTGACCAGAACCAGGAAGTATGATCACATTAGTCCTGTTCTCAGGTCTCTGCACTGGCTCCTGTGGCTCAGAGAAGAGACTTTAAAGCAGCTCTGCTTGTGTACAAGTCTCTCCATGGCCTAGCACCAAAGTACATCTCAGACATGTTAGTGCCATATGAACCATCTCGGACTCTGAGGACCTCAGGGACCGGCCTCCTACAGTCTTCCTGAAGATGTGAGACAGGCCTCTACTCTGGCAATGTTCAAATCTAGGCTAAAACGGTTTTATTTAGCTGTGCATATGACTGAAAGTATTTAATTTGCACTCTTCTCTAATATGTCTTTATACGTTTTGTGAAGCACTTTGAATTGTACAAATTGTGCTCTACAAATAAACTTGCCTTGCATAAACAACATAGTCAAAATAAATCTAACCCTGGAAGCAAAATGGAAATTGGTTATTGAAAAGTAATTAATTCCATTTGCTTTTCATATTTTGTGCCTTTAAATGTAAAGGCCAAAGTGCTTGAAGGCTTTAGGCAAGTGCTCAACTCCTGTTTAACATTCAGCACAAATTTGCAATTTTTTTTTTTTTTTTATACTATTACCATGACTACTGCAAAGCTGCTTTATTTGAACATTGCTCTGAAGAATAAATATATTTTGACAAGTGCACAAACATACATTACAGTATCTGATCTTTAGCTTTTAATTCTGCACAAAGCGCTGCGGCGTCTGGGGAAGTGACAGATGTTGAGGCTATTGCTGTTGACATTATCTCTGCTCGTGTGCTTTATTTACCCATCCAGGGCTGCAGGCTTCCCCGTCGAAGCACACCAGTTACTCGGTGCGGATGGAGAACGCGGTTCCCATAGTGACGCAAGCCCCCGGTGCCCAGCCTCTCCAGATCCAACCTGGCCTCCTCACACAGGTAAATAAAAGCACAGATGTTGACAATAACGGTTAAAAAAAACAACCAACAACAACAAAAAACATTTAAAACGGCGTTTCTTTCTGCGAGCTTCACCCAGAATAGCATCTTATTGACGGCGGCTGGAAATCGCCCAGTGTTTTGTGACCTTGCCCCCGCTGGCAGCTGCAACATCCTGAGTGCATAATACAAGCTGAGCTCTCATGTGCATTACTTCCTCCTGCTCTTTCGCTCACCTCACTCCTATAAAAGTCGACGTCTCCAGGCAGCCAGGGCCAGGGTTAGGGTTAGAGTTAAAAAAGTAGAACATTAATATAGTAGAGTGTTGTTTCCTTTACTGAGAATACATGGCGGTCCCCTCAGAGCCTAAAAACAAGCTGAACAACACCAAAAACAACAACAACAAACAGTAAAACAAATAGTAGTTGTTCTGTAGATGCAGTGAGTGACATTTACACTCCAAAAATGATATTGCATACAGTAAAAGGATTCAAATATGGATTTCCTGTGCCATCGTCTTAGTATTAGTGGAAATCTATGGGAAACACCAACGGCTTTCTCAACAAATAAAACATAAACACAGAATAGATAAAACAAAATACTTGGCCACTTCAAAACATGTTAATTTATTCTATCCTTTTTGGTACACATGCAGTACCCTTGCAGTTTTTGTGTTGAGACTATTGTAATAACTGTATTTTTCTACAATCTGATTTACCAGATTAGTGCCGCCGCGGCCATGCTAAAGCTAAATTGGGCGACTACACATTCCGAGGTTTGAATCCACAATTTGCCATGCATTTCTTTCATGTACCGCTCATTTATACTTATATTGTGGTTTATTGCTAAGACCACTTTTTACTGAAGCAGGTCTAATTTACACGGATCGTCTTCTTTTGAGCATTTTGTTAGATTCCACATCCCACATAGTAATTGCCAACACTGTACAGCCATAGCACCTGGTGTATTCACTGGACGTCATACTTTAGCTGCTAATATACAGATGTTGTAAGTAATATGGACTGACTGAGCATCACTCTCTCCTCTCACACGCACATTACCCACTCCCTCTGTCACCTCCTTCCCTATGGAAATTTCCATGAAGGCTTTAAATATCTCTGAGAATCTGGGGAGTTTGAAGCGCTCCCTTATCTCTACTTAATCATGCAGGAGGCAGGCACTGAAGCATTATGGGTAGAGGTGTGTGCGTGGAGGATCTGTGCCTTTTGTTTCTGTTCTAGCTTAATCTGTCAGATACCAAATGGTGATTAGCTCCAGGGCAGCGCACAAGTCAGGCGCTCCAAATTACAGGCCTCAGAGGATGTGAGGAGGTCAGGGGGGAAGCAGATGAGGTACAGCACGGCCGAGAAAATTACTAAATTCAACCTCTGACGTAAAAGATAAAATCAAGTGTGCACAAGCGGGCGTTTCAAGGGTGCATGTGCCCGTAACATTTGAGACCGGGATCGAGATTTCTAAATCAAGGAACAAAGTAGATCCAAGTTCACAAAGCTAAGGAGTCACGTAAAAACAGCATGAAAGTAAATGCTCTGCTTTACTTTGGCCGTTTTTTCTTTTAAACGTTTAAGAAATTATAACACAACAGAGCATGGACCAGTGGTTTTCAAACTGTGGTACAAGTACTATTCATGGTACGCAAGCTCCTTCTGGTAGTGAAGTCCCCCTTGTGTTTAGTCCTTGCTAGAACTAGTGTTGTCACAAAACTAAAATTCAAACTCATTTTTGATACTAAGGGAAAGGCTCAATACTCGATACCAATTTCAATACCACAATAATGAGGAAAACACTTTTGTGACGGGACAATATAAAACATTACTACAAAAACAGTACTCTTGTACAAGTAAGACAAGACCATTTTGAAACTATTCCGAAAAGGTTTTGTCCTTTTTGATTTGATTTATTTTTCCAATCAGAATCAACTTGTTCAATTGAGTATCAACTTTTTATAGATTTAGTCTAAATTAGAATTTGGATATTGATACTTTTGATAACTCAAGTTAGAACTAATGTTGCGAAGGTGTAGTCCTGGTTTAGACCTAGATTAGTCTTATTACTGACCTGGTTTGGATCTAGTGGTACTTGAAAAGCCAAATTCATTACTATCCAAGTGTTTTTTTTTTTTTTTTTTCCAAATTACTTATTTAAGAACTTGTTATTCCTGAGTTGTTGCCTGGCTTTCTCTCACATTCAAAGTGGATATAGCGACTACGTATGAATGTATATATGTATGTATGTATATGAGTACTACCTACATCATGCAGTATAGAGCAATCATTCTACACAGGCAAAGCTAAGTCTAACTCTGGTGATTGCATGTAAATAAAGCTCAGCCGCTGCAGGTGTGCGCTGTAACCCCTGTCAGTGTGCATGTTAAACAAAGGCCAACATTAGTTAAAGTAAGCAGATGGTTTATATAGGGCAGCGAGCAGCACGGCTAATAACCGGGTATGCAGGGAGTGTGTGTTTCTTCATGTTTACTCCGCCGCTGTGGGAGGTCTGCGCTCCGAGCTCGCCTAAGTACTTGTTTGGCTCTGTTGCCTCTCCCCACCTGTGCCTTCACTCTGCCTCTGCGCTCTGTCATTCACACACCTACAGCCCATTGCAAAGCACTGACTCCAGCCTGGGGGGGCGGGCGGGGGGGTCGATGCATTGGGGGCAACCATCGAGGCCTCTATCTCGCCGAGGAATGCAGAAAATGTGGAAACAATTGAGTAGTGAGAGAAGGGCCCTTTTTATAGTCGTAAGGTGACAAAAGTTTCTTCGCCCGGGTAGAATGGGAGGCGGTGGGGCCAACTGATAGCGACGGTGGGCTTTGAGAATGAGAAAGAACAGCCCCCTTAACTGGGTTACAATTTGAGGGCAGACAGGCAGCTTACACAATGCAGACAGAACCAAGCAACGTTGAGTGCCAGGAATGGAGATAGAGCAGGCAGCAGTGGAAGGAGGAGGAGGAGATGGATGGACGTATTAGAGAGACTAAATGGCATGTTGATAAAAGGGCCGTGGATGTGGTCTGAGATGTAAGGAGCATCTCCGAGCTCCACAATGTTCCATTAGAGACGTCAGTCATGAGCACAGACGGGGCAGTGCTGTTGGCCTGCAGATGCCCCCAGCAGCACATCCACAACAAGCCCCCGACCACACCGCTTTCCCAGGAAATTAAATACTATTGGACAATAGTTATTACCTAGATATTTTTAGAGATGCGTTCCCGTTGTACAAATTGTGTCATGTCTTTGCAGTTCATCAGAAATACGGTATAAATGGCCTGTAATGGTTTTGGATGAGATTTAAGTATAGTCCAAAGGTGAATTTATGTTTTGGTTTGTTTTTAACAACTCTTTTGAAAATATGACATATTGCTTTCCTCTACTACAACAGGCAGATAGGGTTTACATACACATACATGTGTATGTATGTGTATATATATATATATATATATATATATATATATATATATACATGTGTATGTATGTGTGTGTATATATATATATATATATATATATGTGCTTATATATATACCTCTATACCTCTACCTCTACATATTTAAATGTAATTGTTATTAATATTTTCTGTCAGTTGTGTGACTTTTAATACTGCTTAAAATTGTCCAATGTCCAAAAAGTTTAGTTTTCTGTTACAAAAATACTTTATTTACCAGGCCAATATTGTAATTAAGAATTTGTTCTTAAAGTAAAATAAATACAACTATCTTGGGCTGTAAGAACCGTCTGTCCCTGACTGTCTTGTTGCATCGCTCTGCGATGGAGAAAGTTTTGATTGTATTACATATTGATATGGGAACTGTACTGCTGCGGAGCCAAAATCACTAACACAGGTGGTGAAAACTGCCCAGTGCATTATTTGGATCTCTCTCATGGCCCGTGAGGATGGCCAAGACAAGCGTTCTCCACGTAGGACACGCAACAAAGTGAAGGACTCCTCTCATCCTGCACATGCCTTCTGGCAGGCATTACAGCAGCCTCTGGGTGAGGACTGCAGACTAAGAGACTCTCCAGGGCTGTCACACTCATGAACTAGCACTTTGTTTAAGTACCTTAAAATTGCACTAGCTGTAAAATGTAAATAATAATACAATATGTAATTATAGTAATAGCTCATAGCATGTCATACTGCATACGGTGCATTTATTTATATATTGTTAATGTTTATCTGTTGCTTCATTGCCCTTCTGGTTAGATGCCAAATTGCATTGCAAGGATATTTAATTTATTTATGGTGTAATGACAAGTTGAATTCAATCTAATCTGTAGTCCTTTAGTCGCTTAGTCAGTCAATAGTTTCTTCTGAGTCGACTGAATATTATATTGGCAATATAAGGATTTATGGACCAAGGAAGAAAGGAGAATGTATGGAGTGGTAATTTTATTCTCTATTAAATGCTTTTTAGTTGTACTTTTCTGTGTAAATAGTTTTCTGTTTTTCTTGCATTCCCTTGAGTTGGGGTATATATATATATATTTTTGTCAGCAAATCGATGCGCAGAGCATGTCTTTAGTCGACCAAGAATTTGTTTAGTCAATTACAGCCCTACCACTATCCTTGTTTTTTCAGATTAGCTTTTACATTCCCTCCTCTTGCGCCGCACATACTGATGCATTGTAAATAGATGCGCAAATGGTATTAAAGGAACAATTCATTAGCCCTGACATTAAAGCGCTAATCAATATGCCTGCATTAAACTATTAGGGGTTACACGTTCTCTAACACACACAAATCACCGCCTGTGTGTCTGTATCCCCACAAAACACTCACTCACTTCTCTCGCGTTGCATCCTGCTTCGGTCTGCAGCTCTGCATTACAAAAACAAGCGCTTCTATTACAGCTGTTTGAATGGGACACAGATTTAATTAGTGCAGAGGTTGATTTGACTCACGGCAAACACACAACGGCTCGTAGACACGCACAAAGAAAAGGCGCTTCTGTACCTCTTTATTAAGTTCCAGCCCTTTCCCTTTTGTCAATGGCTCTCTCCTTGAAACAGGCACGGCAGCAGCTGTTATGTTTAAACTAAAATACCATGATAGCCTCCAATCGAATCCACAAAATAGATCATGTTTGTGCATTTGTTATGTTTAAAGCACGGCTGTCCAAACTTTTTTTCACAGAGGGCCGCATTTTGAAATGTATACAGAGCAGATGGCAAACAACCCAATGACAAAGTGAATAATTTGAAATGTTGCATTTGACATCGTTTTTATGAACCTCAACACCTTTAATAAGACTTAGAACATTAATATCAAGTTGGTATAACATCAAAATGCTTGATTTGTTCCAATTTTACAGTAAAAAGTACCAGTTTTTGTTGTTTGGACTAAATTAGAGGACCAACAAAAAATAGCTGGAGGACCAACAAAAAATGGTCTGAGGGCCGCATTTGGCCCTCGGGCCATAGTTTGGACATGCCTGGTTTAAAGCAAAAAGGTTGAGGAAATGTTTTCACGGTCAGGCTCCACATCACAAGCTAATTAAATGTTCTTCTTTTCTTATTTTGTAACAGCAGGCCTGGCCCAGTGGTACGCAACAAATCCTTCTCCCCCCGGCGTGGCAGCAGCTCACCCACACCTCGGTCCAGCACGCCACTGTCATCCCCGAGTCCATGGGCAGCACACAGCCACTCGCCAACTGGAGGTAAACAACAGTCTCACTGCATTAGCACTTTGAGAGAGCTGCTGTTAAAGTTTGAGCAGTCTCCGAGGACCACTGAATCAGCTCCGGATTAAGCCAACTAAATCAATCGTATGTTTTAAGCACACACTGGAGCATGGCTCATTCAGGGTGTTCAGGCTGCCTCTGTAAAGGTAAAATGTGACTGGAGTGTATTGTCCATTGAGACCGGCTGCTTTTTGAGTCATGGCCCCGTGTGAATAGTGGTGCTTTCAAAAGAGCAGATCCACCTCAGGGACACAGCATATATGTGCATGTACCCACGTCACTCCGAGGACAGCCTGTCACCAGGATGACTCGATAAAGGGGTAGATGGATGAGACAAGACAGTCTGCGGGGAGATAAGGAGAAATCAGGTTGTAATGTGAGTTTGGAGCTCGGCCAGAGCCACACAAGACTCAATTTGATCCTGAAGAGTCCATCTGCGACCCAGGCTGACCACAGTCCCACGCCCCGTTCCACTGTCTTTGCCCAGTGGCAGCTCCAGAGTCCTGGGAGATGATTGTGAAAGTGTCGCACTTCCTCTGCAGAGCGATCCCTCCAGCTGCTGGTGTCAGCTCCTCTGCCTCCCTCTCTGCTCTCACCCAGCTCTGCCTCTTACCACCGCTGTCTTTGTTAGCCAGTTAGCTGCTGCCATCTGCTGGCACAGTTGTGGAAATATTTGAAACTAGACTAGCTATTAAAGACGCTCCAAACATAATTAATATGGTTATATTGTATTTCCTTCAGATTGTTATCAGCCTGATTACTGTGGACAGAATTTGCAAACTTGTCAATAATAACATGGAACACATTCGAGTCAAACAAATTGTGAGATTGTGTCTTGGTTCATATCTTATCCATTTAATTACAGAAATAAATACATTTAATTGACTGACCACTAATTATTAGTGATTTCACAATAAAGATGGCCCTAGAATGATGACCTAAATGCCTGATGTTTTACAGGAATTCCCATCTCCATGGCAGCCATTACAATCCCATCATGCAGCAGCCGGCCTTGTTGGCCGGTCACGTCACGCTCCCATCCAACCAGACGCTTAATGTGGGAGTAGCTCATGTCATGAGGCAGACCTCGACCAATAACAACTCCTCCTCCAAAAAGAACAAGCAGCACCAGATGTCCACCAGGTACAGCCACAGTTTGAGCACTGGTTCCCAGATCTGTCACTCCAGGGACAAACATTTCACAAACGTCTGTCACAGTCCATTACACAGCAACACAAATATGGAACTAGTTGTTACAGGCTTGAAAGATCATATTAAATACTAATATACATAAGGTCATGTTTTTAAATAGTAAAAGGAAAAGTACAAGTTTTAATTGAAGTAGATGCTGTAGCAAAAAGACATCAATTCAATTTCGTAAGATCATTTGTAAAACAAGTTTCAACAATTCAAAATGTTTTCCATACAGCATATAATAGCTTCTTACAAGTCAAACACATATTTGTACATCAGTATTTCTCACTTTAAATTTTCTCTCCCAAAGGAACATGTCATCGTACGAGGTGTCGTCCTCCCAGGCCGTCCTCTCTCCTCAGCGCTCCAAGAGAGTGAAGGAGAACACCCCTCCTCGATGTGCCGTAGTGCAGAACGGGCCCATGTCCAACTGCCCTGTGTCCCAGAGCTGTGGTGGGGGCGGAGGCTGGGGGCAGAGTGAACCTGAGCAGGCCTCCAGTACCACCCGGGACCATTGGGACCACCGGGACCACCAGCACCACCAGCACCACCAGCACCACGTACCCCGACAGACCATCATCATCCCAGACACGCCCAGCCCCGCCGTCAGCATCATCACCATCAGCAGCGACACTGACGAGGAGGATGAGCACAAGCAACACAACAGGTAGGTTTAACTGTTCATGCGAATTTCAATTGTTTCAAAACTGCTTATAATTTGTGTACATCTGAGGCAAGTGGAGTCATTTATTTATAGATTTTTTTGTCAAATGTCCAAATTTTGACAAAAAGGTGTGATTTAAAGTCTAGTGCAGGGCTAGTCAACAACATTTTCCTGAGGGACAGATTTTTCGGCCCTAGTACCACCTCTTTAGACACAGTTTGGTGTCGCAAAAAATATTCACAACACTAGCTCTGTTTTAATAATGATTATATAAAAATAACTGCTACATTCAAATACAAAAGGCTTTGCCAACACTGTTCTGCAGCATTGCCAATACAGTTCTGAATCAGATAAACTAGGACTAGACTGGTACCAAACGGATCCGCACCAGGACTCATCCAGAATTAAACTAGCAATAAACCAGGACTAAACTTGTTCTAAAGCAGAATTAAACAAGGACTGAACCGGAACTAAACCAGTGAATTAGAAAAATCCGGATCAGATCATTTGGACGGCCTGATCTTAGATTGAATAACTCAGATCAAGTATTAGACTTACAGGGTTCAAATCCTACAGTGAAATGTGATTTTAGATTCAAGAAAATTATACTTTTCCGGGACAATTTCATAAGACAACAATGAGAAACTGCTGGTATGTTACTGATTAGGCATCTTATGATCTCTAAAATGCACAGTACCATATTTTCTGCTCTACAAGACGCACTTAAAAGCCTTTCATTTTCTCAAAAAAGGACAGTGCGGTGGTACACGTTTTGTTTCGATTAATGTGCCTTATAAATGAAAAAATAGACCATTCATTGACAGTGTGCCTTATAATCCAGTGCGCCCTATAGTGCGGAAAAATACTGTGTATATATATTACTAAATAATTTAACCTTTTCTCCTTCTTGCAGCTCATCTTCGAAGCATAGAAAGAATGTCATCAGCTGCGTGACGGTCCACGATTCCCCCGAGTCTGACTGTTCCAGCCACAACAGCCCGTACACTGTGCACTCTCGAACCACCGCCAACAACAACAACCACAACAACCACACGTACGACATCAAGACCACCATGCTGGACAACTACAACAACGGCAACCCGCGCACCATCATCATCCCGCCCCTCAAATCACAGAACAACGAGGCTTCGACCAACGACTGCGAGCGCCTCATGCCAGGTACATGTCAAATTTTATTCCACGTTATCCATTGTGTAGTAGAGGTAAAAAAGAATGTATGGATTTTTTTTTTTTTTTTGATGAAAATAATCAGATAATCCCTCAAAAATGTTGTAAAATATCTCGGTAAATGTTGTGTTAAACTGTAAAATGAATCACATAAGACCAGAATAGTTGCTGTTTACCCTTTGAAAGATTACACAGCAAGTTTGTTTTATTTTAATGCGTTTTTTGCAGCTTTTTAAATATTACACACATGCCCGAAATATTTTAATATTTTTTCGTGTATCATAAATGTGTTTATTTTCTTTTACAGAACCTATGAACCATCAGAATTCATCCTACAAATTCAAAACATCGAATGGGGTTTTGGCTGGCAGTAATCATATACAAGGCGGAGTCCCGGGAGGTGGATCCTATCGTCAGCAGCGCACGGGGCCACACCACCTGCAGCAGCAGCCTCTCAATCTCAGCCAGGTATTATTCAGTTTGACCCATGTCGGTGTAATGCCTCAGAGTATTTACTGGTTACGAAGGTTTCAAAAAGTAGTCATGGTTCAAGTGAACAGTTGTGCACGATCGAACTTGTCCTCTTGTCGCTGTATAAATTCAACTTCAAATTAAAATGCACATGACAGGTTAGAGTAATTATTTCACTTTTTTGTATTAGATAAGATTTTCCCCAGTTCAGAGTGAATCATTTGACTAGCTACCGTACATATTGTTTTTATTTGCCAAATATATTACTTTTATTTTATTAAACTAATGTTTGAACTGTCAGAAAAGACGTGTTCCTTATGCATAAATTGTCCTTGCATTTTGAATGGACTTTTGAATTGATTAAATGGATCGAGGGAGTCCTTTTTAAAACTTTAGAAAGCGCTACTTCCTGTAATTTTAAACTTTGTCGTGCCAACTTTTTGTCACAAACTGGCACTTGACAGATATTTAACAAATGTACTGTCCCACCAATAATTAGCAAACCTTTGCCCAGAATGCTCTTAACTTGTCTATCTTGTGTCTATTTAACTACAGATGTCAAAAAACATAGTGCACCAGATCACTACGTTTTGTTCCAAACATTTAATTTGCACATTCGATTTGTCTGTTGCTATATTTTTCCATTGTACTTGCACTCTAGCCTTTCTGAATATTCTGCTCAGTGTAATAGAATCATATTTCTGTCTAAAATGTTCTTGTCGTTAATCCTACACATTGCATTGAGTAATTGCGAACTGTGAGATATCTGCAATATTATCTGCCCCACTCTTAATCTGAATAAAGATAAGGAAATAAATGAATAATAATAGAAGCCATTTAAATGCTAAATACAAATGGCTGTCCTGACAAGCCAGCTACCCAAACAGTATGAGATTATCACAGATATAGTACATAATGTATGAAGGCTTATTTTGACCTTGTTTATCTCGGGCGTGTATGATCATGAAAGCGCCTCAGACTTCACCGGGTGCTCTCCGTTCTCCATTCCAGGCGCAGCAGCACATGGTCGCCGAGCGCAACGGAGGCCACCGGCGGCAACAGGCGTACATCACCCCCACCATCGCCCCCCAGCCCCCGTACTCGTTCCACCACCACCACCACCACCACAACAGCCCCTCCCACGCCGCCAACGTCCACCCGCACCTGGCCGCCACGCACCTCTCCGGCCAGCCCCACCTGTACACCTACGCCGGCCCCACGGCTTTGGGCGCCACCGGCACCGTGGCCCACCTGGTGGCGTCCCAGGGCTCGGGGCGGCACGCCGTCCACCAACACGGCTCCTACCCGCCCATCATGCACCAGGTCCCCGTGTCCATGAACCACCGGGTGCTGCCCTCGCCCACGCTTCACCACAGCCAGTACCAGGCCCAGTTTGCACATCAGGCCTACATCAGCGCCTCGCCCGCCTCCACTGTCTACACTGGATACCCGCTGAGCCCCACCAAGGTCAACCAGTACCCGTACCTCTAGAGACCAACCCGACTGTGCTCCAAAAGGGCTCACTGGCTACAGGCCGCGCTTCTGTCACTGACTTTATTTCCACCAAGCAATAGGAAAGATGCGACACTTTCAATTAGGAGTATTGGGTTAGTAGGTAATTGTGATTATTCAGGTCACAATATATAAGTAAGAACCCATCCATCCATCCATTTTCTACCGCTTGTTCCCTTTTTGGGGTCGCGGGTGACTGGAGCCTATCCCAGTGACTTCGGGCCTTAGGCGGGGTACACCCTGGACAGTGGCCAACTTGTCGCAGGGTTATAAGTAAGAACAAAAAACAAAAATCTTGACTATTTTAGAAGGGAAATTAAGTCATTTCAATTCTAAATCTTCCCCAAAAAGTACAGCTAAATGTACTATAGTGCTGTTTAGGTGGCTGTTTATACCACAAAAATGTTACTTCTGCATTTAGAAAGTTGGATATAATAGAATGAAAGATGTAATAATTAAGCTTTTGTTGTTGTTGTTGCTGTTGTTGCTGTTGTTGCTGTTGTTGTTAATAATCCTTATATTGTGACGAACACTGTCATAACACTAAAACCAGATCATGGAATTTTAGTACTCAACAAATTCATAATATTGCCAAAAATATAATACGAATAAAATATTAGAAATATGTGAAACTTAGCATAAAATAATAGCTAATTCAAGCCAAAACAAAACATTTTATATGATATCATCTGATGCAAGTCTAAAACAAAGTTGTTACTTTTGTAACAACCACTACTTACGAGTGTGTATTTTGAATTAGGAAAGGATCACTTCAAATACGAGGCGGGAATTGTACGGCTTGGTGTAAATAATGCTTTTGGTAACTTCTGTAGTGCAGTTCTGGCCTTAGTCGGTGTGATTTGGAGCACAGCCTTTGAGCGACACTGGAACCCTCGGACTGAGTGCTGCTGCTCCCCCCTGGACTCATCCCCTCTTCCCGCCTCGGACATTAACAGAGACAGAGGAACATGCAACTCTCTGGAGACTGTACCGTAACTTGAAGATTATAACTACAAAGAGGAAACGGCAAACGATTCTGCGCCTCTATTGAAGGAAAAGATGGAGAAGAAGAATTTAAGAGGGGTACACTTCTTTTTACGTTATGAGTTTTTCTTGTTTTCAGAAAGGGCCAGTGATTATGACTTGTTTTGTGACAGTTTTGCTTTACGGGAATGGAAAACGTTCATTTTTACAGGGAAATCTGAAACAGGCCTTTGGAGGACAGTGGAGCTTTTCTGCTTTGTTCAGCGTTTATTGTTTCCCCCCTCCCCCTCTTGAATTTGGGAAAAGACTTTTGAACAGGGGTTACTTACTGGAAGCTTGGAATCCCAAAACGCGATTTGGGACAAGGTGAAATACGGAAACCTGCTGCTCTACAAAGAAAAAAAAATATCAATGGCCTTGAACTGTCTTAATATTTCCAAATCAAATGCGGTGCGGGGAGGGAAAAAAAACAACTTCCCCCCGCGCCACCTTCTCCAGCCGAGGAGGCTTCTGGGAATACGTAAACAACCAAGACAACAAACTTTGTAGTGTATTTATACATATTATACCATTATGTTCCACCTTTATAACTCTTCAGTTTTAGTCCTAGGTGTCTTAGCTGGGCCCCGTTCTTAGAATGTAGCAGTCTGCACATGTTCGGAGAGTTTCTTTTACCCTGAAACCAATAGACTTATTTGTCCCTGATTTTTCAATGTGATTGCACAAAGTGGTTCTAATAACATAGGCATGTACAAAATGTGATTGTCTGTGTGTGCTACTGTCAGCCATGCGTGTGTATCCAGCCTCCTCTATAGAGCTCCTATCAGTCGTAAGGTTTGGACCATTGTTCCCTCGTAGTGCCTTACAGATATTACCACACAGTTTACTCGTCTCGGGTGGTGACCGCCGCCGGAGGCTCTAGCGATACTTAGTGAGACGTGTTTCCTTGGTTTGACATTCTTCTGGGGGCATTTGTAGCTCTCTTCCAGGTGTAGGCTCAACCTTTTTACGTTCCTTATCTCTAAAGGCGGACTAATGTCACGAGTGTGCATGTAAAAACTTACCAAAGTCATTGACGATGAACTCAATGTAAATATTTAAATGTACACTGTAGCTGGGGCACTTCATTTTTTCATGCATTTGTAAAAAAAAAAAAAAGAAAAAGAAAGAAAAAAAAGGATTTGTGCAGAAATGACACTTGCAGCGACAAATGTTTGAGACACAGTGTAGGGATTGTGTTGGGGTTCCAACAAGCTAGCTAGTCCAAGATGAAGGGGCCTGACAGGAAGTGGCCCGAGCTGCAATGGAAACACATCAATCAAGAGAAGGCTGACAAGTGCAGAGGGTTGTTTGAGAAAGATACAGCGGAGGAGGCACTGAAAGAGAAGGGACTGGTTGAGTGAGTCGGTTTAGGGAAGAGACAAGCGGAGGTCAGAGCGGCGAGTTCTCTATCTTAAATGGTGACTTAAAAACGGTAGCAAGTTGGCACTGAGCAGGTTGTTAGAAACACTGAGGTTGGTAACATCTCCTATCTTAACCTAAATGCACACTTCTTGAATCATGAATATATCGTTGGAATTATTTTGCGTACGGAATAGGACCAGAGGTGGGTAGTTTAGTGACTTTTTCAAGGAATTGTACTGCTTGGAGTGACTTTTCGACACCATATTTGAGTTAGTTTGAAGTAACTCCAGTAAAAGTTTCCGTTCTTCTTTCCACCGCTCCGTCAGATATAATCAAATTTTTCTGTCGTTTTCATGCATGTTTTGTCCTTCACATTGCATTAACCTCAAATTATAAATCAGATGTTAAGTCCAGACACAATTCCTTTTACTTGAGCAACGTCTCAGACCACAAATTGTACTTCTACTTGATTAATATTACTTTCCTTGAGTATGTTTTATCGGCTACTCTACCCACCTCGGAATAGGACACAAAAGGGATGACGTAGCTTACACCTGGTAGGGCATCTTGTTTAACATTACTGTCCATTTGTCTTCTGAAGCAGGTGTACCACAGACATTGCCACGCCGGCCTGATTACCTGAATACTTAGACTAGAGCTTTGTGTGTTGCTTCGACATTTTGTTCCCTTGGTGACTCCCCTCGTTTCTCCTTCATGTTACGCCATATTACTTAATGCTTATTTTAAACTTAATATTATCTTGAATTCTTTTTTTTTTTTTTTACATGGCTGTAGTACACGTTGTGTTTTATTTTAGAGATTGTTGCAATAATTCTCGTGCGCGTCCTATTTTATTATAAATGTCGGACTCATCTCTGTTTTGTAACTTGGGGGATTGTTGTACAGTGATTTGTTGTGTTCTGTGGAACCGGGAGCGCGCCTACGTTCAACTGGCTGATGTAGTACGTTTGCAGATACTTATAACGGGGCCTGTAGAGAGCTTTATACGGCTTTTGAAAAGAAACATTTGACAACATGTGATTTGCTTGCTGGTTACATTATTCTACGTGTACTGTTTTTTTGTTATTTTTTTAACTCTTTTCCCCAGCGTCACCGGGGTCTAAGCACACGGGCACGATGGGGCGCTTTTACATCTACTTCTTCTGTTTGACGAGACAGAACTACTGAAACATTCCACTGTTCTTGAAGGATTATTTTGGTGTCACCCCCATGCGACGGTCACTAGTGCTCCGATTCCCCTGCCGGCGCGTAGGGGGCGACATTGCGTCTCACTTCTACTGCTCGCGGACGAAAGAGTCCGGCGCGGCGCAGTGCAGTACATCCAGTCCACCACTAGAGCAGTCAGGCAATAACTTTCACTGTTTATCAAGTGCTTTCGAAGACAATTCCCACACACCATCCGTGCAGAGCTGCCTCACTTTTAACGAACACAAAAAAGTGTAAAAAATACATGTGCTTTGTGGCGATTTACATTTTATTTTACCCCATGTATATCTCAATTGTGTATTTATTTAATCTCTATTATTTTATTTACCAGGTATTATTACTTTGCTGATGCTGTAGCTTTACTGCTATTGTAAGAAAATTTAATTGTAACAAAAAAGGAAGAAAAAAAAGTTTTTTTTTTTTTTTACATTAGTATGTCATGGTATAGAATGAGTAATATATTTAAAAAAGGAAAAATCAAAAGTATACCAACGATACCTTTAAAAAACATGGTCACTTGCACAAAATGAATGTAATATGTGACTTGCTCCATCTAAAATGGCTTTATTACTATCTAAAAATCATTTGTGGCCATGCATGATGCAATAAATCGACATCTGATCTCATTTGCAGTGACGACTAAAACAAAAAAGAAAATACCATTGCTGGTTTGACTATGACGTTTTAACTTTTTGCCACGCCCAAATCAGCAAAAGCTCTCTGTGCTCAACATTGTGGAATATAACTTGATGTGTACAATGAAACCCCCGTCTGTCACATAACCAATGTTTAGTGTATGATTTTATAAAAAGGGGAATCAAAAGGTAGTTTGAGTGACCTTACAATTACCAAAATGTGCTTAAGTAGTGTGCTGCAATGTTTTGTGTTAGCTTTCCCAGCCAGTGGTAAGAAATACTGCCTTCCAAATAACAGACAATACCTCCAAAGCTTTACGATGATGTTTTAAAGAAACAGAACTAAAAAGGCAGCGGCTTGAAGTCTGGCATGTAAGAAGGTACAGTCTAGCTTGGTTCGAGTCATTTTGAAACATTGAAAACATTTCAGACACACTTTGAATCAAGCCCACCTGCATTATTATAAGTATGAATTCGTTAAAAAGTTTGAAATTATTATCATTAGTTAACGACACACAGATCTTTGTCTTTTGTCTTTTGTTTTTGTATTGAAATTGTTACAAAGGCATGATCCCTTATTTCTCTTTGAGGGAATTCAGGAGTGAGGTGGTCAAAGTTTGGAAACACTGTGAGAAACAGAAAAAGAAAAAAACACCTTTGAAACAGGAAACTATTAAATTCGTTTTTAGTGTAATTTTAATTCGTTATTTGTTTGTGATTGGAAAAATACCAGTAATAACCTTTTTATGAACAAAAGCTTGCCTTGGTGAGTGAAATGCAGATTTATGGTGTTTCCTAAAACCTGCATCAAACCCTGACCACCTTTGCTGTTTTTGCTGTATGATTTCCCAATGGTGTAAAATCTCATTCTTTGTTGCTCAATCGTGCTGCAGTGTTTTCTAGTCTTCGTTTATTTAGTGTTTCTTCTTATACTTTGGGGTGACGTCTCATTATTTCAATTTGTTAATGTAGAGTTAAATGTATACACTTTTCCTTAGCCTAATCTTTGAAAGTATGTTACAAGATTGGATATTTTACTGGCTTTATAGAATGTTTGAATATAATATTGATCAAGAAGGATTCGTTGAACCTAACAAATTGAGTATTCGCTACTATGCGCTTGTGTTACCATTATGATGTTGTGTGCTTCTCTTAATCATTTTCGTTGTAGAAAAATGGAGTGAATTTATATCAGGCTCTCGACAAAACTAATAATAGCATTGTAAATTTACCAGATGGTTTAACAGGCAAACAGCTTCGTCAAATAGAAGAATATAGCTATTTTGAATTGTCCTCTTTACTAACTGTAGGGTGAGAAGGGGCTCGCGTTGTGGTGAACTATGTTATAGCTTGTTATTCACTGTTACTTTTGATCATTTTTTCGGTCTCCGAGGTGAATCGAGTTATTAATGAGAATTTGTATGCTCACATATGCATATTGTATATGTGTAGAAATGTAATCACACTTTGTCTTGGATTTACATTAAAACTGTTAAGTCACGGCACAAGTCTCCTGTTTTCTTTGATCTTATTATTATTGGTGGTTACTTTCATGGATGAAATGAACAACACACAACGCTTTATAGCAAATACAAGCATCATACAATACTAACAGACTTACTTGTGAAAGAAATGTCAACATGCCAATGGACAGATGGTAATAATTAAACTCTGCACATCCCAGATCATATCAGATCAAATCAACATCAGTCAAGTATTGTAATACTCCCTGTAAAAACTCTCCATCCATCTTCTTCTACTTGAAACTTTTTTTGTAGTTTTTTTGTACTGAAATCATGTTGATACAGAGCTAATTAATGTAATTTAAACGTAATGTGTGTATTTTTTGCTGTGTGTACCTGTCTGGGACTGCAGAGTTAAAGTAGCAGTGCAGATAATCTTTTCTTTTGTGACACCAATGCATTAGTACATGGTCCCAGACAAATAAAGAATAAACATGAGGCAGTCGTAACTCAGTATAAAGATCACACAATACCACTCAGCTCCACCAGATGGCAGTGCGCACTAACACCAACGTGATAGTATTATGAACAGTAACTCTGAAGCCTTTTTATTTCTTACAAACGTCATACACATTCAACAACATAGTGTGCAGTGTATGTAAATGTGCTAAAAATCAGGCTGCCGCAAATTCAACTCTGTTATTAACTTTGAAACCTTTTACGCACAGCAAAACCTGACGCTGACACCGAACGTCACTTAAATTCTTTAATAAACCATAATAACTTGGCAACTACCAAAACACCAACTATATCTATTCAAGACACTCTAATAGACCAGTGTCCACCTTTCACGCACATTACGCCGCGCAATTTGCCACAATTATGCGCAAAAAAATCCGATGCAAACGTTGCCGTGGAAGACGCGCTTGGCAAAGAACGAGACCAACCTAATGTTTAAAGCCCTTGCGACGACAGATAAGCGCGTCAGCCAATCAGAGAGGCTCGTAATCGGCGACAGACTAATCAGCTCTGTCGGGGGGCGGGGCCGTCCCCAAATCCTCCGGACGCGAGACGAGAGCCCGGAGCCGCGCGCGCGCGTGTCAGATGAACGTGAGGAGCCAGGTCACGCTTTTGAGTCATTTCTTTGCATTTCTTTACCGTAGGTGGTTTGCATGGAGCTCCTCGACCGCATGGTGACACCGCTGGCCCGTTTGACGCACAAAGGGATTGAGTTTGAGTCCCGTTTTTCGTTTTTTTGTGTTTTTTGTTGAATGTGTGTGTGTGGTAAGTCTGCATGCGTCGCTGTTTTGGCTGAATGAGAAGGCGCGAGGGGGGGACATATCGGCGTATGGAAGATGTTGCGCATTTTTGTGGCAGCACGCGCGTGTTCGTAACCGGGTTGTTACGGGTGTGTGGAGAGTATCAGAGGGTCAAAGCCTGCGGGGGAAACGGCGCGGGATGTAGGGCAGAGAGGATGAGAGGAGAGTGGCTGCGGGGGCTAAGCTACAGCCCTTTTTTTTAGTCTGTGAGGATTTACAACATTATTGAGGTCCAGAGCATCATTCTGTTTTTTGCCTGGACAGTGTTTAGCATGTGCAGGGCCCCTGAAATAAAATGGTCCCTTAGCCTACTTTGATGTTTGTACCTGGATAGATCTGGGCGCCTATAGTCTCTAATGACCTAAGTTTGAAGTTCCGAATCTCAGAGTGCAATTAACCTACTTTGTTGGATCCAAATGAACCAGAAAATTGTGTTAGAACATGCCTCATTGTGGTTATGTCTTATCTGTACCTGTAATTTGTCTTCTGCATCCTTTAAAAAAAAAGAAACATGCCTGCTTGGGGCCCCTAATGCTGGACAGTATTTTCTTTTACTGGAGTACTGTGTTTGAATATGGAATTGACCGATACGTGGTGTTTGGGAGCTGGGTAAGACAAAGGGGTTCTCTAAAGGTAGTCCTGTTCTCTAAAGGCCCAGAATGTGATTATCTGTCTATATTTTAAAGTAATGGGGGCCCATCGTAGTAATTTTGTCCCGGGCACCAAAAAGTTTTACTACGGGCCTGGGACAAATGATAATGCTTAACATGAAGTTGTTTTTCCTCACAGCAGATCTAGAGGCAGCTGGGACCAGTAATGCAGTTATGTTGAAACTCAAAGTGGATGCTTTACCGTGACTGGACCGCCCTGGATGATGGCAGCTGCAGTGTCTTGTGTGGGTTTGGCCCTGATGCCCTCCCAGGGCCAGCGAGTAGTGTTCCTCTGGACTGTGGTGTTGATATCGGTGATCAGTGCTGACTCACATGTCTCAGGTAAGATCACATTTGACAAATTGCGGATCAGGTTGTGTGTGTCAACACACAACCTGATCCACAATTTGTACTTTCTCTTACATAATACACAGAGCAGTAGCTTGTTTAACAGCAGAACAAGTTCCTGAAGTTCAAGTTAAGTGACAAGGACAATTCTTTTGATAAAGTGATTTGGAACTTCTGCTATTGGGCATTTTATAACATTTATTGTTGTAAAATGCCAAATGCATCTGTTTCAGGGAACATAGTCGTTTGTAATAATAATTTCAGGAGCGGTTCTAGCATTGTGGGGGCCCTGAGCAAGAGGCTTTTGGGGGGCTTTATAGTTTGCCAAAATAGTGTGATGTCTTAATTCACATCCATGCAACATTTCACATTACATATTATTTAGACAAATAAAACTAAAAAAAGCACAGAAACAATCAAAAAAAAAATCTATGAAGTATGATGATTGGGTGTCAAAACCAATTAAACCACTGTGGACCTAGAAGGTATTTGTTAATCATTTTGTATTGTTTATGGTGCAATATTTAAAGTTAAAATAAGTTAAGAAGATGAGATAAGATGATACTATTAGAAAAATCTAGCTCCTTACCAAAAATGTTACACAAGCATGTACAATTGTAATATACCTTTGTAATAAGGCATTTTTTTCCATTGATATTGAATCAATTGTAGTTTTTGTTCGACAAACTCAAACTAACTATATTTGTGCAATACTTCCAGTGTTTTATTTGAGTTGAAGCGTGTTGAAGTCTGAGGCTTTACCTTGACTCGTATCACTGCAGCTGAATGACCTTGCGCA
The DNA here is from genome assembly GCF_026437365.1 of Eucyclogobius newberryi. Taxonomy (NCBI): domain Eukaryota; kingdom Metazoa; phylum Chordata; class Actinopteri; order Gobiiformes; family Gobiidae; genus Eucyclogobius; species Eucyclogobius newberryi. The sequence continues at coordinate 15,048,591 of NW_027316389.1, forward strand.
GTAGTGGCTTTCTGAGGACACTTGCAGCAGTAGCTTAGTTTACATCATGTCCAATCACAAATAATGTAACACACTGACTGTTGTAGACTGTTTATTGTTACTCCTCAAAATAGATTTACGGTCCATGGTTACTTTGACCGTAAAATGGATATAAAATAGACACATAAATATTCAATGTTTACTTAAGTGAAGAGAACATGGAAGACAACTGCAATAACATAACTTGTCTTAATTACAAGGAACTCGATAGTTAAATTGTGAAGTAACCATCCAATATAGATATAAATTCCTTCACACATTTCATCTTCTCAAAGTGTCTGTCTGTCTGTCTAAAATCAAATATCCGCCATTTGTAATAATAGAGACTTACAGCAGTATAATTTGTTGTAACTTTGAATCTGATGATATCTTGGGTTTCTGGTAGAACATTATTCATCGCTGTAGTAGAGAGAGCAGATAAAAGCTTCCCTGTCTCTTTAAAAATTCAAACAAATTGTATATCTTCTAGGCTATGCAATTAGTCAAATTTTAATTGCCTAGTCTTCGGTTTGATGCAGAGTTCTCACTTCACACTCTTTACTTTGTCCTAAAATGAGCCCATTTTAGTCGTAATGCAGACTTGGTTTGGTCCTGTTCCAGTCCTTGTTTAGTCCAGGTTTAGTTTGGGATTGAGTCTTGTTTTAGTCACAGTTTTTTATGTGTTAGTGTCAGCGCATTGGTTTAATCCTGGTTCAGCCTTGGCCTTGTCCATGTTTAGTTTCTGTTTTAGTCCCAAATGTAAGATTTTGTCCATTTGTGCATATTATTTTTATGTTATGATAGCACTTATCAAAAGACTGTCTTATTACTGTTCAGGAAATCCTCATTAAAAGCAGTAATAAAGCTTGTAAATTGTGATTGATCAAAATGTGGGGGGAAAGTTATGATTTTGTCCTTTTAATCCTTTCTTCATATCACCCAGCCTCACATCTAGGTCAGATACAAGACCACGACCACTGACTGAACATTTTTCCAGACCTTTTTAAATAGTCCTCCTACATCATTGCCTCGCGTTCTCATACGTCCCTCTTCCAAAACGTCCCCTCCAAGTTTACAGGACGTAACGATATCTTTTTTTACATGTGACACCGTAAAGTTTACCTCAAAAGCCTTTTTTTTGCGTCTTTACGTCCTACAAATGCTGGCAAGTCGGAAACCCGGGAATCAGCTGAAGTCCGCGCTGATTAGCTGCGCAGCCCGTTGCCATGTGAAACGTAATCTTCGCCTGATAACAATATGGCCATTCATTTTTCATTAGCCATTCGCAGATCAATGAGCGGGGCACATCAAAAGCCAGAAGGTAGACATTTCCCCCCTTGTTAAGAGATCTAATAGACCCCAATAACATTTCCCGGTCTTTTCAAAAATAGTTTGGTGTCATTTTGGTTCACTGCTGAAGCTTTGGATGTTATTCTCGTATTACATTCACACAGTGGGCAATTTCTGTCTCATTGACCTAATGCGTTCCAGTTGGTACGTTTACCTGCTGCAGGATCGCACAGACTGGGTGGGTGGGTGGTTGGTCAAGTGAAAGTACCGCGGTGGGGGTCTTACATCTGTTAGTCATTTGTGTTCCAGGTCTGTGGCTTTACTGACGCAAGTTCCACTGCACTTTGTCTAAATATTGGTGATATTTAGTGTATTTAGTATTTGCTTTTACTGTAATACTAAGATTGATAGTTTGAAATATTCTCGTCACTTGGGATGTTACAATGTCAAATGTCTCTGTTAACGGTTGTTGTGAGAAGAGACACATTATATTTATTGACACGTTAAGTGAAATCCTGAATTCACTTTAATTCACATTGTCGATTGATCAGTGGTGAGTGGTTGTTAAATAATAATTGAATAATTTGGAGAAACAATACATTCCACATTTTTTTATTTAAATTAAAAAAATAAATTGAGTTAACTTTTTTGTGATCATAATTTGTTATTTATTTATTCTTTTTGACCCAAATAATAATTGCTTATTTGAATAATCTTGCTAGCCTTACAAGTCATCTCAAGTATTGATTACTAGTTATTAGATTGTTCTTTTTTTTTTTTCTACCTCCATTAAAATTGTTATCTCTAGTCCACACTTGACGTGAGACAGTTGTAATGGGAGCAGTTTGATTAGAATTTATTGAATTACTTTAAATCAAACTTTGTCTGTGCTGTCACTGGCAAATCTAATTTACACAATGTAAAAAACAAGAATGACAACACATATTCAGAATGCATCATTGCACTGGCCAACTTTCTACTTTGGTAAATTAAATCCTTGCTATTTATTTTGCATGATATGTGGTCACTGAAGTCCAGAGCATATTTTTCTCTGCGCTTCAGTGCTGTTAGTGTCAAAGCTGACTAGACACAAGTGACAGGAAACATATGACTGTACTAAAATGAGACTCTGTGTGCTCTGAGAGTGCAGCTGATTATTTATCAGGGGAGCAGATGGTGCTGCGGGACCAGAAACTCCAGTCTCATTTATTTTGTTTTGGACTTTTCTGTGTCCCCAAAATGAGTAAGTGTGCCGAGTTGTACAGACGTCTACCTCCTGGAGGTGGCCGAGCTGCAGCATGTCCTCCAGGCTCAGACCGTGGCCTGTGGTGGAGGTGCTGAGTGACTCAGTCCTCAGGGCTTCTCCTCTTACAGCCCTCTGCCTTCCTGTCTTTGGGAGCAATCACAACTACACACAGTCAGATGGTGTAAAGGAAGTGAACCAACCTCCTGAATCCTTTCTGAGCTTGATTAACTGTAAACTGAAAGCTGTCAGGATATTCTTGAAGAAATAGGCCTTTTTAAAATTAAATTATCAAAATGTTTTATATAGTTGGCTATGTAGTGTTAAGGCTGGGCAATATGATAATAAACATAGCATTGTGAGAATCATAATGTGATTCTGCAGTCTTATGTTCATATGCACATCCTTTTTCCCACTCCTCCTATTGGTCAACCTCTGTCATGCTTGTAGTGAGTGACAGGTGGATTATCCAATCACAGTGAAGCATTAACTCTCAGAAGAAGCAGACCTGCTAAAGACAGTAAAGCTAATTATGAATTTTGATCAAATCAAACAGAAAATTGTATATCTTTGGCAACAGTGTGATAACAATTTGTGGAGCGAAATAATATTGCCAACATTGCATTAACATTTGGGAGGGATCCATATTTCCAAAATGTTTCATCATAAAAATCAGTTCATAAACTGGGTCAATGCGCTCGTGCTTTTCAGGCTTCTTAGTCCAGTCCAGAGTGAAAATTACTTCTGGATTGCAGTGGATTTCATAAACATTGTCCAGTTGACTACCTTTGAAAAGTTTTCTACTTAATAAAAATGTTATTATTCTGATCTCAGTAGAGCAGAAAACATTTCTGCTCAATGTGACGGTTCCCTACAAGATACCCCATTTTAAATCATTAAACTCATCATACAATCATACAAAACTCTTCTCACTAACCAGTAATAATGTTTTTTTTACAATAGATAACTGTTTGTTTTAACCTTTTCCATTGACCCCGTTTCTCTGTGAAACCTTCAATATCTTCATATTCCTCCTGTTTTCTCTTAACTTTTAACATTATCCAGCATGAAAAAAAATCAAGGACATGAATATTTGATGAAGTCCAATGATCCAGGTCTGAACTTTCAACTTGACTTCTGGTCCAACTCAAATCATTTACCTCCCCCAGCAGGCTTAGCCTTGACCTTTGGGCAGTGGACAGGGTTTCAATCACTACCCACTCACACATAGTTTGTAATAAATATAATTCTGTGTGGGTGCCGTCTGAAACTTTGGCTAAAGACTTAAACTAATTGCACTGATAACAACAATGGAATCTTTCCAGTTCTAAAAGCTCGTCCTGATAAACCAAATGTCAACATGGCTGAATCTTGATTGTTGGACTGCACTCAGCTTCTATGGACCCTGCCAACTGAAAAGAGCCAGTCACGCAAGCGCTCGGCTCAAAACAGAACCATGTGTGAGTTTGGAGTTGGCTAGCTTTAATACCAGAAGTCTCTTTCTTCTTCTCCAACTTTTTTTCAAGTTATATGACCATTAAATAACTTGAGACTGAGAAACAGAGGAAATTATATCATTAGAGGGCTGGGTAATTGTGTATTCAGGTTTCCCCTTGTACATGTATTTAGGCTTTATGTGTGTGTGGGAGGACAAAATGAAAGCAGTTTCAAGCTTGAAATCTTCATCTCTGTTGAAATGAAAAAGTCCTCAAACAATCGCTTTCAATTTAGATATTGGCGCAGACAAAAACAAACTCTGCTTTATAATACCAAGCCAATCCAATTGTTCTGGCGACCAAACCTTCCAGTACTAAACTGTATAACCGTGTTTATTGCATTGAATTGTATTGGCGGTTGTCTTCTGTTTCGGGGAGTGAGGTCATGGTTTGAGTAAATGGGAGCAGGAAGGTTTTTATAATCCAGTTTAAAACGTCACTGAGCAGCAGAGTGCGGCCTGTCAATCATGCTTATCAAGTTATCTCCATTATTGAAGTCACAAACAGTCTTAGATTACATTGGCATACATATTTTTAACTCTTGTGTGTTATCCAACTAGAGCGTTTGTGGTTAAATTATTGTTCTGTTCCTGTGTTTGCTGTTTTTGCTACTACCTATTTTTAGCTTTTGAGACCTTTTAGAGGCAATAGCAGTTTACTTTCCTCAGCCACAGGTATAGTACTTGTGCAACTTACTCTGCAGGCTGCGCCTAGCTTCATCTCGAGATCATGTTATACATTATTTAGTACACTGATAATCAAAATGCATTGCATATTAATTGACAAAATGTAGTGCCTGATACTTGGGTTTGAAGTGTTAATGCGGCAAGATGTATAACAATTGCAATTTCAATGGGCAAATTGCAAAGACAGTATTTATTTGCAAAACAAAATATCCTGTATTTGTATAAAACCTGTAGTTTAGACCACTACAAACATGTTCTGCAGATTCTTGTATGATTCTTCTCTCACATGCTAATTGTCCTGAATGTGTTTGAAATATGATCTTTGAATAGAATCCAACTATTAAAACATAAATCGCAAATCTAATCTAATCGTAATGTTTGTCAGAAAGAATAATTTGGATATTTAGCCAAAATGGTTCAGCCCAAGGAGGCCTAGTCATGTAAACCCACAATAAGCTACAGCATACTTTACTTACGTCTTACTGTGATTCTATAGCTTTGCCTGGAAAAGTTACATGGTGTACCATTAATTTCAACCCTGCTCCATGTATTTGTCTTCCTTTGTTTATAAGAAGATTCATCCTTTTTCTATGATCTCTGGCAGACGTCCAGGGTCAGACAGGACTGAAGCCGTACAAATCAGCCAAACCACACAAAGACCAGAAATCATCTCTCTCCAGTCGCTTACATCAGCTCCACTGATTGCTCGGTTGTAGATGGGATCGCCAAAATGAGACTGTGGAGAATATATTCTGCCCTGACCCTGGCTCTGTCCAAACACTGCGCTTGAATAGAAAGTTTATAGCCTCCATAGTGGACTGACCTAATGACCACGATTTACTGTCTCATCAATTTGGCCAAATGCAAATGTAATGCAGCACATATAAGGTTTCTATTCATTACAGTAAGCCCAGGCTGAAGACACTTATCCTCCCTGTGAATAGAATTAGATTAACACATGCGGTTTGCTGTAATGAATAAATTACTTATTAATTTTCTCTGTTCTCAGTTAAATTAATCCAGGCTTTATTATAATGTCAAACACTTAGGGATGTCCGACTTCTGCCACAACATTGACCCATTATAAAGACTGTGGGAGTCCATACTTTTATCTTGTCAAAAGTATCGAAAAAACAATACTCATCAATACCAAAACGAGTATCAAAACTATTTACCTTTTTGAACAAGGGTACAATCACAGGACAAAGTTTGACCGTTCCTGAACAGTTTTAGAATGATCTTTTAGAATTGCAATAAGACGTGTTGGATTACAGTCTTTGGTCAGTTTAGTTTTTCTGATGATTGTGGTATTAAAAGCAGTATTGAGTATCACGCCGATTCCTTGGTATTAAAATTGAGTTTGAATGTTTAGTATTTTAATTCGTTTTACACATAATATAGCTGGTGGGTGTTCCTCTTTAAAGATCAATGAAAGATGAAAGAATCCTAACACTTACATTGTATCAATTGCACTGACACAAAACAAGAACTTTATTATTCCAGTGCAAACATTGAGTGAATTTGCTTCTCCAAAGTGTTTTCCGTCTTGATTTGAGATGGACTGATGTGCCTCTGACAGCAGATGACATTGGCAGCGTTATCAATTGCTCTATTTTAGTGCACTATATACACTAAACAACAGTGACTTATTGTAGGACTTGGTGAGGAATGGATTTCGACAGTTTAGTCTTCCAAAGTCTGGATTCTGCTCACTCACGCAGGATTGGCTGGAGACATATCGATTAAAAAGCTCCATCCATCTTTATCAATGATTATTAGAAAAACATTTGAATTTGATTATTTGCGCAGCCCTAACTATATTTACTATAGTAACAGCAGCTGGCCTCTGCTCCAGACAGTCCAAAATAATTAATGTATGTCTATTTATCAATTCTAAAGACACCGAAAACATGAACTTATTATCCCTAATCATTTTGTAAACATAAAAAAGTACAGTGGGGCTCAGGCTGCCATCGCTGGGCACTTGACATTCTGCTGCTGTGACCTGATATTTGCTGAGTCCCACAGTGCTGAGTTTCATGAAGCAGACGAACAATAAGCGAGCAGTCGGTCGTGACACACTCGTGTTTCCAGGAGCAGGTGGCAGCGCTGAGTGCGCTTCTGTCAGTCATTACCTGCTGTAATGTAAACTCATCTCACCTCACCGTCTGCCGCCTGTCTGTCACACTACGTCACTGTTCACAGCTAATAACTATAGGCAAAACACACTTCTAATCAGCTACAATTCCATTTAACCTGTTTTTAATTAACAATATCATCAAAATCATGACACACTGCAATAAAGAGTTTGTGTCGCAGTCTCAGATTAGATTAGTTCAGCTTTAATAATCAACAATTAAGAAATGCTTCCCCAAAGAAAAGGTACACACGATACATTAAAAAAAAGTATTAAACCAGAACTTGATATAGTAATAATTGTGATAAATATCTCCTCCATCGTCTTTGGGATATTAGTTACTTTTGATAATTCCAGCTATTAAATGTGTTAGCTTTTATACTCTTTCAGGTAACAACTACAATCCAAACAGAAAGCATTACCTCACTGTCATCAACACTACATTATAATAAACCTCCTGATAAAATATATTTGCACAATTAGGTCCCAATTGATGTGATTGAAGTGATTTGTCCCTCCCATTTTTGTCAGAAGTAGCTGCATCAATCTGCAGGTTTTTATGCCTGATGCCACCATGTTGTAGCCAGTCTGTGTCTGGAGTAGGCAATTGGGGTTTAGAGGGTTTTACCCAGGGGCACAACAGTCTACACCTCGAGTGAGTGTGAAACTGGCTGACCTCTGCAATGAAGGCAAACCCTCAGTGACAAGGCCACCATCAACCACCCTGAATGTGTAATTGTCCTAAATGTGTAGATCAGCAACACTCATTGTCCAAGCAAGCAAAACAGTTAAGAAAGTGCCTTTAAAGTCTATGTTTTTCATACACAAACATGATAAGAACAGTTTAAAAAATCACTATTTGGAGTTTGGGTTATGTCTGAAGCCATTCTCTCGACATCTGTGCGACCTTAAGAACTTCAAACACAGCTCTTGAGGCCAGAAGAGTGTGCAAAAGACTATACTTTGGAAAACCCTGGCACTTTTTCTTAAGTTCTTTCTAGCAGACTTCGTTATAATCGCATGTTGACTCAATTAAGGTACCGGAGGAGCTTCTAATTAAGTCTGCAGATGTCTCTTGGGCCGAGCCAGGGGCGCTTTGGCTCAGTGGAAACCATGCAGCAAATTGAAGACGACACTGCAAAAAGATGGTATTTTCTGTTGCAACTTTTTTGAACTGAATCGTTGTGTGTGCAGTGCACGCAATGTTAAAAATAGTCCCCGTCCTCAGCTGATTCTGTGGCTATTTATATTGCATGTGTGATCATCAGACAAAACCTCTGCACAATAGAGAGAAAGAAAAGCAGTTGTGCAGATGCTGACTCACAGTGGTGGAGGATATTCTGGACACTTATTATTATTATTATTATTAGGCCCGAGCGCCACAAGCTGGCGAGAGGCCTATTAATCTCGTAAGGCCGTGCAAAGCACGGCTGCGACAGTGCGCACGTAGTGCGCACGAAATCGAGCGTGAAGCGCTCGCCCACTTCCAAACACTCACTAACGCACTCCTACACTCACGCACGCCCCATGCATACTAATTAGTAGTAGGAAAATGGAACATTACCGTTGTAAACGGGCGAAGCCCGTGCAAAAGTGCGCACTAAACGAGCACTTTACATTGGGATGACGACCGCGAAGCACTCATTTGCGCTAAGTACCTCACGAAGACGTTCCCCATCTCTTGCATGTTCCGTGCATATAAGCATGTAATGCAAAAATTTAACATTATTACTGTATAAAGGGCCAAAAACACAAAGTGGGCGGAGCCCACTCAAAATTAACGAAAGTACCCGTCAGTGACCAGGGACCCACACCATGAGGTAGGAAAGCGCGAGCGCTTTCTGAAAATGTATAGTTTATGATATTTGAAAAATGGGAAACATTGTTTTTGCATCAGAATATTATTCTTTCTTTCTTTCTTTCTTCTCGGGACCAACCCCCCTATTTTTCACCCAGTGAACATTGACGAAAAGTCACAAAAATTTGCACACCTCTAAGAATCGTGCCTCTCTACATTCTGGCTATCCCCCAAATGTACCAAAAATGCATTGAGAGATAGGAAATGACCCAAAAAAAATCTGATCGTAGAATCATGAAATTTGGCGCAGAGGTAGATGGTGACAAGAGAAGTAAAAAATATTATTACGGCAACGCCGTCCGGCCAACCAAATGTCGGCCATATTGCTTCAAAAATGGCTAAGCATGACTCAGGAGTTTTTCCAAACGTCGTACTTTTACGAACTCCTCCCAGGGCGTTGGCCCTAAAAAGCTGAAATTTGGTGAAAATGCTACTGAGGAGTGGGACATCAAAGGATATTCAAATTACATTGATACCTGTCACGGTCTCTGAGCGGCGAAGCCGCAAACTGTAGCTAGAATTTCAGAAATCTCCCAAATTTAACATTTCTGCCGTTTGCGCAGATAAAGTCCGAATTGCGTCAAATTAGAATCAGTTGTTAAACTCTTTGCCCTAAACCTACTTGAAGTGAAATAAATTAATTTGGAGCCACAGCGCCCCCTACAGATTTTATATGGAGGTTAAATATTTAGTTTTGCGAAATTATATGAAATTTGACACACAACTCATTTTGGCATCCCCATCAAAAAAGTCAATGAGACCCATGTCATTGTTATGGCTTTGCCGTAGCGATGACCGAAACCTCCCATGTTATTCCAATGGAGAAATCACCAGAACATGTTTACACTTTAGACTTTCACGAACTCCTCCCAGGGCGTCAGCCCTATTAACCTGAAATTTGGTGAGACTCATCTTCAGGTGTGGACCATCAAAAGTTATCCACATTTTTATTCAAAGAGTCACGGTGTCTGTGCGGCAAAGCCGCACATTTTGCCAAGAATTCAAAATAAAATTGCTTTTTGATGGTAAAACAAAGGGGAGAAGATGTGACAGCGTCACAGATTCAGCAGTAGGCGTACTAAAAGGACAATTGGGCCGCGTTAGGTTTTTGTAATGTTAAAATTTTTGAAAAGATGTAATACCTCACCTTCCCACTTGAGTTCAGAACCATGTACTTGGGCCTCAAAACTCTTGCCATGAACATGACAAATGGATACCTTTGGAGCGTTCTCCTGGCTGCGCGTAAGTAGGCCATATTAGAAAATGTATGACTCAAACTGCACAGACAATCAATGACTGGATGCAAATTATAAATGACAAACAAACAAAAAATGACTTAATTGGAAAATTTACCTTTTTGAAAGACTTTGGACAAGATGGGATTTACATATATTATATTTTATTTAATGGATGCCATGCCTTGTCTGTGTTTGTTCTGTGTTTATATTCTGAAACAAATCATAAAAATGTCATTGAAAAAAGAAAATATCTAATCATTGATATTTTGAGGTTTTTTTTGTTTCTTGGTTGTTTTGTTTTAGGGGGAAATATACAAATAAAATAAGTTTGCATTAGCTAATAATAGGTAAAGTATTCGGTTACACAATGGTTCGTTTTTCCCCATAGATGTTAAAATACAAATGTGTGTTGTGACTTACAATGCATGAGAAGTTTTGTTGTAGAAATTAAATGTAGTTTTTGCTCTCTGTTTTTGCCTTGTTTCTGTGTTGGGTTTAGTGTGCAAAAATGAACAAACCTCATATTAAAATTGGGAACAAAACTTATACCAGGGCTAAACTAGGACTATATTAGGACAAAGCAAAATATAATTAATCTGGGCTCAAATTAGAACAAGATCAAGTGTGAATGCACCCAAGTCTTGGTTTAGATGTGTGAATGACTGACCTTTTTTTTTTTTTTTTTATTATCACATAGAATTTGCCAACATATCTATTAAGTATCTTATTTGTGTCATTGTACTAAAGTCAAATTGAGTCATGTTTCAGTGAGAGAACTAACTGCAAGAAGATTAGAGATGCATTGTATAAGCAGCCATTTTCACATTTTGGCTGTTTAATATCAGGAGCCTTCAGGATTATAAAGCTTTTCCAGATGAGCCGAAAATTGAAATATCAATTACTTGTGACACAACCACAAAAAAGAAGATTATATTCTCACTGGAAAGCCCATATCTTTTGCAAGAAGATTAGTGTACCAGATCAGCTTTTTGTGTTTATTTAGTGCACCCTGTCTTTGCCTCTTCTCCTTATTGGCATTTGCGTGAGATCGATATGTTCATTCTTGTTGCCACTTTAGTAAATGAGACAGAGGAGTACAGGGCTGCTGTAATGATTTGTTTCTAAGGAGTCACCAACAGCACAGGAAGACATGTCGCTGTGCACATGCCATGAGCTCAATCACATCGATGGCCTCACTCCCAACATTGATTTCTATCGTTGCGTGTTCTACAGTCTATATTTAATCCCATAACCCTTGCTTTTTTTCCCCCTTGTCCAGTAGTTGCGTGGTAATCCTTTATGTCGCTAATGTCTTTGGGCCTTGTCAATATGTTTAGCTATTTCTTCACGGATCAATACTAATTTGGGAGAGCATATTTTTCATCCTCCTAAAAACACAGGACACAACAAGCAAAAGAAGAAAGTACGTGCATGTTGTAATTTGTTTCCAACTTCACAAGGATGATAAATAAAATGGAAAAGTGTCATAGTGCGTATTTAAATTATGTGTGAAGAGCTATACATAAAAAAACTCATTAAAAACATTCTATAAGTATGTTCTCCAGTGTAATTTGGACCCACACATTTTCTGTTAATCTAATCAGGGACGTCTTCAGTTAGAAAATAACCATTAACACACAATTAAATTCTATTCAAATGGCAACTACTAAACCTGCTCATTTTCTCTTTTTGTGTTCCTTTCAGAGAAGCCTCCCTTGGAATCCAGAACAAGCTTCATGAAAAATAAAACGACAGGGTCGTTGCCGTCTGCGTCACAATCTTCACATTCAACTACTTCTGGGAATGCTCAAAGTACATCTTCAAGTCCGCTTCCAACCCACTATCCCGGGACTCAAGAAACCGCACGCAGAAAAGAAGAAACTGCATCATTTACTTCGACTCCCACAAAACTTAAATTACCTTCTAATTCGCAAACAGAAATGACGGATCATCAGCCAACTCACAATCCCTTAACACCTCAGCCTCCGTGGTCGAACGCAGCTCCACAACATGAGCCGTCCATGCAGAATGTAGCAGCCGTGAGCTCATTTCCTGATCATTCCCTAGAGCCTTCGAAAGTGGCTCTTAGTGACTACCAGGCGGACCATGCGAGACCTTACCCTAATATTGCAATCCCCAGTAACCCGCGGGACAAGAATCGCTTCAGCCCTAGCGTTGCACCCTCATTTTCCAACAAATTGCATCTACTAGCGCCCAGTCTTAGCTCTCACCTCACGTCGCCCACGTATGACCCTATCGAAGGTCCGCCAGACGGCATTTTCCCCACCGGCACGCTGGACATAGACTGGGGATCGGGAGATTACTTGGAGACGATGTCGTACATGGGATCGGACGTAGGGGACTATTCTCCGGTTACGAAGGTGCCAACGGAAATGTTCGATATGGATGAGGACACGGAACGCTACGATACGTCTTTCCCGATAAGAGTGGGTGTATCGCTGACATCGATGCAGCATTTTCCACATTCGCCAAGCCTTACGACAGCACATTTCGCCTCCTCTCACTTTACAATCGAGCCCACGCCATCCATAGCCTTGCGCGCGGACACGGCGGAGTCCGCAAACTTGGACTGGTCGGATCATTTTACAATCGAACCGACCGATGTCCTCCTGCCAGATATGAACAGCTTAGAATATTACACGACTCAACTGGAGAATTCAAACGATGTCGCAGAGCAGAGGGGCAACCTGACCGTAGTATCCGTCACGGAGATCACACCTACGATCAGCTTCGTTAATCTTACCGAAGAGGAAACGATAAGTGATTCGTCAGGAGCGGAGCCCGGTTTTGAGGCAACTGTGACACCGATGAACGTTTCTGAAAATGTCCTCAAACCTTCGAAAACGGCGAACAATTTTTCATCCGCGTGGTCGAGTGAAGTCGTAACATCAACAAGTCAGCAGTCGGAAAGCAGTTTGTTGAGTAACGCAACAGTGTCGCTCACAGATGATGACGTAGCTTTCTCCTCGCTGACGGATGTGCATTGGTTTGTGACCGAGCCCTATCCGGAGACCACAATGCATTTAACGCCAGTTCTGTCTGCAACTGTAGAATTTTCGTCTCTTCCAACTGATGTTTTTCCAACTTCTACTACTTTCGCAACGTTGCAAAACACGACAGAATATGATCATTCAACTCTTCCAGTTTCAAGTGCAACTGCAGACACGGTCACCCCAGAGACTCCAGTTACAGCGGGGGATCATGGGACGACTGAATATGGCAGTGACATCCCAGCCACGATGACCTTGTTACCAGAAAGCACTGAGGCAGGTGCAGGGTCTACTACTACTACTGCGCAAACAACTGTCAACACTACTCCACGTCAAGAAAGCCCAGAGACGACTACAGTGACCGAAATGTCCGGGGATGTCTCCGTCAGTCACACCAATAAACCTCTGACTACAACTCAGCCGGCCAGACAGTACCTCTGCGACATAAACAAGCCCGAGTATTCAGTGAAAATAGGTAAGTCAAAGTGATACATGAATGCAGTGACCCATACAATTCCAAAATTAAAATTGTGTATGTTTAAATTTTAGGTTTTCCTTTCGGGGCTACAATTGGATATGCAAAATCTCAAGTCCGAGATATCCTGAAGGCTGAATTTAACAAATCGGTTGAGATACAGGTAAGAAATGGACTTGACTGTGTGTTAATAAATGTAATTGCCATCAAAGTACTTTTACTTCAATACACAATGTCGTTTTTATCAGTAGCATTGTCTTTGAACTTATAGTACTCTTTCTCTCCCCCGACCGACAATTGTTTAGGCAACTGTTTAGGTTAAGTGTCTGTATGTAATGTACTCAACACTTTATGTATTATTTATCTTTTTTTATTTATTTTATTTAGCATTCTTTATAGGTGCATGTAAACAAACAAACAAAATACATATACATTATTTAAAGGTGCCATAACATGCTTTTTTTCACGTTTCTTAGTCTATCCTAAGTGTATAATTGATAATAATAAGGGTTGTGCAACACCCATAACATAATAGTTAAGAAATATCACCCAGACCTTGAACCCCCTCACCAACCCGGAAATGCAGACGGCTTGGTTTGATATTCGCCCCCACCCTTGCGAAGAGAGATCTGGCTCCCCCGCCCAACCCGTGACGTAGTCTCAGAGAGCGTGTGTGCCCCGCCCACCCGTGACGTAGCCCCACAGCTGTCTGCTCCGTGATGCGCCGCTCCTGCCGCGCGACTGAGTGAGAAACGATAAAACTTCAGATCAACATTACTTTGAGCCTAAATAAATCTGGTGTTATTCTACAGCGTGTGCAGAACAGATATATCTATAGATATATATATATATATATATATATATATATATATATATATATATATATATATATATATATATATATATATATAGATATAGATATATATCTATATATATATAAGTCTTATGTCCATCGCGCTCTTATTTCCTGGTTTTTCGGTATCGGATAGAACTTCTCTCCGTTTATTTTCCCGGTTGCTGCATCAGCTGCCACATCAACCTTCACCATTGTGATAATAGTAAAGAGTGCGATATCATTAAAGAAGTTTTGGGCCTCTTTGAGCCGTGTTTTGTCGTAAATCGAAGCAGAAAAACTCCGGGGCTTGTATGAGGAGACAGCAGCGCTGAGCCGGGGGGAAGGGGGCGGCAGGCGGGAGGGGGAGGCGGGTGGAGAGGGGGGAGGGTGAGGGTGAGGGGGGATGATGACGCGTGCCTGTGGGTATGACGCGGTCCTGTGAACACCCCCCGTCAGTTTGGAGATTCGAGGAAAGGAGATAGTCTGTAATATAGCTAAACATTGCGGGAATCAATCAAAAAAACACTCTAGGTACATCTATGAAGCACAGATAGCAATGTAAGAAGGTTAAAAGCTCTGAAAAGTCGATTTTGCATGTTATGGGACCTTTAAATGTGTAAAGTTCACAAAATGTTTTGACAGAGAAACACAATTTGAATACTCACGTCTATTAAAAAGCAACTATTAAAATCAGTTCCAAAGCTGCATTTTCACGGTCTCAAGATTCTCATCATGAATGGCTGTTTGAAATATAGACCGTTCTTTGATCTTGTTTTTATCTTTATAATTACACAAACAGTCCATGATTTACTTGTGCCTTCATTTACAGATGAACCTTGAAGTCAAAGTCACTTCCTCTGTTTCTTATCTGTGCGTCTGTCACAAACAAGCCACATGACCGGTCACATCAAGGCCACTGCTACTGCTACACTACTTTGCTTTGACTGTTCCACTATTATATGTATGGCATTAAACTTGTCTATCTCCATGGAGACAAGCAAGTGACAATATTTTCACCAAGGCATTTAACACTGATATTTACGTTTAAACATCTGTAACTAGAGAAATGCTAACCAGGCAAAGCGATTCAACCTCTTCTCCTTTAGGACTATCTACTTGTGTCTTCTTTAAAATACATCTTTAATTTTTGAAGGTTGTCACAACACCGCCGAAGTTTGTGTTCCGCGCGGTGTCCGGCCCGGTCGTGTACACTGCTGTTTCTGTCGTCAACGCTCTGCACAGATCGGGACGCCGCTTTTTGTCGATGTCCCCCAACTGGGCTTTACCCCACGATAAATACAAGGTCCACACAGGTACATGACACTTTGAAACTGTCTGTCACGGGTTTGAAGCCTGTCACTGGGACTGACTCTTCCGCTCTGTCTTGTGCAGTGCTGCAGTTTGTCCCAAGTCACATCGACGTAAGGGTCTGCAACTTCAGTGAGAACATCGAGAGAGGTTTGACCAGGGCCTATGCGGAGACGCGGCGCCGGTCGAAGATGTCAACCAACTTCACTGTGCATGTGAGTGGATCTGGCCTGTGGAGGCATTAACGCGAGGAGACTGAGGGCAACGTAATGTTTCAGACTTTTGGAAAAGATATAGTGTATACAGCAGGGGTGGCCAACCAGTCAGAGACAAAGAGCCACATTTTTTACTGTGTTACGGCAAAGAGCCACATCATACACATGGGCACACATCACCCCATCCCTTCCTCTTACACACACATCTCTGCTCAGCCAAATTATTATTATTATTAACAATATCATGTCACACACAACCATGATAATGACAGAAATTGACTCCTACAGTACTAAGACCACAGTCATTTTCAACAACGAACATTGTGTCTCACACACACAAACTCTCAGTTCAACAAAGTCCAAAACCAAAAATAATTTACATACCATGTTGAAGTTCAATATTGCTGGTTTTCTTTTAGATGAGGGCCGTCTTCCCATATTTTGGACGGGGTATTTTGAAATGTGGACAGGCATTTTCGATTGCAAGGACGGGGTCATTTTTATTAAGAAATCTCAGAAAAAAGGGAATATTATCATTAAATCGGGCCGGGAAGCGTTTGATTAAAGTCCGCCTCGGCCATGGCCTCGGCCCGCGCCATGACAGTTTACAAGTGAAAATTTGCATGCTGCGTGCTGATTGGCCGACAAAGTTTGTATGCTCGGCTCTGCTCGGCTTTGATTGGCTGCCGAGCCGTGGTCCGGAGAATGCCGAAGCTCCATTTCTGTGCGGTTGAGCGGCGCACATACTCAGCAACTACTCTTCCTGTTCTTGCGGAAAATTTTCGTGTGTGTTGGCCCAGCGGTTAGCCACATGGCTTTGTGTGCAGAGGTTTGTGAGATTGAAACCTGACATGACTTTTAATCTTGCATTTTTTTTCCTCGTCTCCCAACTCATTTATTTCAATATCAAATTAGTTCAGGGGTTTTGGCAGCATTCCTCTCTAGTCATCTTTTGCTATTTAGTTAGGAGACGAGGGGGGAAAAAATGCAAGATTAAGAGTTCATGTTGGGTATCAATCCCACGGATCTCCGCACTCAAAGCCGTGTCGCTAACCGCTGGGCCAACACGCGGGCGCCTCCGCATAGGCAGAGCGCTGTCTGGTACAACACAAACACAAATGTTGATATGAACGTAAAAGAGCCGCATGAAACCAGGCAAAGAGCCGCATGCGGCTCGCGAGCCGCGGGTTCGCCACCCCTGGTATACAGTATGTCCCACAACTGATACTCATGTAGGGCAATGAATTAGGAAAAGTAATGTTGGTATTTAGCGATATAATAGTGTGGGAGAAAAGGAGACCAGGTTGAGTCGAGTCAATTAAGCTTTTCCTAACTCGTGATCCATTTTAAGACACAGAAACAGGACGTTTGTTTTTGTTTTTAATTTTAGGATTTATTTATCCTATCAACACATTTCTACATAAGAGTGATTAGTAAAGCTTGTAAAGGGTTTCGTTTTATTTTACTGAGAATTACTACTTAAATTACTAGATTAGGCCCATAATTTAGCATTTTACGATTTTGTAGAGGCTAAACGAACGTGTTATTGAGCTACTCTGAAAATAATTAATGTTTTACAATGTATGTATGCGTACTTTGAATAGTAGCCTGATAAAAAACAAAAAGTGCTTGCCAGTTTTTCGCTTAAAGCCTTTGGAACGATAAAAGAGCCCGGAAATTTGAGAAGTTTGTTTGGTACAATAGCTTATAGTGTGTTTAGTAAACATGTGAATTTAGCTGTTTGTATACTCCTATTTACCAATGCTTTCCAAAGTTATTGTGCTTCAATAATTCCACCAAGCAGTTAGTGATGCATGGACATTTTTAATGAATAACTCCAAGCCACATTGTTCCGAGTTTTGTAATCTCCTTTTACTCTTTTCAATATGAGCCACAGAATGTACAGTAAACATAGTTACACTTTTATAGGATTACACTCTGCATAATCCTGTCGTCCTAATCACCATTGTGAATTCTTCTCTGTTTCAGATTGTAAACATCACAAATTCCCCTCCCAAACTCCAGGACCAGCTTGTGAGGCAGCCAGTGGACGTAGTTTTCACAGTGCGTGGCTCTAGAGGTCATGTGATGGGCTCAGAGGTCAGCGATGCTCTCTTGACGCTCACTATGGTGGAGTTCAGCTACTACATGGGCTTTCCTGTGCTGCAGATCGCTGAGCGTGAGTCATGACAAAGTACTCTCTTGGCGCTTGCGTTTTGTCCATTAACATTTTCAAACGTTATTTCTCTATTTTAACAGCGTTCCATTACCCAGAGCTGAACACCAGCCAGTTGCTCCGCTCCTCCTGGGTCAAAACAGGTACATTTTTAGCACAGTTCATATTTTCAGCATTGATTTTTAAATTTTCTTTCAGTGGAAGTGATCTTGGATATTTGTTTGTGTAGTTATTTTAGGTGTGATGGACCAAAAAGTGAATGAAAAGACCTTCCAAGCAAACATGGAGCGCCGTGTTGCCCTGTTACTTGGAGAAGCCATGGGTTTGATACGTCGCGTCAAGAGAGCTACGACTGTAGGCAATAGCAGTGTTCAGGTAAGGTTTATCCATCCAAATGAAGCGTGTAAAAAACTTTCACTTGGTTTTAGTCTGCCATGTTCATAGTAAAGTAGATGAAAGTATCAGTAGTAGTAGTTGAATTTCTTGGTCTACTAAAGGAAAATTTTCTCAAAACCTATTAAGTATTTCTAGGGTCTATGTAGTACTGGATTGCAGTTACTAGCACTGGTAACTTACAGTAACTTTGCAGTAACTTGGCCAATATGTGTATAAACCATAGAGCTGTGTCGTAAAATTGTAAAAAAGATAAACCGATATCAGCTGACTTCATCTTCAGGAGACAGAGGCAGGTTTTTATGACGTTTTATCTTTAATCTGTATGTTTCATTTTTTAATTAACTTACAGTAATCTAAGTCATCTAATTGATTGCTTTTAGAAGTAATTAGTAGTAGTAGTAGTAGTCGTAGTAGTTCTAGTCGTTGTAGTTCTAGTAGTAGTAGTAGTAGTAGTAGTAGTAGTAGTAGTAGTAGTAGTAGTGGTAGTGGTAGTGGTAGTGGTAGTGGTAGTAATAGTTCTAGTAATAGTTCTAGTAGTAGTAGTAGTAGTAGTAGTAGTAGTAGTAGTAGTAGTAGTAGTAGTAGTAGTAGTAGTAGTAGCAGTAGCAGTAGCAGTAGCAGTAGCCCTGCTTCACTCCTGAGCAATCATTCTGAGAGCTGCTGCATTGTTTCCCGCCACAGAAAGCCCCCCTTTCCTCACTAATCAGTCTGTAGCGTTTGTATGGACTCAACACCTGCTCTGCTCCTTTCCAAGGGGACAGGACAGGCCCCTGGTCTCCATGACAACCGCATCCCTTTTACCCAGGGGCGAGCCACTCCAAAACCACAACCTCATCAGTTGCTGTTCGTTCTCCTCTTCGCTGTATAGAGCTGTTACTTGATGACTCCTTTGCTTCACGGAGCTGCTAACAAATCAATTATTCATTTTTTTGAGCTGTTTGTCTCCTTCAGTCGGAATAATAGGAGTTCCAGTACATTTCATGATGTATTTTGGCAAAGAGAGAGTTGAAATAATAACACAGTCTGCATATTTTATATCGCCCATCCATTATGGTTATCTTTTAAAGCAGAAAATTCTACACAATCCACTTGCATTTAGCCTAAGATTAACAGCCCTTTCTCCGTTTGACCTTTTCAGCCTTTACATCGTTTGTATTCATCAGGTGTCTCATTATAGCCTCTGACGTCTTTGCTGCCACTCAAGGGGTTTTTCACAATCACCTAAATAATAGTGTTTTGTATGTTGACCCTCAAACAGACATTTGTCCCATATATATTCATTTATTTGACAGCGACCCTTTAGCTAAACCTTTTGCTTTGACACAGACACACACACACACACACACACGTATAAATCCACACTGTATCTGCTAGAATAATATGCTATTGTCACCTACGAGCCTGCCCAGAGATAAAATGGGTTGAAACAAGGTCATCCAATAACACACATTGGCGCTGCCGTCTTTCCACTCTAATAAACCGAGCACGGAGTGGATTACGCCTGGATCAGTGACTCTGCCCGGCCATTTTTCTGTGTCAGCCTCGGCCTCCACTCTCCAGTAAAGCAGACAGCCTGGACTGGAGTGCGCCTCGGGGCTCACTGCGAGACACAGCTCACACATACTGTACTGCATCAGACAGGCACGCACAACGGAGAGGCCACATAACAGTCGCACTATAAATGTTATCCCGGTTATAGGGTTGGCAAACAAAATCAACTCAGATACATGTTGATGCTAAAACGAGGGTCAAACAAGATATTAATTAGAGCAGGTGTCGACATTCTTGAGCTTTTCCCGAAGTACGTGACCACTTGATGACTATTATTCCTCTTTTAAAACAAAATACTCATTACACATATATGATGTATACATAAATTATAATTTGGAGATTGACTAATTAGTACTTACGTGTGGTATCAATAATTGGTTTAGAGTATGGTATATTCAGGAAATGTACAAACCCCATGTCGACAGATGTTCTTATGACAGAAGTCTATATATTTTGGTTTGTGTTGCCTATCAGATAATGATTTGAACTATTATGTCATTCTGTCAGTCTTGTCTTTTATTTCAGTCAAATTGTAGTATTGTGAAATCACTATCAAGGTTGTGACTGTCTAGTTTGAGTACTAAATTATCACACTTGATTTTGATACTCAAGAAAATGCTTGATATTCAATACACACAGCAAGATTTTCGGGGGGAGAAAGTATAGAATAATAGTACTTTCTTGTTACAATGGTTTTATACCAGCTCTGAGAAATAACAAGGCCATTCTAAAACCATTAGGTAAAGCTCAAAATGTTGTCCGTTTTATCAGATTTTGTTCAGTATCGACACTTAAAAGGAGTTTCTCATCTCGTCACTAGTTTTAGAATTGATCTAGTTATGACCTTTAGTCGTATACTTATAGTTGTAGCCTGTATCCATGTTAATAACGGCGTATGTACCTAGTGCTACACACACTCAAACGTAGGATCTTCTGGCTCAAACCCTTTACTGCTAACTCCATGGTTACGTTGTTCGTATCTCTTCCAGGTTGTCAGCTCCAGTCGCCTGGCGGGCACAGACCAACCGTTGGAGATAGTGTATTTTGTGGAGGGTCCCGATGGAGAGAGGATACCTGCAGTGGATACAGCTGGCCTACTTAACAGCCTGGACGTCCAGAGAGCCGCCATTGTTCTTGGATATCGTGTTCAAGGCATTTTGGCTCAACGTGAGTACTTTCTGCATCGTAACAATACAATTTAAGAGTGTCTGTTGAGTATTTAATATGAACACTGATGCTGTCATCTGTTAAACATAGCATAGATTTAAGACGGCTTTGCTTATGTTGTATATTTAAGTCTCTCACCTGTAGACTGTGCCATGAGAATGTCTTCCTCATTAACAATCTAAACAAAATATGTGAGCCTAATGAGCATGCCTTAGGGGAGCTGTGTCTGTGCTAAGAAACAAATATTTATAGCACCCCTTTTGCAGTTCTTTTGAAGTTTGTTCTTACATGCTGCCTGTGGTCCTTCTATGCACTCTCTGTTGCAGCTGTGGAGAAAGTGGCTTCTCCTCCCTCCGAAAATGTGAACACAAACTTATGGATCATAATCGGGGTGGTGATACCGCTCCTCGTGGTCATTGTCATCATCTCCATCCTTTACTGGAAACTGTGCCGCACCGACAAGCTGGAGTTTCAGCCCGACGCCATGACCGCCATGCAGCAGCGGCAGAAGGTGAGACCCGGATCTGTGGACGGGCTCCTGTTCTGGAGTGTATTCGGTTTGTAGCTCAGGCTTTTGGTCAATCTGTAAGACTGAAAAAAGTCCAAACGCAAGTAGTATTCAATTTCTTGCATTTGATTATATTGAATGAAGTTACATTAGCTTTTCTCATATGCCTTTGTAAGTTCTACCTCTTGTTAAAGGTGCATTGTACAGCTTTTAACCCTCCTTCTTTGCCTAGAATGTTTTGCAATATTGCATTAAACTGATCTAATTCCACGGCAAGCCCACTCCCAGTTAGTTAGCCTGTTTGCCATGTGTTTTCGAGCAATAAAAACACCCGTAATTTAATAAATGCAACATAAACTGGCTTAATATCGCACTGTTGGCGAGCGCTCCAATAGAAAAGTTACATAGTGCACCTTTAAATCTCTGTGAGGCTGTAGAGTTCGAAAACCCTTCCAGTTCATTGCTAATTACCGTGCAATATATCAATGCCAAAGATGTGCTAAAGTTAGAACTCATCATTAGTTCCTTTTTCTAGATGGAATTAATGAATCTTTATAACACACAGTAGATAGATGAAGTGGATTGAAAATGAAGAATGGTTGGAAAATGCAGGATTGGTGCTAATATCTATATTTGTGATATCGGAGGGTTTTCACACGTATCAGCATCAGTCCGCTATAAAATATTCTATCTGATAATTGTGTATATGTTATTCTTAGCTTGTTCTGTGATGTGTCTTTTTACAGTGAACAGTGAGTTAAAAAGGAGAAAAAAACGCACGAGTCTCACTTTGCTTTGGCGTAAAATAAATACTAATCTGTCCATTCAAGAAAACTAGTTATATATTATAGACAAAATGTTTAAAATATTGATATTGGTATTGACAGATATTGTTAAACAGCCACAGAAGCAGTAGAAGTATCAGATATGGGTATTGGCTGAATGAAACCCATTTTGGGCAGCCCGTATTGTGAATTAGGATCTCATTCGCATTATCCAACAGTTTCCCCTCGCCTCGATTTTATCTTCTATTCCATAACGTTCTTTTCTTCCTCGCCCATACATCAGAGTTTCGCGGCGTATCGAATCACGGCCGCCCTCTCTTTAACGCAATCTTCTGTCATGTAACACCACTGTTCTTACCCTCAGTCCATCAGCGAATCAAGGACTTCTCTGCTCGACAACACACAGCCCTCGGATACAGAGGAAGGAGAGTTTAGTGAGGAAGACGAGTGGGACTCTGAGGAGGAATTGTGTGATGAAGAAGAAGAGGAGGAGAAGGAGAAGGAGGAGAAGCATGCTAAAGGGGGGAAGGTATAGGATGTAGTTTGTGGTAGGCTTGAGTATCCCCTAGTGGTAGACTTAGAAATAGATGTTGTGAGCCCTTTTTTGTGTTGACAATTCTTACAGTAGTGGTTTGTAGAAAGTTCAAACTGCCATTTTTAAACACTAAATACAGTCACAGCAAAGCATCAGTTTGTTCAATTAACTTCTCTTTGACTTCCATTGGCCAAAGTTTTCAAACAAAGTTGGTAAACGCCGAGCTGTGTGGTTCCTATTGTAGACTGTATAAGCCAATATATTACCGTATTTTCCGGACGATAAGTCGCACTGGAGTGTAAGTCACCAGCCAAAAAATGCATAATAGAGAAGAAAAAAAACATATATAAGTCGCTTTTTTGGGGTAAATTTATTTGATAAAATCCAAGACCAAGAACAGACATTTTATTTTCAAATGCAATTTAAAATAACAGATTAGAGAACATGGTGAATAGGTGTACGTATGCTAACGTAAACGCCTTCAGCTACAACGAACTGTGGTAAGTGTCTGGTATGTTAACGTAACATTTTAACTGTTAAATACAGTACTTTGAATTTCAAATAATGTTCATGGGAATTTTAGCTCATTTCTGAAGCATCGCTTGCTATCAAGATATGCATTTTTGTCAATATTGCAGTAAAATTACACTGTTACCAAGATATTTTGCCATGTCTTTCAATGGTGATGTAAATACTACTGGTTTGGTTGTGGTTTGTGCCTAGTTTAGTTCTGATGTAGCCTTGGTTTGGTCCTGTTGTAGTCTAGGTTTAGTCCCAGTTTGGTCCCAGCTTTGATGTGGGGGTGTGTTGTATTACATTTCAAACCTCTGCTGTGAAAATAAGCACAACTTACTTGGATGACATACTGACAAACAAAACAAAACTGCAATCCACTTGAATAGTTTTAGAGTGCGTTTGTGCTAATTCTGTGCGAAAATGCTTTTATTCAGAAGCCTGTAACTCCCCTTTAGAGCAAACAGCAGACATCCAGTGAGGAGGAAGAGGAGGATTATGAAGAGGAGGAAGAGGAGGATGACGAGGACACAGCCGGCGAGACTGAGAAAAAGAGTAAAACGGAAGAGAATCGGCCTCAAATACACAAACACGCTAAACCAAAGAAAGCAGTTCAGTCAAACACAGTGGAGACAGCTAATGTTTGGCGCAAAGGAGCTCAGAAGGAGGTATATTGTGCCGTCGCCATAGAAACCAGTCTGTGTTTGTGTCAAGTGTGTGTAACTAATCCTGCTGCCCAGAAACAGTATTTGTACAGTAGACGAGGCAGACCGTGTGTGTATTTTTTTGTCTGATGTAGTACTATCCCATTCTTGAGTTTGTTTCATTACTGATGATTTATTGCTCAAAATACGCTTAAAAAACTTGCATTCTTACTGTCAGCGGGGTCGCCTCTTCACAGATTGGACCTGTAACTTGGCCTGGTGGCGTTGTTTGTGGAATTAGATGAGTTTAACGTCAAACTGCGAACATTCCAGGCAAAACAGTGACATTTCCAGGCAACATGAAGACAGGAGTTACATAGTGCACCTTTAAGAAGTTAACACAAAATACAGTGTATAAAATTCAGTATATTTTTATGCAGTAATGATTGGAGTACGCTTCTTTTTTTTTGTCTGGATGCTTTTTCTATGTCGGTCTTGTTAAAATGCAGGAGTCGTAGCGTGAATAAACGTGTCATTTTCTCAAAAAGCCATTTCATTTTTGACAGATTTTATGACAAGTTAATAGTGTTGCGCGGCGTTAGAGTATGTTTATTAAAAGTTCCGAGCACGTTTCGAACGCCAATGTCCTGGGCGAGGCACACTGCTGGCACGTAAAGTGAGCGCTGACATCTTCTGTTTACTCTTTGGCTGTTAGAAAGTCCCAAAGGCTTCACATTCAAAGAGACTTCCATCCCCCCACGACTCAAAGGGGGAAAGCAATCAGCTCCCCGACTTCCCCTCTCCATCTTTCTCTGCACAATTATCCTCTTTATTCATTAATGCCCGACTCATTTCTCTGACCTAATAACGCTCTCAGAACATACTTGTCGTTGTATGCGGCGGCCGCAGTAACTTATTTTTGTTCTTTGTTTGTGTCTTTAGCTGCAGACTCCCAGCGTAAAAGGGTTCGACTTTGCCAAACTGCATCTTGGCCAGCAGAACAAGGATGATGTCATGGTGATCCAGGAGCCGTCTGGACCCCTCCCACTGTCCATTAAAGATGGCTTCAGTCCATCGGAGAACGGGGAAATACCCACCCCTGTTTCCAAAGGCTCCTCCACCAAAGCCTCTCATGCCAGTCGAAGGCGAGAGAGGTATAAAAAGGAATAAACTATTCGCCGCATGCTAACAAATCTCTTTGTGATGAAATATATGTACACACACTTAGAACAATAGCATTCGTCAGTACAGAAACGTATTTAAAGACAGTTGAGTTAGCATTATAGGCCCATTTTAGTGTTCGATTTCACTAAGTGCCTGCCTTCGGGTAACAGTATACATTGTATATATATAATTTCTGGTAAAAACCCATAGATGCAGCGCGATGAGTCTCAGTTGACAATTTAATTTGTTTTTATTCCTCCGCGCCGTCTTCCATTTTTAGTGGGAGCAATACGTAGTTGGAGCAGGCACTCACCCAGACATAAAGCTTCTGACAGATTCTTAGATCAATTATTGATGAACTTTAGAGAGACAGGGTTTTTGTTGGTGTATTCTGCCACAGATTGTCTATGTTACTTGAATTATTTTTGACTCAGTTATATCAGGAAGCTGAATCTTTTATCCACGTCTACATTTTGTCGATATACTTAAACTAAATTTGAAAACAGAAGACTCTTTCCTGTACAACAAAATAAATATCCCTTGGGCTTTTACCTGCTTTTGATTATGTGTGGGGTTTTGACCTGTTTGGCTTTGCCTGCTTTTTCATTATTGATGTTTCTGTGTCTGTTTCTGGGCAGGATCTCGCCTTCAGACGGCGACTCCGTGGTAACGGACCACTCCAGTGAGCAGGAATGTGCCGAAGACAACCCGAGAGGCCATGCCACACCCGGTGACGCCAAGCACACCCGTAAGCTTCACATCAATGTTTTAGATGACGAGCGGCACCACTGGCAAATACTGGGGCTAAATGGATGGGGGATGGGACGATCAGAGGATGTGACTGGAAACGTTTGACTGACTCAGGGTGATTAAGAGAAAATGACTAATGGAGGAGTGAGTTTTGTAAAAGAAACACCTGTTGGTTTGTGATAATAAACAGGACAAAACTTGAACTGGGAGTTTGGGGAAAGGAAATAGCGGTTATTTTCTATGACAGCTTGTTGAGTGGTTCAGGCCTGCTTTGCCACTCAGGGAAAGAGTGTGCAGGCATCCACCGACAGGCAGACACTCCCCCAACGGAACGGCCTCTGTTTTCTTATTGATAAATGTCTGTCTCGAGTTGTGCACACACTCACTGCGTAACAGCTGGTGCAGAGTATTTTTAAACTGTAACGTTAAGCAGTGTGTTTGGATGATTAAAGGTACATTGCACGTTTAAAGGAAACCTGAAAACATCAGTAATACTTTAGGGAATCTGAACTGAATCTTTTTCCTTCTTCCGTTTTGTCTTTCTCTACAAACTTCACGCGCTATAGTTTTTTATCACCAAATGGCTCCAACTTTTACCTGTTTGTGTGCTCCTCCTCTCAATAAAGCTCTGTCTTTCCTTTCTCTTGCGGTTTAAAGGGAAGAATAGAATTGGTAAGAGTCTGTCCTCTCTAGCTGTGTTGTGCTGGACCTCTGTCTTAACCTTTAGCAGCTGTCTGTGTGCTGTCCCGTTTGCTTCTGCTTTAGCTTTGTGTTCTGCCCGTTCTCATCATCCATCACTGTCCGCTCAGCTGTCAATCACAGCACAAACACAATCAACTTTTCCAACAAAGGCGACACCATTGTTTGAAAAGTTCCTATTTTCGTTATTAGAATCCCACTAAATACTGTACACCCCCAGTAATAGCAACGCTGACCAGACCCCTACCTTTTGAAATCTAAAGTCACATTCAGTTTATTTGAATGTATGACGTATAGTATAACGTTTGCATCAGGTCCACCACCACTGAACGGCACCAGTGAGCTGTCGTCAGCCTCCATCTTCGAGCATGTTGACAGAATGTCTCGTGCCACAGACGCAGGAAGGAGACCAAACAAAGTTCAGCTTATCGCCATGCAGCCTATGTCCGTCCCCCCACTGCACAGTCCCACCGCCAATGGAAAAGCGACCGACCCTGAGCAGATAAACCAGGAGGTGAGTTACGACTACACACAAACCACAACCTTCGATTTATTGAACAGCGTAAAGGTAAAGCATAAATATTTTTGGAAAGCTAATTATTAACTTCCCTGAGATCCAGGCTGCGCTGAGGCAAAAGTCGGAGATTGAGCACCATCGTAACAAAATCCGCCTGCGTGCAAAGAGAAAGGGCCACTACGACTTCCCTACAATGGAGGACATGACTAATGGCGTCGGCGACAGCAGGGAGCAGGACCACATCTATCAGAAAGCACAGCAACAAATAGATAAAATTCTAAACCCAGATGCGAAGACGCCCGCCATTTTTATGGAGCCCAAAAAGAGGTCTGTGCCTGATGAATATACGGCTCTGTGCTGCTGTGACAGGGAGCCTTGACTGTAATGTGTTTGTGTGTTTGCAGTGACAGAGGCAGGCGTTCTCCCAAACAGAGGATTAAGGGTCCACTGAACGGTGGCATGATGGAGGCGGACAAAGACCATCTCATCAGTGACGACTGTGACGCTGCTTACAGAAAGTATCCCGGGGTCAACAATGTCGCCTATGTGGTTTGTATAAATGATTTTATGATGGCTAATACTAATTCTCACTATTACGCAATGGTATTTCAACATAATAGTTGCCATAGTTTAGGTTTAAGTATTATAATGTTAAATTGTATTATGATATGTATGTAATAAATGTGTTGGAATGAGAAGTGTTTTGTCAAAGCTTCTGTTTCAACTTACATAACAAAGAACAGCAGCATTACTATATTCTCACCGTTGACATTTGAATCAAATGTGTTACTTCTCAGTCGGACCCAGATCAAGGCCCCGGATCTCCTCACAGAAGTCCCTCTCCCATGGATGACGTCTTCCTGGGCTCTGCTTTTTCTCCACCAGGCCATGCCCCTCCGCCGCCCCCCTACATGCCCCCACAGCCCTCCATTGAGGAGGCCCGGCAGCAGATGCACTCCCTGTTGGACGATGCCTTTGCCCTTGTGTCGCCCACCTCTCAGGGCAGTACTGCAGGCATCACTCTCCCAGGGGTCAATGGCAGCCATTCAAGCTCCAGCCCTCCTGGACACTGGGGTCTTCCATACCACCCGAGTGGACCTTTTTCTACTGTGAGTTCCCATTGAAGTGATTCATATTGTTACTAATACCAGTTTATATGGACAAATTTATTTATGTTCTAATCTGGGATCTAATCTCTTTACTTAGACATTTGTATATAGTTAAGTGAATTCTGTGTGTTCCCCAGGTTTTCTTTACTCACTTGCAGGAGAGACCTATATCTTCACGTATAATATAGTCTTCTGTACTACTACTAACTAATCAGTTAAGCATATCTCCATCTGTCGCCTCATTGAAGCAGTGACCTTACACCCTGTTCAGCTTCCTACAACTGCTAAGTCTCCTGTAATACATCCTACTCATGCTTGATCTGCATTAGCACCACTTTGTGTGGACTGGGTTTGAACAAGCACACATTCTAATGCAGAGAGTGGAGACGTGTGGAATTGTGCATGAAATGCTTTAAGGCAAGGCAAGGCAAGTAGAGCACATTTCATACACAAGGCAATTCAAAGTGCTTCACACAGCAGGAAAAATGCATTCAAATCACAAATAAATTACAGAAACAGAAATACAATAAAATTAACTAAATTAAAAATTATCAATCCAACTGATTGTCTAAACTTATAAAATCACAAACAAAAGAGAAGAGTGTAAAGAAAAAATCCTTTCAGTCATATTCGCAGCTAAACAAAACTGTTTTTAGCTTAGATTTGAACATTGTCAGAGTTGAAGCCTGTCTCACATCTTCAGGAAGACTGTTCCAGATTTTAGCTGCATAAAACTGAAATGCAGATTCCCCATGTTTAGTTCTGACTCTGGCACCAGAAGGAGGCCGGTCCCTGAGGTCCTCAGAGTCCGAGATGGTTCATATGGCACTAACATGTCTGAGATGTACTTTGGTGCTAGGCCATGGAGAGACTTGTACACAAGCAGAGCTGCTTTAAAGTCTATTCTCTGAGCCACAGGAGCCAGTGCAGAGACCTGAGAACAGGACTAATGTGATGGTACTTCCTGGTTCTAGTCAGGACCCGAGCAGCAGCGTTCTGGATGTACTGCAGCTGTTTTACAGCTCGTTTGGAGAGACCAGTGAGCAGGCCATTACAGTAGTCTAATCTACTGGAGACAAACGCATGGATAAGTCTCTCTAAATCTGGTTTTGACACTATATTTTTGATTTTGGCAATGTTTTTTAAATGGTAAAAAGCTGCTGATGTTATTGATTTGACGTGGCTATTAAAGTTCAAGTCTGAGTCCATTATTACCCCCAGATTTCTAATTTGGTTTGTAGGTTTTAGAGCGAGACTCTGGAGGTGACCGCTAACACTTTCTCTTTGTTTCTGTGAGCCAAAAACGATTATTTCAGTCTTGTCTGAGTTCAGCTGGAGAAAGTTGTTTTGCATCCACACACTGATCTGTTGGATGCAGTGGCAGAGTGAATCTACTGGTCCATAGTCACCTGCCGACAGTGAAGCATAGATCTGACTCGTCTGCATAATTGTGATAGGACACATTTTCACTGCGTATCAACTGACCTAACGGCAGCATGTAGAGGTTGAACAGAAGGGGACCCAGGACTGACCCTTGGGGCACTCCATAGGTCAGGGTCATGTGGTCTGAGACACAGCTACCAATTTCAACAAAGTACTTCCTGTCTTCCAGATAGGACCTTAACCAGTTTAGGGCAGTGCCAGTGATGCCCACCCAGTCCTCTAGTCTCTGTAAGAGGATCCCATGATCGACAGTGTCAAAAGCAGCACTCAGATCTAACAGAATTAAGACTTTATCTACTCTGTAAACTGAAAAGAGGTCTGCAGGCTTTACAAAGAGTACTTTATAATGTTGCATATATATATATATTATAATGTCTGTTTATTGGTAGTCACCAAGGAATACTTTTTTTCCCATACAGAGATTTAGTGATTTGTCTCCACCCCCTGTCCAAAGCCGGATGCCAAGGTAAGAACAATATAAACATTTATTTATGATGTTATTATATTGATTAGCATAGTGCGGGTTTAGCCTCTGTGATTTTATCCTCATGGACTATGTTTCAAGTGTAGCTTCATAAATTATCAATGAGAAGTCATTTTTATTTTATTGCTTTAATGGATCAGATCCTGGTTGCGGTCTGGCTCATAAATGCATGATCTCACTCACATGAGAATACTGCAGCATTTTAAGGAGTAAAAAATGAAACCGTAGTTGTGTAGGACCTCACAAGTCCAGTAAAATGGTGTGTGGTGGTTTTCAGACAGGGCCTTGGCTCGAGCTACCTTCCACCAGGAGAAGCAGCAGGACTGAGTGAGCAGCTCCAAGCAGACAGTCTGTTCTCCAGCAGGGGCCTCTACGCTGATGAGCTGCCTTCATCTGCCAGGCCAAGACCTGTGGGGAGCACTGCAGGTACAGAAAAAAACAA
Source organism: Eucyclogobius newberryi (assembly GCF_026437365.1). Lineage (NCBI taxonomy): Eukaryota > Metazoa > Chordata > Actinopteri > Gobiiformes > Gobiidae > Eucyclogobius > Eucyclogobius newberryi. The sequence continues at coordinate 15,079,284 of NW_027316389.1, forward strand.
ATGTATTTCCCCCAATCCCCAATTATTATTTTATTCGTGATAATTAATTTTGGGGGGATTTTAAAACTTGGTTGCTGTAAATGTGCTCATAGAACGAGTGAATTGTGGCCCAAAAAATATGTGTCCTTTTCAAAATGCAGTTGCCGTGTCATCGTAAATGATCACCCATAATTCTAATCTACCTAGGGTAATATTAGTATAAAGTTTTAGAGTTAGTGCCCTGAAATATGTTTCTGCTGCATGTGTGCAGGTGTCCACCATCTTGCCCAGGTGGGGCTGCCTGGCCGGATGAATGGTTACCCTGCAGGAGGGAGAGCTGCTCTGGGCCTTAATGGTGGAATTGGCTGGAATCCTTATCATGACAACTTTAGCAGGGTTGAACTTGAAAAAGATGCTGTATGTATCTGTGTTTTCATCTTAACACCACTAACACCTCTAACACCTCTAACACTAACACCTCCTTCTCCCTTCCTCTCTCCTTTCTTTCCTCAGTACCTGGATTATCATGACTACTCTGTCTTACAGATGGCTAGAAGTGGTATCAGGGAGACGTCTGCACTGCCTCCCCATGTAGACACATCTGGAGTGGGTTACTTATCAGCTCCTCCTCCTCTGGATCCAGCTCCCCCGACACACTCCTCTGCCTCTCTGATAAAGGCCATCAGAGAAGAGCTCTTACGTCTCTCCCAAAAACAGGCAGCTGTGTCCAGCTACCACAGCTAAGAACACCACTGACCCAAAAATGTTGCTTCCCATGGAAGTCCCACAGACTGTACAGCTGTACTGAAAAACACATTTTAACCCAGTATCAAAGTATGTCATGTGACCAGCCACAGAATGTTTAGAAGGTAAATTAATTAATAAACAGGTATATTACAATGATTGCTACTTCATAAACACCTCACAGTTTGACTTGTGGCTACTCTTTGTCATGAAGAGGTCTAAAAGAAAAGTCTTACCATATTTAATCCAGTCCCTTACCAGCGCTCTGTCAGAACTGAAGAAGCTCCTGGGATGAGTGGCGACATATTCACTTCAAAAACCTTTTGTTTAGTTAACAGAATTCAACCGTCTTATGCTATGGACGCTACCTGGACGACGGAGGAATTACTCAGACATATTCCCATGTCACGGTAACGCCTTCAAACCATCAGAGTATTTGGTCAGTTTCGATGCTGATCCTTGATATTGATCACCATTTGGTGCTACATGCTTTTCGTTTTCTGCCACCATGAGCCTGGCTATGCCCTTGACACTGTGATATATTTGTAGAAGTCTTTAGCAGTGAGAAGCAAGGAAGGACACAAAACTGGAGAACAGTGTCACTACCTAACTTTTCCTTTTATAGCCCAAGGTGAATTACTTTTATACATCAGCATTGGGTAACATTTGTTTTATATTGTTACTTGTTGTGCTTAGTAACAGACTGCTTGAAAAATCTGTAAATGGCCTTGAAATGCTTTTTTAAACAACTGAAGCGGCAAAGAAGTGGTGATGATACACAGATCACAGCCTGTACTTGACCTACATGTACTTGGTAAGGGTTGTAAACGTTGCACTGAACGTAGACTACTTGTAGCAGCTCAGGATGTCCGTTTAATACAGACTGGTATTGTAAATGCTGAAGAAAAATGTTCCATGAAAGACACCAGTATTTTGTTTTAACATTAACTATCCCAAAAATGTATGATTCATACCAAATCTCTGACATAATGCAGTATTTAAGTTGTTTTGCCTTTTTGAGAGATACAATAAAAACGTACAATATTTTTACTTACATGTTTTATTTGGGAACTTATCTCTTATTATCTCTTTTTTATTACATGGCAAGTATTTGAAAATGAGACATTCCTGAAGTGTTTTAAATGTGTTTAAACAAAGTGACATCAGGGCTAGAGCCTTGTTGAGTCTAAGTTTGGCCTCTTGAAAAATGCAGGTGCCCACAACAGCTCGAGGTGTGACGCATGCGCTGGGTTATGCATGAGGAGATCAAATGGATATGAAATCAAGGAGAGGGCGGAGTCTGGAGCTTCAGGGATACGTCATCACGATTTTAAGCCTTTCTGTGTTGCTGATCTAAAGTTGTGCGCCTCCATCTACTGGTCATGCAGTGTAACTACATCTCAACTACGGTACTTGATATATCAATATATTTGGATTGTACTCTAATTGTATTTTTTTGTTGTTTTTTTTGAGTGGGATGTTTTGGCTGGTCCAACTGTTTTGCATGTTTAATACTTTAATTTCCTTTTAAGTAGCCAGTTATAGTCGAGTATCCTGAAAACCAGTTATCCTGGTGTCAAGTGAAAATAAACAAGGATGTCCTAAATAACGTTTGCTTAAGATTGAAAAGACCTTAAACCATGCTTTCTGAAAGCGCTGTGCCTCATGTGTTGTTGTACTTACCATTTACAGCCACTGGGTGTCAGCAAACAACTATGAACCTTTTCAAGCGAGACGTGCTGCAGACAGTCACGTGGATCATGGCCATGGGACAACAGCAGTTTCCAAACATCCTCTAAAAGTAATGTCTGGTGTGTCGTACTGAAGATCTCGGTCCCGGTTAGTTTAGTCTAGGGCTAATTGAGCCAGCACAGCACCATGAGGAAGATGGATTTATAAACCCATGGGGTGAATGTGTTGAATCATGAAGTGGGACACATTTTGGATTTAGCCTACTACATTACATAATTTACTATTTCATTATTTTATTTTATTTTTATCATGCCAGGACATGTGGTGCAGTTATTACGTTTGCTGCACAATAATTAAAACTATTTTCAAAACTAAACTGAAGCAAAACCGGTTCAAGATTCTGAAGTATTTGGAATGGTTTCAGAATTAACAAGAAGGTGAAAGTGAATAGTATTTGAATAAAACATCTTCTTTGTTGACTACAATTTGAAGTCAATTTTATATTAATAATGTTTTGGAAGATGGACATCAATATCATTAAAACAAGTAAAGATAATATAATACAATAATATAAACATATGGGGCACGTGAGAGAACAACGGTTGGGAATCAAATGCTTTACATGAAGTTATAAACGTTTATGGTTATTGTGTAAAGTTTGGATTGTGTTTCTAAACTATGGGGGCCCAACAGACAGAGCCTAATATATACCACACTATTATATATAAATGTGTGAGGCAAACTATAGAAAGACTAGTCTGCATTTCTTTATTTCCTTTTTTTGACTGTCTAACCTGACTCTGGGATTAAAAGCAGTTCTGATGGGTTTAGAGATTTGCACTTGCACTGCCAACTCTCTAGAAACAGTTTTAACATCATGAGTACACGGGATGATGTACTCAGCCGTGCATCATCCCCTCCGACTTTAATCCAATCACCGGACCTAAGGCCAGAGGGCGATGCAGCTAAATGTGCAGCAAATCTCCACAATTCCCCTCTTCACAGGGGGTCCACCTGAGCTCCACAACAACAAGCCTGAGACATCATCATCTACACAGAGTTTGGGACCTAACACATGGTACGTCTATTAATAATACACTGTGAGAGAAAGGCATAGAGAAAATAAATTCCTGCACGAGTATGAACATGTAATAATTCCATAGTTGACATGTTGTTCCTCTGATCTCCTCTACACGGGCTTAACCGGGCTGTCCCACCCGGTCTGAACCCCACCTCCCCTTTCTCCCTCTTCCCTCCCTGCATAATCCTGTCTGTGTCTCAGGTGGCCTATACTAGGACCACAGCAAGACCGAACCCAAGAGTTAATCTGGATCATGACAGGAATTACTGCCCCTGTGTGACTCCAGCATAGAGTGACCAGGCGTGCCCATTTACCCGGGACGGTTCCAGTTTTGAGCCCTGTGTCCCATGTCCCAGGAAGATGTATCAAAAAAATGGATTTGTCCCAGTTTTAAACAAGATAGGTCCCGGTTTTTGACCACTTTAAAACCTGCCTACAGTAAAGAGGGGTATATATTGTTGTTTCTTTAGCCACAATAGAGAAACCCTGTCTTTGAAATAACCATAACACAAATGATACGCTCTGATTGACTGATAGAAGTCTCTCTAGTGACTCACAAGTGTGCATAAACATTTAATTAAATAACCTGCACTTTTTACAGTTTTATCATTACTTCCAACCCTTGTGTGTCCCAGTTATTTTCATTTATTTACTGCATTTTTTTTTTAATTTTTGTGAGTAACTCTGGTCACCCTACTCCAGCCTGCTTCTACTCCCCTGCCCGAGAGGAGAAGGTAATTTATTTTATTTGATTATTCATTTATTTATTTCCAGGAGGATGGGAGCAACTGTCCAGTGTGGGAGGAGCTGAGTGGTCCCGCCTGCCCGCTGACCTTGGGACAGGGTGGGCTTTAGCGCGCGCGCTGACTGAGTTCCAGCACTGCAGATCTGGGATTGTTTTGGCGCAGTTTGCCACAAAGATAGCAGGGGACATATGCTTTGACTAAAAAGGAGCACCAGCCTTCATGATTATAATAATAAGTAAGCTTGTGTTTTTTCCCTTTTATGAATGAGTGACGTGTATAATTTTCACCTGCTGTAGTATCTCTCTATTGTCTGGACACCTGCTTTACCACAACACACGACAGTTGCGTGGATTTAAAACTATAAATTCACGTTCCTTCATAATAAAAAAAAGAGACAGTTTAGTTCGTAGTCATTTCAGCTGGCAGGACAGAATTTGGTGCCATGGCGCGCGCTCCTTCGCCCACTACGTCATCGCGCTGTCAGAGACATTCCGGTGGTCGGCGCGTCATTTGCGGCTGACGGGATGTTCCGCGGCATCCATGGCAGCGGTAAACACTCCCGACACCATGCTGCTCTCCCGCGTCTGTGAACCGGACCCATCCCGCCCCATGCCACGTACTGAGACGTCCCGTGAAGCCGGCGGCGCGTCTTTGGCTCGCGGCGGGGACTGCAGTGGTCCGCGGCGTGGAGCGTTGTCATGGTGTCAGTGAAGGGTGATGATGATGCGTGGCGTTTACTCACGTCACCTCCATTTGACATATGCAGCAGTGGTGATGTCATGTGACTGCAGAGGGTCCCTAAATGTGAGCCCCTCCCCTCTCCCATAATTATAATTATATTGCCATCTTTCCTCTCATGCTATCACTGTAATTGCGTTATTTTCCCATTTCTCCTGCAAATGTGGTGCAATATGTGGTGCATGTTTTGAGAGCCTGATGAACATTCAGTAGTTTATATATATATATAAGTTGTATCTGATTGTAGCTGCCAATATTTGTACATTTTGTGTGTGTAAATGTGACAAATTCGACCGTAAAAGCTGGGCCCATTTGGGGAAAACGTTTGGAGTTGAGTGATCACATCATTAGTTCAATCACTCTTCGGGTTGTTCGTCTTGCGTGTTACATAATTCGTTATCATTGGTGCCATTGTTTTGGCAGACTTTTGTTGTTGTCGCCTTTGTGCTGTCATCTATATAGTAATGTATCTGATCTATTGTGTTGTGCTCTATTCTCTGTTATTCACGTGGTTTACTTTAGATTGATCATGGAAGGAGGTGTAGTGGTTTATTTATCTCTCCCCATTCACTCTTCAGCTTTCCTGCCCAATAAAACCTTTGAAAGAAAAAAAAAAGAAAGGAAAATAGAGGAGAAATAGTATTATAATCTGGTCTTGAAGATGCTCGACAGCGACATCTATCCTGGTGATTGTTGGTCGCATTCCCAGAGCAGGTTATCTCTGTCCATCTATCTGCGTTCTACTGTAAGAGAGACACAGAGTAATATTGTTGTACAGAGTGGGAGGCAGCGCTCATGTGATGCCGGAGAGGGAGGTGAATGGTCGTCTTTCAGCGGAGGTCACCGATCCCTCAGCTGCTGCCCTGGGCTCCGACTTCACGCACTGATCCTGGGCGTCAGCTGTTCCAGCTCTTGTTCCACAACTAAACTCCTCCACAGGCCACTGAGGTTGACACATTCAACATGTTTGTTGTGGTTCACAAGTGGAAGGGCCAGACTGACAAATGTCGTTACATGGATTAGACACCAGCAATAAAACGAAGAGAGAAAGTTTGCTTTGACTCATTGTAAAGGCTCATATTTACTGCTGCTTTAGTCCTGCCTGTGTGTTTTGCAATGACACAGAAACCACAAGGCAAATATTGAATAATTAAACAAATATAAGACAAATATAAGGGTAAAAGTTAATTCAATGGGTTGCACAATGTTGTGGTTTTCATTAAGTAGCATGTTAAAAGGTCAGCAAGCAATGTGTTCCGGCGTTTACATATATATATTAATTCATATAAGTAGAACAAATTGATGGATGGAAAAAAAATCACCACTGCCTAAATAACAGTTAACATCCAGTAGCAGTAGCAGTAGCAGTAGCAGTAGCAGTAGTAATAGTGGTAGCAGTAGCAGTAGCAGTAGCAGTAGCAGTAGTAATAGTGGTAGTAGTAGCAGTAGCAGTAGCAGTCGCAGTAGTAGTAGCAGTAGTATTTTGTTTTGAGAGCTTCAGAATGTGCTGATCCTCGGACAGTGACTGTGCTAATCCTGCTGCAGACACGGATCTCCGCGCACTGGACTGTCAGCAGCTGCAGAGCACAAAGCTGTAGTAGCATTACTGCTGTTTATTCAGTACTTTTACAGTGTTTGCTTCCTTACTGTGTTTGTGTGACGTTATCAAAGCACAGTAAACTACAACAGCTGCTACTATTGCCGTACATTTTATTCAAGCATGTTGTCTGTAAGTGAATGATTACAGTAAAAGGCACTATATGTAAATAAGGACAAATGAGGCACCGATAGTCACAGCAGTTTTTGAATTGAATTAACAGTACAGACAATTCTTTTAAGCTATTTTTCTCTCATATGTCGTGTTATGGGTCAGTGGATAGACTCCACAGGGGCGTGTTCTGTCCAGTTTGCTCCATTCCCGCACACATACTGTAAATCTAATGGTACAAACTTCTTTAAACTGAGCTTTGAGTCTTCATCTGAACAGCATCCAGTCTCCACACTTTTCCATTTGACTCCATTTGTGTTTATTTCCCTCCCTCCTTTCATGCCTGAGCAGCTCCTTTGTAAAACAGAACAGTTAGTATCTGGAACTGACGCTGGCCTTTAAGAGTTTGGATGGTGGTCAGGCCATGGAAGAATGCAGCCACCATAAAACTGTGCCAGCCCAAAATAAGCTCTTGTGGACAGAAGCAATCGTCAGGATTTAAATGGCAAAGACACAAACTGCAATAATATTCATAATAATAATAGATAAACAGTATATACATTGCCAATCTAACAAGAAAGTAAAAGTTTTTGTGTTTTAGAATGTTTCCCACCCAGGGGAACATAAGCACTTGTCTGGTGGTAAAAGGAGCAATGGAGTTTGAATATAAAATGCTCTATTTAGTATATTTCACATGATAATACATGATAATGCTTCTGTAGGATAAGTTGGCATAAATGTAATTAAAACAAGAAAATGGTTCAAATATGTAATACACTAGTAAACAGATTTATAATTACGAAAGAAACACCGCTACACAATACATAACTGAGACAACTAAAAAATATTACCATACTTAACAGCTATAGTTATTATAGCCCAAATAGCATGGTTATTTCTCCTCATAATCATATACATGTCTAATTATACATTGTCTAATTATTTTGGGCTGAATAATGATTTTATTACAAGATTAAACGTTGTTCATTAACATTTAACTATTTTCAAATATTGTTTTTCAAAAGTTTCCATGTAAACGGCCAAAACCTAGAAATAAAAAATTGTACAGAGACCACACATTTTTATGCATTAATGTTCGGCACTCGTTAGGTTACAAACTATTGTTCAATTAGTATTACACTGTTCCCAGCAAATATAAAACAATATGTCTGTAACAAGATATCAAACATGATGATGATTCCATTTGTGTTTATGTCTGTCCTGAACTGTAAGGTGTTTTTGAGTGTTCGGGAACAGCGCACTAAAGCCGAAAACAGCGCACTAAAGCCGAAAACTCTCTGTGGGCTGCAGGTTTGGAGACATGTTCATAAATAGACCTCAATAGTGAGTTATATGTTCATGTCACACACACACGAGACAGAAGCCAAACTGGACTACGAGCAGCTGTCTCACTGCTGGTCCTGCACGGTCAATCCTGAAGGCATCAGCTTTCAACGTGTGCTGCATCAGTCAAATATTTAGTTTTGACTCTTGAGCTGAATAATAATAATTTTTATTCATTCATTCATTCAAGGTGTGTCCCGCATAAGCCCAAAGTCAGGCTCCAGTCACCCGCGACCCCTAATGGGAACAAGCGGTAGAACATGAATTACTGCATTCATAATAATAATAATGATAATAATAATGATAATTGTTGACCTATTGAAATATATGATAACACATTTCCCAATGTAAACATTGATTGTTTGATGTCAGAAATGAGGATTTTCAGCTTTTGTTTACAATATTCACAGTTAGAAAAGTAATATAATTTTGCCATATTAGCACAAAACAAATGGTAAACCTTGAAAATGATCAATAGCACAAGATCAACAATAACATGGAAAATGTGGTAATATGTTTAAATACGGTCAATATTTTTGCGTGTACCTATGGGATTTCATTGAATTATTGTACATAGTATTTATTTATTTATTATTTAGATTCGATACAGGTGATTAGACCCATCGTTATACTTTTACTCGCTGTGAAGTGAGTGTACGTACAGTGTTTTCGTAATGAATGACTACAGTGTTATTGTCCTAACAGTGGCCTCTATGTTTATCCCATCCCAAACTCTTGTATCTTAGTAACCGAATCACACAGTGGTTGATGCTGCTCGTTGGGACGGTGCTTTTGTAAGTCTGTATAAAAGAAGTTTCCTGGTTGAATGCTTGGTTTAAAAAGTTGGGTGTGGAGCCCAGATGGGCCCTCACTCGTGCAGAGTTAGCACCAGCAGAAGAACAAGAGAGATTTCACCGTGAGAAAATATTGATAGTCTATATGTTGTTACATGACTCCACCAGTATCAGTATTTTTCACAATACAAATACCTTTAATGACTGATAGATAGATTTATTTAGCACTCTGTTCAACGTTCAACGATTAATCGACAAATCATGACCAGTTGTTTATGAAAAAGTACTTGTATTTTGATAATCATCATTTTTTTAACTGGACTACACAGACTCTGAATTTTTTTTTTTTTTTTAAATAACAAAGACAGTGTCAATATTAAACCAACATGTCAAAAACGAATAACCTGTTTCTTATTTTCATCAATAATATACTTTATTTGTACATATTCTCTATCTAGAAGTCTTGGGTTAGGGTTAATCACCACGATTCAACAATTATTTGGTTCGAAATGTATTTAAAAAGTCAACAGTACAATCCCAGTCGCCTAATTGAAAAAAATGTTTTGCTGACTTATCAACTACTAAAACATGAATTCGTCGCAGTCGTACATTCCAGGTAAAGCATCAACATTTTCATGAGACATTAGATGACTTTTTGGTTTGTCTCATTTCTCATTTGTCATGATTTATCTTGTCTCTGAACAGTTTTCTTTTACCTGTCATGAATGCTCAGCTCATTGACTTTGAGGTTTGTGCTGCTGTGCCCACGAGCCCAGTGTTAAGATCCATGTGTGGACAGGCTGCTGTTCACACGGGTTTGCGTAAATGCATGAATGACTTACCGTTCTGAGGCGATGCCCACTTGTTGCTACTCCCTTTTAGACGATAATATACAGAGGTGTAATCATAACTGAAATATTGTAGTATTGTATCATCAAAAGTGTCAGCATGTGTCGGTATAACATCATGGGCTGTTGCAATATATCAAATTATTAGTCGTCTTTGCTTAGATGCATTGTTTTGTTGCAGCAGCAGCAGCTAAAGGAACAGATAACTACTGTACATAGACCATGATCCTTTGCTCCATTTCAGCGCAAACATCATTAAAAATAAGTTATTAAGCACCGTTATATATCTCATTTTCGGAATATAACTGTAATGATTCACACCAAAGGCATTTTAAAAGAAAAAAAATTATCATAGCTACAATTCTGTCAGGCTTTCTGCAATAAATATTGTATCGTGAAATTAGTATTGTTTTAAAATCGTTCCATGAGACTTGCATAGCGTTATATCCTTATTAGAGATTATTAGGTTAATCGATAATCGTGATTATTCAGGTCACAATATAATAAGAACCAATAAATAATAATTGTAACAATTTTAGAAGCAAATACAAGTTTTTTTTATCGACATATCGCCCAAAAATAGACATAAATATTAAGAACTTTTTTTTATCTGGCCTTTTTTGTCACATTTAACATTATTTTGTCTTTCAGAAAGTTACATTTTACATAGCTGGTCATAAACTTGAGGAATAGTATATGTTCGAACACGAGAATGAAGGAAAATGAATGAATGTTACTGTTGTTTGTCTCAACAATCGTGAATAATCGTTAAAATGTGATGTTTTTTCTCACAATAATCATAACACTAGAATATGATATCGTGACATCCCTGATCTCTAATAACATAACGGGATTTGCTTGTTTCGGTGACGTCCATTCATTACGCTCCAGACTTTCAGCATGTTGTTTATTTAGTCTGACAACTTGCATTTATGTTTGCTTTTGTCTCTTCCTTAGACCCAGGTGGATTGTTTTTACCTTCACTTATTCCACGTGTAATGATAAGCTCCGGATGGTGAAATTAGAGAGAGTGGTTCGGAGAAAACAAAGACATGAGGTCACGGATCTCGGCTGATGTCAGAGCAGAGGGGCCCCGGGGCCGAATGTGTGTTTGCGTGTGGCGGTTAAACGACTTTTGGCTCGGGAAGAACGTAATTAGCCTCAATAACACGGGGCGACGTCCTTGTACGCTCGCACTCTTTGTAGTGGAAAAGATTCATCCCACATTCATGATCAGTTTTATGGTCCTGAAAATGAAGGCCTCGTGTGTGATGCGTTTCCAGACGTGTTTGAGTCTAATCTGTACAACATGCGACGTGAACAAATGTGGTGGTGAAGCGGTTCTGAGTACTGAGGGTCAAGGGTCACGCGAGCATTCTTTTCTTAATCATACTTGGCCTCTTCTTTTGAATATGTAACCTATGACGTAAACAGTGAATCAAAGTCCTTTTAAGCTATAAATCATGACAAACTAATCTAATATCTGCAAATCCAGTCTGCTCTTTACATATATAAAGTCTGTCATTTTTAGGGCTGCAACGATTAATCAAGTATATATTATAAGTCTATATTTTTTCATAGTTTTGGACGGGGTGTGACTTATACTTATATTTATACTTATATGTGATATTATTTGTTATTTTCACACTTGCAACCGCATTTCATACTCCAGTGTGACTTATATGTGTTTTTTTATTCTCTATTTTGCATTTTTTTTGGTGCTGCGACTTATACTCCAGTGCGACTTATAGTCCGGAAAATACAGTACTAGTATTTTGATCATCATTATCTGGACTATACAGACTCTAAAACACTGAAAAAATGTGAAACTATTAAAAGACCTTCTATAAAAAAAATATTATCATTAATTATTAAATGAAAATGTCATGATTTTTTTTTCAATAATAATTCAATCTCAATGTGCAATGTAGAAACGACTGAATTGTGCTCTGTTTAAAAGGTATTTATTCATAAGACTTTCAACATGCTGTAACTAAGCTTGTTTTTGACAGTGAAATGCATAACACTTCCTCTTAATCACACACTACAGCACAACTCAAATACTTTCCCATAAACGTGTCCTCTTCATCCTTTTCTTCATTTGCCTCTGACAGAACCTGGTCTGGACCCAGGTCTGGACCCAGGTCTGGACCCAGGTCTGGACCCAGGTCTGACCGTGGACTTGACTCGGCTCCGAGGCCCCTTCAGTGATCTCATTTAAAACTCACAATTGTTGGAATACCTGCTCTCTGACGTCTTTTCACTTCGCCACTCCAATCTGCTTTTCATTTAGCGATTGCATTCATCTGAGTGTGACGGAAACAGAAGACACATCTACAGGGAATGTTCTGAGGTTTGTGGTGGTTGTTGTACTTAAATACTTCCATATAAGCTTTATAATACCATAGCAATATTGCCGTACTCTAGGGGAATAAGGACAAATGTGAACAATAAATGACTCATTATATTTTAAGATAGGCCATTCACGTAACGCATCATTCTTTGATAAAAATGACACATCTCTATTTCACATCATCCATTCATAGCTGGTGTTATGCATAGTTTGGTATTTTTTCTCATGGGTTGCGTTTGAATTCACCTGCGGGACACATTGTGTAGCTGGACAAACCCATTGATATTCTCAGCTCTTAGATATTCCTTTCTAATCTCTGTATAGTATGAGTTGTAGAGGATCATTCAGGCTTACAGGGTTGCCTTTTTGATCCTTTTGTCAGAATATAAAGGCTGAAACATGAATAAATCTCGTCAAAGAGTGAGCAAATAGTGGAACAAAAACTCCAGCTCTTTCATAAATGTAAGGAAAGCTGTTACACTGTCTGCCTTTGATAAGATTTCTGTTGAAAACTTCCACATTCATTCATTCATTTTATTTATTTATGCAGGGAAAACCCAATGAGAAAAGTTCTCTTTCTTATGGGTCACTGTTAAAACACAAACTAAACAACAAACAAACACAGGATGCTAAAACACAAATAAAACATTCAATAAAATTAACCAATACACACAATATGAGATATAATTATATAAAGCGAGTGCATCGGCAATGTGGGCTGTCTTTGACCAGTGCTTTAAAATCATTAAAAGGCATAAAATGATTTAAATTAAAAAGTATCCGTGTTTTGTTCCACAGGAGCAAAATTGTTTAAAGCCTTTTTCCTGTCTCTGTGTTGAAACGATGGGATTGTAAGATAAAAATGTCCCGAGACCTCAAACGGTGAATACTTGAACTGATGTGCAATAAACTTGATAAATAATCAGGCAAAATGATACTCAAACAAAAGGCAGTGTATTTTTTCAAACGTATCACCATCAAGCGTAAGAATAGATATATTTTTTGGGTCACTAGAGTGTCTTTTGGAGAACAGCATACATTTTGTTTTATTTGAATTCATTAATAATTTTAATTTAGCACAGTTTTGTTGGATGGAGTGAAAATCCTCTTGAATATTTTGAACCACTTGTGCACAAGAATGTGCCTTAGCATATAGAATTGCATCATCATCCAACAAGTGGATGCTACTTTTATAGTTTATGTAAATTGTAAATAACAGTGGTCCAAGGACGAGCCTTGAGGAACATCTTTATTAAGATAAGAAAATTCAGATTGAAAGCCATCAGCAGAAACAGCTTGAGCTCTATTTGTGAGGAAATCTGCAAACCAAGTTGTATTGAACCCAATAGTATCCAGACGATCCAAGAGAATCCAGTGATCCACTGAACCAAAGGCTTTTGATAGATCAACAAAAACAGCAGCACATTCTTCATTATTATCCAATGCAATATCAACATCATTCATAACTTTATGGCAATAACAATATCATTTATAACTTTTGGTAGCAGATTTAATCCAGACTGGTTGTGATTTAAAATTGAATATTTGGTCAAGAAAGCACACACCTTGTTACTTATTAGCTTCTCCAAACGTTTTGCTAGACAGGATAGTTTTGAAATTGGACGGAAATTATTCAAATCATTTCCTGGCCTCCTTTGTGCAAAGGGAGAACAAAAGGAGTGTTCTGTAGTAATGGAATACTTTCTGTGTGAATTGTGAGAATAAAAACATGAGTTAAACAATTTACTATTAGTGGGGCTGATGACAAAAGTAAACCCAGGTTTGAGGGAGTCAGCTCCAGTGGACTTTCTGGGATCTATAGAGAGCAACATATTTAATACTTCAAACTGTGTAAAGGGCTTAAGGGAAAAGACGTATTCAGCAGGTTTATTCTCGTGTATTGGGGAAACGGCAACAGATGGAGCAGCAGCATCAACGATATCTCCAGAGCCACCAAAGTGCTGATTAAACCCATCACAAATATATTATTTTGTCATCAAACTGATTGAGTCTTTAATAATTTAATTTGGCAAAGAGGGAGTAGAATTTTGCAATAAGGATTTAACCGTTAACCAAAATTTTGCAGAAAGTATTGACGTAGTATGCTTTGTCTTTACGAACAATAGAGACATGTTGCAGTTGAGGCAGCTGGCAAAAATAAAACCAGTCCTTCAGAGACAGCATTTTGAAACCGTAATCCACGCCTTTGTCTCAATTGCTCGTCTCCAACTGGTCCAAAATGCTGCTGCCCGTCTTTTAACTGCAACAAGAAAATATGAGCCCATTTCGCCTATTTTAGCTTCACTCCACTGGCTGCCCGTTCATTTTAGGATTCATTTTAAAACTCTTTTATTTACTTTTAAAGCCTTAAATGGTCTTGCCCCTCCTTACCTCTCCGAGCTGCTACGCCCCTACACTCCCAGCCGTTCCCTCAGGTCAGCTGACCAGCTACTCCTTGCAGTGCCACGGGCTAGGCTAAAGCTCAGAGGTGAACGAGCCTTTGCAGTGGCAACTCCAAAACTGTGGAACAAACTGCCACTCCTCATAAGAAAAGCCTCCTCACTGCCTCTTTTTAAATCGCTTCGTAAAACCCATCTGTTTTCTCTGGCTTTTAACTCCATGTAGTGTGTTGATTGTATGTTTTTTATGTGTTGGGAGGGCAGCACCTTTTATTTATTTTATTTTGTTTATTTTTATTCCATTGATTTTAGTATGTTTGTTTGATTTCAATTTTCTATTTTATTTTGTTTTTATATCTTATTTAATTACTTTTATCCTATTTATGCCTATATAGTCTTTTACCTTGCTGTGAAACACTTTGGAACCCTCTGGTTGTGTAAATCGTGCTATATAAATAAAATGGATTGGATTGGACATATTTATTGCAGTTATGACAAAACTGCTGCCATTCTGCTGCTGATCTGGTTGCCTTCGCTTCTGTTCTCCAGATAATACTGCGACGTCTGGACAGAACCAGGGATTATTCTTATTTTTGACCCTGCCTCGTTTTAAGACGGGCATGTTTATCCGTAATATCATTAAACGTTATAATGAAAAAGTCAAATTCAATTCTACTTAACTTCATCCAGCACATGGTTCACTGAGATAATACATTTGCCCTTATTGCATCACAGCATTGTCTGATCTTTGTGACTGCGGCTGGGTGTCTGCAGTTTCTTAGCAGTAAGTTCATGAGGCTAATGTTGTGGGATAGTTTGGTGTCTCGTTGGTTCTGTATAGACGTCTTTGTGCCAGCCATAGATCACATGTCACAATATTTGAACAGCTGCAGGCCATGGGAGAGTGTTTGCTCTTTCCTGCAGAGATGGGCTTTGATAAGAACACAGTGAGAATGTGAGAACCAAGAGGAGACGTGCCTGGCTCTTGTTAATACTATGGTTTCCTATGTGTATCTTTTAGGCCTGTCACAGTAATTACTATATCTACTAGAGCTGGGCAATTAATCGCACCTAGCTGTTTGTAGAGCGAAGTTTTTTTTTTTTGTTTTTTTTTTAAATCGACCAATCAGTAAAAGCATGTGGTTTGTAGCAGAGACTCTGAAAGAATAAATTTGATTATTTTTACTATAAATGGCAGTATAGGTTTTTAAAATATGTACATGGACTCTAATATTAACTATTCATTTGTTTAGCATAAGATTATTCATACAGAACATTTAGAACACAGTTTCCACTGCCGAAAGCTGTACATATTTAATGGTGCATTGACACAATAAATTCATTAAAAAAACAATAAACCCAACTCAACTTGTGTTCAATACATTTTTAGTTGTTATTTAAAACTTTGTATAGATGAGGCTGATCTAATATTCAGAGAAAGAGTTTTTGCAGAGTTTTTGCCCATAAGAAACTCCAGAGTGTTATTTAAAAAACGAAGTACCACACTTTGCATTATCAGATCAGTGGCATAAAGTGATATTGTGATATTTTCTGCAGAATCACAGTTAATTGCATGTGAAAACAGACTTTTGGCTTCTTCAGAATGCACTGTTTTTCTAAAATAGACTTAAGTTCAGCCATTATAGAGTGACGTGTTATCGCTATAAGTGTAAGTAAACACACACATGAGGGTCTTGTGGGTCCTTAAGATGGATCATTTAGTCATTATCTCTGACCAGTCGGGGCTGAAGAGGTCCCGGTTGTGGATACTGACAGAGCAGTTTGTGTATTTGCATGGATGTAGAGTTATTCATATAGAATATCAAAAAGTCAATGTATATTTGAAGATATTTATTCATGCAGAAATCAGTGTTTAAAAAACTATTATCTGTCATAATTCAAGTGATCAAATCTGCATGACTGCTATGAAGTTGTTTATATTGTTGGCAATGCGGATGATTTTGTAGTGATGTGTTATAGTGCTTACATCAATTGAAAAGCTGCATAATGAACAAAAAAACATATAATTGTGATTTTCTGTCAAGCATTGTCATTTTTTTTTTCAGATTTGTGATTGTGAAGCCACATTTTAGTCCTCACATCCAGGAGCATTAACACAGACATTACAATTAACACGACTGAAATGTGAAGTGCTAAACTAATAAAACAATGCCACGCCTCCTGATTTTTGGGGAAAGACATGAAGCAAATTCACCCTGGAGAGACAAAGAGGCCACGAGAATGGACTGTTTAGCAAGCTTTATTCGCGAGTTATTTGGCGCTCAGACCCCGGCGGAAGACGTTGCAATCATGGGCACTCCATGATCTATTTGTATTAGATGTCTCCCCCCGGAGCCTGGAGACTGGTGGTGGTAGATGTGAAGAGAAGGTAGAGGATGAGGGGAATGTAGAGGAGGAGCAGGGGAGGTGGTGGGTCGCAGTACGGTTTGAGCGGCCGAGCCATCTGCCTGAGCGCTTAAATGCGACCACCTGGGCGCTGATTGGGAGCGGGGAGGAGTCACTGGGAGCGTTGATTGGGGATGAGGAGCAGGTGCGAGGGCCATGGTACAGACGCCCCCTGACCTTTCACCCTACTTCTTTGGCCAGGAAAAACTGCATAACCTCTTTGGGATAAGCGCAGAAACCTGGGAGAGTCCATGGTGAAGGAGGGATCTGACTCTCACAGACGGACAGGCGGCGCCCGCTTGAGTGCGATGATGGTGCTGGGGAGAGGGGTCCTTCCATGGTGGCCTTGATGTAGATGGGTGGAGTTAGGTCTTCCAGGCTGAATTTACGCAGGCTTCATTTGTGGTTGATTTGAACTCACAACGCTGCGTCCTGTCGACAGAACGCGAGCTTTACTGAATGTCATTGATTTTCACCTTGCGTGCCAGTGCTTAATTCACACGTACATTTAACACAATATTTTCTAATATTTTTCGAGCGTCATGAGCCACTTCTAAAGCAAAACAATCATCAAGAACCGGACACAGGAGCAAGCTAATATTTTCTTAAATGGTGTCAATTGGTAATGTTTTGCGACTGAGAAAGCGTTCCATCATGTTTGTAGAGTAGAGGTTGAGACGTTAAGGCTTTCATCCACAAACATAAGATATTTTTTTTGTCGGCATTGTATTTTCAAATTGTAATTCATTTTAACATTTCATAGTTGTACTTAGGGAGGTCGAAATATCAAAAATGTTGATTATTGTGCGAAAAAACTTCAAGTTCCTTCAAGTTTGTGAGCAGCTTTACAAAACTTTATGAAATGCAAAATTTGTTAAATGTGACAAAAACAACCAGATGAAAGAAGTTATTTACATTTAAGTCTACTTTTTGGGCTACACATTGAACAAAATATACTTCATTTTGCTTCTAAAACTGTACGCTTATTAGTTTTTGGTTCTTATTGTGACCTGAATAATCATGATGAACTGAATTATCCCGTAGTTGTACTTTATCAAACTAAGGTACACAGATGCTAACCCCTGTGCGACGCCGGGTGTTGGGTTTCCGTCCTTGACCTACAGAGACTGTGTGAACTGTCATGGTCTCTTTGTGTCAGGTTCCAAAGGAAAAAAAAAGAAAAAATGACAGAATAGACGGAGCTGCCCCTGCCGCGGAATGCACTGCGTCAACACCGGCCCTCACCGGTCACACTGCGGATAATCAAAGTGCGGAGTGAAAAGAAACACGACTTTATCCCCTTATGTAAACACTTTGGGTTTGCTTTCATATCGAAATGCTCGGGGGTCAAGTGAAGGTCAAAGTTACAGTACGTGCTGCTTGGAGGTCATTGTTTTCACCGGCTCTAATGAGAAGACTTAGCCAGGGTTGTGTACGCCGACTGCTTTACACTGGCCTCGGCTGCAGGGGAAATGCTGGGATCAGGCTCGTGCGGGACAGGAACACACAACACAGGCGCTGGGGCCCTCGGCGAGGCAGTGAAATTAAAATGCAGGCTTTGTTGACTACACAGTAATTAATCATAGGATGACTAGTAAAGCATCTTCCTTTGAGCAACAGGACACGTTTGTTCTCCCAAAGTGTTTAGTTTGAAGATTCTGTGCAAAGGGAGAGGCAGAGTTTGTGTTTGGAGCATCGGATTGTGGGTTAGCCTGGGTTTTGATTTGCAGATTCAGTTTATAGAGTATGTAGTGTGTATGTTTTATTTTTGTTTTTATTTTGAGAACTGCAAAAAGATCTTATTTGTAGTGTAAATGTTCTGCACTTTTGTACAATTTTGTAACTACGCACCTCATACCTAAACTTAAACACCCATTCATTGGCTCACACTGTAATGTTAAAAGGTACTTAAAAGTACTTAAAAGTATTGAGCATTATTTTTAATACTCAATACTTTTAAGTACTGACCTTATATATTGACATTTGTGAGGTACATATACAAGAATCTCAAAAGCTTAAGCCTATATATTAAATCTTATACAACTGGATTACTTCTTGACAACTTTTATGTGAGAATGTATCCCATAGTAAAATATATTTTAACTTATAGTGGCCAGAAATGCAGTAAAATGAATTTCTAAATTACTTGAATTATAAAGATTAATTTAATTTACTTGATAGACCTTGATTATTTTCCCATTCCATGTTTCTAACTTGTTTCAATCCATTGCCTCTTATTTGAATTCAAATGTATGTTTTTAATGGGTAAAAAAATTGCCCTTACCCCATTGGCAAATCAATTTTCAGTAATTATCAGTATATTCTTGGAACCAGCCAAATGTGTCATGAAACAAGTATTCTATGGCATTCAAGCAATTACATCAAATATTGGGCATAGTAACAATTATAGATATTAAAGGAGAGCAAAACATAAATAGAAAAGTACAAGATAAAAGACACAACAGAACAAAAGACTGAAAACCCATTTGAATATTGTGATTTCAGTCCTGTTTGACTCTGTGGAACATTTGTGCGTTGGAAGTGTCGCTCCCCCGTCGCCTCTGTCAGAACCTGTGATTTCCTCCTCCCACACGGCCACAGCTCCACAGAGTTTGTCTCGGCTCACAGAGGAAGAACACTGTGTTGCCGTAGTAACCCGGGTCTGTTTTAGGCCACAGTCCATTCAGAGATCTGTGGTGCCAGTCTGGGCTTTCTCCAGGCGGGTTTATTTGCCGTGAGAACAGGATCAGGTGAAAAGCACAAACAGAAACATGTCAAAGTGAATGTCGTTCATAGGAAAAAGTAAGGATATTTTTAGCGTGACGATGCATGAGTGGAGATAAAAAAGGCAGCATTCAGCGGTCTTGTCGTGAGAGAGAAAGAAAACTCTGGGTAAATCCACTCAAGACTGTCTGCACTGAGGATGAGGAGCCAGTGATGTGATTAGCGAATTAGTGTCTGTACTTCCTGTTTGTCTTTCTTGTCTTAGAGCTGTTTAACTCTTTACTTTCTAGAATGTGTTTTATCATCTATGAATCTATGAACGCTGTTGCCATTTTGATGCAGTTAACAAGAAATATAAAACAAGAAAATAAGATCAAGAGAGCGAAAATAGCTTGGTTAATTTAACTTTTCAAGTACAAAACATAGCATTATTGTTATTTTTGAATGTATTAGTAATGCCTTAGATTAACTGTATGACACTTGAAGCACTTTACGTTGCATTATTACCACAGCTGTTCCGGGGCAGATTCATTCATTTGAGCAAGTATCAATAGTAAAGAAAAAAGTCACATTAACTGGATGCAATTCAACCTTTCCTGAACAGTTTTAGAACAAGCTTGATACCATAATGTGTCCTGATACATGGATGTCTATGAGTATAAGATAAGCCTTTAGTTGTCCTTCATATCATGTGGTCCTAAGATGAAATTTTGCTTTTTCAGCCCGGCAGATTCAACCGCAATGCAGCAGTCAACGGGTTAAAAAGTGTATAATTCTGCAATTTATCACCATTTGATGTTTGATGCATCTTGTATTGATGCGCGTATTGCCAAGAAGTCCGTCACAATTTATTGCCGTATCGATATTTGAGTACAATTTTACCTACAGCTTAACCACTACTATCAAAGATTAAGACTCCATGATAGAACATACTATTATTTTGTGTCATTCTGTCTAGAGAGCACCTTTAACTATCATCGTATCATCAAAATCTATACTGAGAATCAAGCCTGTTCCTTAGTATTGAAATTGAGTTTGAAATTTGAGTGACAACGCTTTTATATTAAGCAAGATAAATGAAATGTCCTGCCCAAAGACACAACACATCTTTGAACGCTCGAACTCACACAGCCTCCAAGTATTTACATAAAATTTAAAAATAGCCTTTTCAACTCACATCCCACATGAACAAACTGACAGAGCTTTACGGGACGCACCATAGCAATGTTAAATGGCCCCCCAGGCACACATTCTCTACGGGTTATGGAGGTTATGCAGATCGCAGCGTTCTGGATTTTAGCAGAGAGTGGCCAAAACGCATGAGAGTCAGTGGTGAGTAATGACATTTTCATCTGTAGGAGCTCAAAACACAAGTACAACGTGAAAGAGCTGCTACAGTCTAATAACAAATATAAGTCTGCTGAATATTCAGTTTGTACCTGACACAAAAAAACAGAAGTAGAAAACCAAATAATCAACAAGAACACCTTAGGCTACGCTCACATTTATCACTGATACAGATACTTTGGGTCACACACAACTTTCTGTCTTTAAATAATGTTATTGAGTCATTTTTTTAAGAAATGACTTGTGCGGCAATTTGAAGTGTCCTAAATGTCATATCAGTTTTTATTTTGCCATATCAAGTTCATTTGAGTGAAACAACAACTCCACGGCCAAAAAAAAAAGCAAAGAAAAGCATTTTATACGTTGTGCTGCCCATAATTCTGCCTGTTTTTCAGATTAAATAATTTTCTACGCTTAAGAAGGGGAAAAAACCAGAACATTTAGAATTTTAAAAAACTGACTGCGGCCACCTCCTCCTTGAACCGACACCTTAACGTGGTGGAGGGGTTTGAGTGCCCGAATGATCCCGGGAGCTATGTTGTCGGGGGCTTCATGCCCCTGGTAGGGTCTCCCAAGGCAAACAGGTCCTAGGTGACGGGTCAGACAAAGATCGGTTTCAGAAGCCTCTTATGACGACGACACAATCAAGGCAGTTCACGTCGCCCGGATCGGCGTCACCGGGGCCCCATCCTGGAGCCAGGCCTGGGATGGGTGCTCCATGGCGAGCGCCTGGTGGCCGGGTCTTACCCCACGGGGCCCGGCCGGGCACAGCCCGAAAGAGCGACGTGGGGCCGCCCTCCCGTGGGCCCACCACCCGCAGGAGGATCCATAAGGGGCCGGTGCAGAGAGATCTGGGCGGCAGTCGACGGCAGGGGCCTCGGCGACCAGATCTCCAGACAAAGAGACTAACTCTGGGGACATGGAATGTCACCTCGCTGGGGGGGAAAGAGCCTGAGCTTGTGCGGGAGGTTGAGCGATACCGACTAGATATAGTCGGCCTCACCTCCACGCACAGTTTGGGCTCTGGAACCCATCTCCTCGAGAGGGGCTGGACGCTCCACTTCTCTGGTGTTGCCCGCGGGGAGAGGCGGCGGGCTGGTGTGGGCTTGCTGATAGCCCCTCAGCTCAGCCGCCACGTGTTGGAGTTTACCCCGGTGAACGAGAGGGTCGCGTCCCTCCGCCTTCGGGTGGGGGACAGGTCTCTCACTGTTGTGGCGGCCTACGGGCCGAACAGCAGTGCAGAGTACCCGGCCTTCTTGGAGTCCTTGGGAGGGGTACTGGACAGTGCACCGACCGGGGACTCCGTTGTTCTACTGGGGGACTTCAACGCCCACGTGGGCAATAACAGTGACACCTGGAGAGGGGTGATCGGGAAGAACGGCTTCCCCGATCTGAACCCGAGCGGTGTTCAGTTATTGGACTTCTGTGCTAGCCACGGATTGTCCATAACGAACACCATGTTCAAGCACAAGGGTGTCCATCAGTGCACGTGGCACCAGGACACCCTAGGCCGGAGGTCAATGATCGACTTAGTTGTCGTGTCATCAGACCTCCGGCCGCGTGTCTTGGACACTCGGGTGAAGAGAGGGGCAGAGTTGTCAACCGATCACCACCTGGTGGTGAGTTGGATCCGCTGGCGGAGGAGGAAGCCGGACAGACTTGGCAGACCCAAGCGCATTGTGAGGGTCTGTTGGGAACGTCTAGTGGAGCCCTCTGTCAGTAGGGTATTCAACTCGCACCTCCGGGAGAGCTTCTCCCATGTCCCGGGGGAGGCTGGGGACATTGAGTCCGAGTGGACCATGTTCTCCGCCTCCATTGTTGATGCGGCTGCTCGGAGCTGTGGTCGCAAGGTCTCCGGTGCCTGTCGTGGCGGCAACCCCCGAACCCGGTGGTGGACACCGGAAGTAAGGGATGCCGTCAGACTAAAGAAGGAGGCCTATCAGGCCACTCTGGCTTGTAGGTCTCCGGAGGTCATCGACGGGTATCGGCAGGCCAAGCGAGCCGCGGCTCGTGCTGTCGCAGAGGCAAAAACCCGGGCCTGGGAGGAGTTCGGGGAGGCCATGGAGGAGGACTATCGGTCGGCACCAAAGAAATTCTGGCAAACCGTCCGGCGCCTCAGGAAGGGGAAGCAGTGTCTCACAAACACCGTTTACGGTGCGGGTGGAGGCCTGCTGACCTCGACTGGGGATGTCGTCGGACGGTGGAAGGAATACTTTGAGGATCTCCTTAATCCCTCAGTCACGTCTTCTGAAGAGGAAGTAGAGACCGGGGACTCGGAGGCTGGCTCATCCATCACCCAAGCTGAAGTCACTGAGGTTGTCCGCAAACTCCTCGGTGGCAGGGCTCCGGGGGTGGATGAGATCCGCCCTGAGTACCTAAAGTATCTGGATGTTGTAGGACTGTCTTGGTTGACACGTCTCTGCAACATCGCGTGGCGTTCGGGGACCGTGCCTCTGGACTGGCAGACCGGGGTGGTGGTCCCTCTGTTCAAGAAGGGGGACCGGAGGGTGTGTTCCAACTACAGAGGGATCACACTCCTCAGCCTCCCGGGTAAGGTCTATTCCAAGGTACTGGAGAGGAGAATCCGACCGATAGTCGAACCTCGGATTCAGGAGGAGCAGAGTGGTTTTCGTCCCGGTCGTGGAACACTGGACCAGCTCTATACCCTCCATCGGGTGCTCGAGGGTTCATGGGAGTTTGCCCAACCAGTCCACATGTGCTTTGTGGATCTGGAGAAGGCTTTTGACCGTGTCCCTCGGGGTGTCCTTTGGGGGGTGCTCCGGGAGTACGGGGTCCGGGGCCCTTTGCTCAGGGCTGTCCGGTCCCTGTATGACCGGAGCAGGAGCTGTGTTCGCATTGCCGGCAGTAAGTCAGACCTGTTCCCAGTGCATGTTGGACTCCGCCAGGGCTGCCCTGTGTCACCGGTTCTGTTCATAATTTTTATGGACAGAATTTCTAGGCGCAGTCAGGGGTCGGAGGGGGTCCGGTTTGGGGACCACAGGATCTCATCTCTGCTGTTTGCAGACGATGTTGTCCTGATGGCTCCATCAAACCCGGACCTGCAACATGCACTGGGACGGTTTGCAGCCGAGTGTGAAGCGGCTGGGATGAGAATCAGCACCTCCAAATCCGAGGCCATGGTTCTCGACCGGAAAAAGGTGGCTTGCCCTCTCCAGGTGGGTGGGGTGTCCTTGCCCCAAGTGGAGGAGTTCAAGTATCTCGGGGTCTTGTTCACGAGTGAGGGAAGGATGGAGCGTGAGATCGACAGGCGGATCGGTGCAGCGGCTGCAGTGATGCAGTCGCTGCATCGGACCGTTGTGGTAAAGAGGGAGCTGAGCCGAAAGGCAAAGCTCTCTATTTACCGGTCGGTCTACGTTCCTACCCTCACCTATGGTCATGAGCTTTGGGTAGTGACCGAAAGAACAAGATCGCGGATACAAGCGGTCGAAATGAGTTTCCTCCGCCGGGTGGCTGGGCGCTCCCTTAGAGATAAGGTGAGGAGCTCGGCCACACGGGGGGAGCTCGGAGTAGAGCCGCTGCTCCTCCACGTCGAGAGGAGCCAGCTGAGGTGGCTCGGGCATCTGTTCCGGATGCCTCCTGGGCGCCTCCCTCGGGAGGTGTTTCAGGCATGTCCCACCGGGAAGAGGCCCCGGGGAAGACCCAGGACACGCTGGAGAGACTATGTCTCTCGACTGGCCTGGGAACGCCTCGGGATCCCCCCGGAGGAGTTAGAGGAAGTGTCTGGGGAGAAGGAAGTCTGGGAGTCCCTGCTCAGACTGCTGCCCCCGCGACCCGGCCCCGGATAAAGCGGCAGAAGATGGATGAATGGATGGATGGATGACTGCGGCCACTTTTAGGCTCTGAAACAAGTGTTCTTCCAGGTCACAAGGTCATGGCATTTCACTGTGACCCTTTGCACTTGTAGAAAGGTTACATTTTACAGCTTCAGCACATGCAGCCTCAGTAAACGTCCTGCAGCGTCCAGTCGAGTGTGAGACATGTGTCCATTCTGTGGCCGCGCCCTGACCACTGCTGCTAAACACATGGAGATAAATTTAGACTGACCGCAGAAACACAGCACGGCACCTCCAGTGACCCCACGTCTCTGAACTCTTGTTACCTAAGATGGAGCTTTTTTTTTTTTACACACTCTTATTTTATCACTGCCCATAATGCTTAGGGGCGGTGGAACGGAGCTGATTTAGGCAGTGTTTGTCCAGGGCTTGTGTGCACGGCTGTAGAGGAAATTAAATGTTCAAGTTTCAGTCGGACGGGTTCACGTTGCTTAAAATACAGCAGGATTCTGGGAAGGCGTCGTGCTAAGACAAAAGTGTGCGTCCATTGTGTGGGCTTAAAATGATAGTTAAGTTGCAATGTAAAAGCGGCTCTCTCATTGGCTGTCTGTGAACGTGGGTCTGTAGCGTGAGCGTTCATTCTGTAGATGCTTGAGTTACACGTGTCGTGCCGTTTTGCTGACTTCAGCAGCTCAGAGCCGTTAGTTTATGTAGTGCGAATAGGCTGACTCAGCATATTGGAAGAGTGCACAATAATTAGCTACATTTATTGTTAATGGCAGAGTTGTGTAGAACTTATTAACTCAAATACATAACTTCTCAACTCTCTACATATTCTATTTTCAGAAGATCTGGAACCTTTCTTGGCTCCCTGAGTTCAGATGGATGTGTTTGACCAACCAATCAGAGAAAAGCATTGTCAGTTTGTGGCAAAACAAAGATGGCGACTATGAGTAAAATAGAAATAAGACAAAATCAACAAGTGAAGCACTACACTCTGTATCTGATATAAAATAAGGTATATATTTTTTAATATTTCCAAATGGTACAATAATATTCAAGAGGAAAAGGCATATTAGTGTTTGTGATTAGCACGTCCTGAATAAAGACAGTTGTTTGGTGCACTTTATGGTCTAGTTCTAGATCCTAGTTCTAGATCCTAGTCCTAGATCCTAGTTCTAGACCGTACTTTTACTCTCACTTGAGTAATATAATTCATACAGTAAATCAGAAAAATGCATTGTCAGTTTGTGGCAAAACAAGGTACTCTTGCCTCCTTTAGTTAATGGGTATTATAAATCATTATAAGCACTGATTTCTTTGCCTTTGTTTATTGGTTTCTTTTAATGAAAATGTGGCATGAAACAGCCTGTAATGGGGCACCTCGTGTTCATCTGTCATAACACCCATTGGCCCGTGACATACAGACTCCTGATGGGACCATGAACATCATGACTCCATCAATTAGCCTCCTCCTCCTCCTCCTCCTCCTCAACACACACAGGCCTGTAAAGGGCAGACGGCATTCACTGCTAACTATAGTCCTCTAAATTATGCAGATGAGCGTGCTGCCCGTATGAATGCATGCATACGCTGAGGTCATTTACAATTTGATTTCTTATAATAAACGATCCCATTGAATTTAATCTGATTTATACAAAAGGACAATCTCGGGTGTCTCAGCTGGTTACGGTGAACCTGGTGACTTCAGAGACACCAGGACATGTTTTATTGATCAGCCTCACAGCTTGTAGAGGAGATGAAGAGTAAGAGTGCTTCAATGGAGCAGATAGTGTATATCGAAACTAAAATAAATGATGTTGATTAAATGGAGACTTACAATAAGATAGTATTGTATTGATTTGTCTTAGTCTTTAATATTTTAGACAAATTATTAATAATTATAAGTAATAAATTAGTAATTGCATATAATTTTATATGAATGTGACACATATACACACAATAGTACACAGCCGTCTCATAATATCCCCTGAGAAAAAAAGGTGGATATCACTTTGAATGAATGCTATGTTATTGTTAATATAATAGTTGCAGATATATTGTTTTTGCATTATAGACTATATTTTCCAGCGCTGTACATTTCCGGTGGATGACCCATTTAAACAAAACCAAAGATGCTAAATTATTCACAGTAGATTTTTACTGACCCCATTTAGAACATTGGCCTGAACATCAAACACAGTGGAGTGGAATTTGAAAATACAATACTGGGAATTTGCCTTGGTTTTAAAAATGTATTTATTTATTTATTCTATTTACTCATTTTTGGCCTTTTGAAGTATAAGTTTATAGTATACCGTAGTTACCTATTAATTATGCTTTGCAGATTTCAATGTGTCTCATAAATAGCTGTAGAAGATAATTTAATATTGTGTTGCAGCAGATAATTTTCATTCACTTTAAATAGCTGAATGTGCCTCAATCAAACTGTTTAAATACATTTTCTTCATATGTTCCTATTATCTGTAGATCCCCCTGCCCAGACAGAGGGGGATCTACAGTGGGTGAATGATTTAAATGCTCACTTCTTGAGGTTTGATCGGTCACCCGCCCCTCCCCCTGCACAGCTGCATGCTCCCTCTTCCACAGTTGGACAATGCCCTGCATCTGTTCCTCTTCGCTTATCTGCCCCGGACCATCAGCTCCCCACTTCGCCTGGACTCACCCATCCCCCCAGCACACGGTCCCCCTGCCAACCACTGACTGTCACAGCAGCACAGGTGAGGAGTGAGCTGAAGAGGATTAAAGTGAGGAAGGCAGCAGGACCTGATGGCATCAGCCCCAGGCTCCTTAAGTCCTGCGCAGATGAACTGTGTGGAGTTATGGAGCATGTCTTCAACATGAGCCTGAAGCTGAGGGTGGTACCACAGGTCTGGAAGACCTCCTGTCTGGTACCTGTGCCTAAGACACCGCGCCCCAAAGACCTCAACAGCTTCAGGCCAGTGGTTCTCACGTCCCACCTGATGAAGACACTGGAGCGGCTAGTCCTGGACCACCTCCGCTCCACCGTGAGCTCAGCCATGGACCCGCTGCAGTTTGCATATCGGTCTGGCATCGGAGTGGAGGACGCCGTCATCTCCCTGCTGCACCGCTCTCTCTCTCACCTGGAAAAGCCTGGCAGCTCTGTGAGGATTCTGTTCTTCGATCTTTCCAGCGCCTTCAACACCATCCAGCCGCTGCTCCTGAGGGACAAGCTGGAGACGGCTGGTGTAGAGTATGACCTGGCAGAGTGGATCCTGGACTACCTCACGGACCGACCCCAGTTTGTGAGAGCCCGGAACTGTGTGTCTGACACTCGGACCTGCAGTGTGGGGGCGCCCCAGGGCACTGTCCTCGCGCCCTTTCTCTTCACCCTTTACACTGCAGACTTCAGACATGACACGGACAGCTGTGTCCTGCAGAAGTTCTCTGACGACTCTGCCATCATCGGACTCATCACGGACGACGATGACGCGGAGTACAGAGGACTGGCACAGGACTTTGTGGACTGGTGTCAGCGGAACCACCTCCTCATCAACGCGGGGAAGACCAAGGAGATGGTGGTGGATTTCCGCAGACGCCACCCCACTGCCCCCTCACCAGTGAACATCCAGGGACGGGACATTGAGAGAGTGGACTCATACAAGTACCTGGGTGTTCATCTGAACCACAAACTGGACTGGACTCATAACACAGACGCACTGTACAGGAAGAGCCAGAGTCGGCTCTACCTCCTGAGGAGACTCAGGTCTTTTGGAGTGACAGGGCCA
Organism: Eucyclogobius newberryi; assembly: GCF_026437365.1. NCBI lineage: Eukaryota > Metazoa > Chordata > Actinopteri > Gobiiformes > Gobiidae > Eucyclogobius > Eucyclogobius newberryi. The sequence continues at coordinate 15,107,751 of NW_027316389.1, forward strand.
CTCCTGAAGACCTTCTACGACTCTGTGGTGGCATCAGCCCTCCTGTATGGTGTGGCCTGCTGGAGCAGCAGCATCACAGAGAGGGAGAGGAAGAGGCTGGACAGAGTCATCAAGAAGTCCAGCTCCGTCCTGGGCTGTGCTCTGGACTCGGTGCAGGAGGTGGGGGACAGGAGGGTCCTGGCTAGATTCACATCTATGCTGGACCATGAGTGTCACCCCCTGCAGGACACTCTCTCCGCTCTGGAGAGCAGCTTCAGTGAGAGACTGATCCACCCTCGATGTGTGAAGGAGAGGTTCCGTAGGTCTTTCCTTCCTGCTGCTGTCAGACTTTATAACAAAAACTGTTAGTACTGAACACTCGCAATACTGACCTAACCATGTGCAATTCTGTCATATGTGCAATTACTGTTGGAATTCATGTGCAATTCATGTGCAATTACTATGAAATTCATGTGCAATCTATGTGCTGTCGTGACACATATTCATGTGCAATTACTGTCGTGATCACATGCAATGGTATTTATGTATTTATTTATTTGTCTATGGGAGTTTTTATTTATTTATAGGAGATCTTCTACTGAAAGTGTTTTTCAGACTTCCTATAAGTGATCTGTTCTGTTCTTCTGTATCTACCTCTGTATCTACCTGCGTTGCACCAATGAAATTTCCCCATGTGGGACAATAAAGGAATATCTTATCTTATCTTATCTTTTTGGCTTTTTACGACATGTTTAAGAGTTTTATAATCTATTTTTGTGCGAATGCAAGTACTTTCCCTTGTGAACCAAGAATGTGTCAATGTTTTATTTCATGCTTTGCTGATTTCATGTGTCTTCTAAAACAGCAGTTGTAGAAGACGCTTTAATATTGTGGGTCATCAGGTCAAGCCTTCACATACGTGCGCTCCTCAAACGTCCCGGGACACTTGTGTTTTTGTCGTATATATATCGTAGCCCGCGGCCGATTCAAGTGCCTGGAACACATTTTGGCAGAGGCACAGCTGCGCCCCCTCAATCCCCCCCTCAGTCCCCCTCAGTCACTCTCAGTCACTCTCAGTCACTCTCAGTCACTCTCAGTCCACTCCAGTCCCCCTCAGTCTGCCTCAGTCCACCTCAGTCACTCTCGGTCCACTCCAGTCCCCCTCAGTCTGCCTCAGTCCACCTCAGTCACTCTCGGTCACTCTCAGTCCACTCTCAGTCCCCCTCAGTCTGCCTCAGTCCACCTTAGTCACTCTCAGTCACTCTCAGTCCGGCTCAGTCACTCTCAGTCCCCCTCAGTCACACTCAGTCACTCTCAGTCACTCTCAGTCCCCCTCAGTCCACCTCAGTCTGCCTCAGTCACTCTCAGTCCCCCTCAATCCGCCTCAGTCACTCTTAGTCCGCCTCAGTTTGCATCAGTCCCCTTCAGTCCCCCTCAGTCTCTCTCAGTCTCTCTCAGTCACTCTCAGTCTCTCTCAGTCTCTCTCAGTCCCGCTCAGTCCCCTGAGTTCCCCTCAGTCCCCCCAGTTCCCCTCAGCCCCCCCAGTCCTCCTCAGTCCTCCTCAGCCCCCCTCAGTCCCCCTCAGCCCGCCTCAGCCCGCCTCAGTCTGCATACCAATAAGTCAGCGAGTCAAGTAGAACCAGCCTTGTGTAATAGCTCCACTTCACCTTAAAGGGACCTCCATTGTGTGTTTTGTGCGTCCTGTTTGTGGAGCAGCATGTGACATCACCACGTGCCCCCTCCCTTCACCAGCTACAGCGATTCCCTCCAATCCCCAACCAGGGAGAGCAGGCTCACGTGACGATCCACTCCACCACCCCCCTTCCTTCTCCCCTTCCTCGGTGTTCCGGTTGCCATGACGACGGGCACTGGTCCAGGCAGCATCTTGTCGTGCTGAGGGGAAGAAGAGGAAGAGGTGGAGGAGAGGGACGGTGGGGGGAGCGAGTGGAGGCGGCGGCGAGTGCAACACAGGGAATATTAGAAAGACGACAAACCCCGGCCGGTGGATTTCCTATTGGATGTTCAGCTTCTTCTATTCGTACAGTAAGTCCCATTGAACCGGTTTCGTCGTGCCGTGTACAAAAGACGGCAGATTTCCGTGGATGGTGTTGTCATTGGACGCAGTCTGTCTAATGAGCCTTTGAAGACTTTGGAGATGACCTCACGTGTGATTCCTTTGTTTTGATGGGAATGTGCCTCACCTTGGGTACATACCGCTTTGTTTGGCATTTGGCTCAGCGACTATTGACTATAAGTGAATGGCCTATGACAGGTCTGTGAGCAAGGGCGAGGTGTGGCGGGAACCGAGGTGCACACGCCAATTAGGTGAGGTTTTTCATAATGTGCCATAAGTGTGTCTGCTGTGTGTGGACACAGCAGGAAGCCATTACTTATGTTCATTGGTCATTGCCTTGTCTGCATCTCCTTCCTATTGCGTAGTCTGTGTTTTCTTTATCTGCCATTTTTGCACACTTTCAGGTCGTAATGACGTCTTTCTGGTCCCCATGTGGTTTGTTTAATTAGCAAATGTGAACTAGGGCAGGTTTAGACATAATCTCCTGCTGGATGGTGGAGTCTGAATTTTCTGTATCTTCAGCTAAACACTTGCAATGCCAATGCGTAATAGCAAGGATATAACTGAAGGTGTATCATATTAGTGATACATTGTGAGTATTATTTGGAAATCTACCCTGTAATTGTACTTTTACAGGATGAACTCAAAAACTCTCTTGGTAGTCTAAATAAATACAGAATGACTGTGTGTATAGAGCAATAAGGACAGTTTATGTGTCTCCTTTCATGTTGTCTGACGTTGGTTCAAAACAAATTGGCATTTTCCTGTATATATTTAAAGGACATTTATTTATACATTTATAGTAGTTGGTCTTCATTTGTGCCAAGTGGACAGGAAAAAGCATTACAAAAAGCCTTAATGTCTTGGACTCACTGGATTATATCAACATAAACATACGGCTCATTCTTTAAACAAAGTGCCCCCGGGCAGGGAACACTTAATAACACATGCCGCTTTAAATAACTCACTTCAACAATACTTCATCTGTTTGCAGTGCTTGTTTTGCACTGTTGTCCAGACTGTAGGCTATATTTTGTATTTATATTTAGTCATAGGGTATGCATTTGGAATACCTAGTTTATGTATGCCCTTTAGCTAATCTTATTTCATAATTTAATTAGAATTTGATATCTCCATTGTTTTATGTTGAAGCACATTATTAGTTTGTGAATTTTGTTCGCTGACAATGACAATAAAGTGTTTCTGATTCTGATTTGGTCTTACTTTTCACATAGGCTACTTTATCTGTGCATGAAAGGCCACACTACAGAGTTATCAAGTGAAAAAAGAAACAATATTACCCAAAAGTAAAAATCATGACGCACTGGTTCAACTTGACCATAAGTCCACATGTTGATGTTAATGTCACTGCTATATCACAACACAATTCTTAAACGGAATTATATTATATCACATATAAGCAGATGAAGGGCAGAAACTCGTTTTCTGTACACTACTGTGTTTACAATGTACATTTTATACTTTTACTGCACATAAACAATCTTACAAACATAGGCCCGGCCAATGTTATAAAAGAGATGATATAACAACGTGGCGTTACAACACAGTATGCTGCTGAAATCCAGCATTCTGTTCCCTGAACGTAGCATTCCCAGTCCTGAATGTCCCACACCACGTGAAGGCGGCAGCGCTGCTGCGTCACGTTGGAAAAGACCAATCGGATTAAATTGAGTTAAAACATACAGACCACACCAACAGCGAGTGGGGGTCACCGGCTCAATACTCTTTAGTAAGTCATTGATATACTCCTTCTCTTCCACACACGAGTCTCACTTTAGCTTTTCCATTAAGACTTATACATATGTGCTTATACTTTCGCCACATGTTTGCGTGTAACTCTTGTACGTGTGGACACAGTGTCATGGACGCCCCTCCTTCTTCACGCAGTGGTTTGGTCCGATCCCTCTCTGTCAGTTTCAAGTTGCGCCTTCTCCGCTCCTCTCTGTGGATCTGTGGCTCTTTCGCGATCATCTAATAATAAACCAGTGGATACAGTGGATTTTACTGGAAACTCTGGGATTATTACCAGTCATGAATTCTTACACGTGATTTATGGATGTATCATAATGACTCGGGATCGAGGTAAAGCGCTTCTGCTCGTGCTTTGACAAACACGGTACATTTTTAACATTGTTCTGAGTCCGTGGGCTGCACCTCGGTGTGTGGAGGAATGGCATGTTCTGTTGTAATGGACTGCTCAGGTCTGTGTTCTTGTGTAAACTGCATGTCGCTGGTCGCTGTAATGGTGCATCCTTGGGGTTGTGCCAAGTCCTTGTTTGTACACCAGCTATAAGCCTGTTACAGGTCGAACTGAGACTGGAGGATATGGAGCCTCAGCTCTATTGCACTAATGTGCTGTGTGAAATAAACTACTTTTACTTTGACTAACAATGCCACGTTATTTCACCTTCAGTGGAGATAAGTCCTTGTTTGCCCTTGTTTGACCTGGGTTTGCTCTCCCAGATGTGCTGGCTTTGTTTTGGAGTCTGTTGTTTTGGAGTCTGTTGTATTGGAGTTCAGTAGCTAATGTTTTGTTGGTCTAAATTGATCAAAAACTCAACATGGAACATTGACCTACGTTTATTAAAATGAGACAGTGTAATGTTCCACAATCGATCATTTGAGCTGTTTTTACACCTTAAAACAACAGTAAATCTTACACGTATAATTTGAGCATAGTCTTGATATATTCATTGAGAACGTGAGCGTTGCATTCACCTCAGCATCTCCTCAGTCATTATGCACACCTCATGAATGCTCACAGTGACAGCGCTTGTGAAAAGAGTGGGTGATATTGATGACGCTGTAACAATTCTGTGCCAATGTGCTAAAATGTGCCTGCAAATGTCTTGGCTGAGGTTCAAGTCCTGCACAGTGACCACAAAAGTGCAGAATTATCACTTTTATACTCTTGTTTGGGAGATGACGCGTCTCTAGTGAGGGCATTTTTAATAATATTCTTATTTTGCACATCTCCATGACAAATATTGTGAGATTACCCAGTTTCTGATGTTATTTCTCACCTCTAATTGTGAAGTTGGTATGTTTTTTTTTACCTCAATCGATGTAACCTCTGGCAGTCTGCCGTCACAATGAGAGTAGTGTCTCATCCTGACAGACATCTCTTCAAGACAAACGCTCCTCACTGTCTCCACGGTGATGGGCATTAGCCGTATCGACCAGATATACTGACCAATCCCTTCTCCACAGCTCAGCCCAAAGATCGCACCTTTTCTGATCTCGTACGGCGTTAAAGTAGTAAAAGACGTTAATCTGGGGTGTGTTTTTTGAGTCTCTGTGGTGTGAGGACGTCCAGCTTTCCTCAGATGGAAGATCAGAATGTGAAGCAGCAGCTGAAGGATGTTTGTTTGGGATCTGAGTCAGCAGCACCAGAACTGGACTCGGTATCTTGAGTCTGAAAGGGGTCGTATTGATGTATGATTCAGATGTTTTCATGACACAAATCATTCAGACTGATGGGGCGTTTGTTGCATGGGAGAAATCTCAATTCCCACATTAATATAATCCGAGACTCATGGTTTTTACTGCGTGATGTGGTGTGTTAGTGTTGTGGGGTGCTAACGACATCATCCTGACGGACAGTGAGGTTTATGGCTGCTGAGAAAGACACGTCACTATCCTAAAGCTGTAAATTCTTCTCTTTTTGAATTGTTTTGTTGCAACAGTTGAGCAGGAGTTAACAGTACAAAAAAAATGCCAAAAAACAAATTATTTGAGCAAAATCCACTATGTTTTGTCGTGCTGGCAACTCACTAGCAATTATTTTAGTTGTCGACCATGAAAATTCTGTTTTGATTAGTGGACTTGTCATACGATTATATCTATTGTACATTGAGCTTTTTTTTTGTTTTTACAAATTAAAAGTTGAAATATGGTGACTGACTGAAGGCTTCAAAATCGAGAATATTTACAATTAAACGGAATTATTTTTGAAATTCAGAGATTGTTTATTCTATCTTGCTGTACTACTGTCTTTTTTATGTATTTTTGTATGTGTTTTTACAGTCCTTATGATGGTGCTTTTAAAAGTGGACTTGTTATGAAATTTCCCCTTGTGTGGACAATAAAGGAATATCTTATCTTATCTTATGATTATTCAGACTTGTTATTGCTGTCGTAGCTTGCAGTGCGTTATCCACAACAGTAGCAGAAAGAACACAATATTTGGAACTGGTGAATGACTCTTAACTTACAGTAGCTTTCCATGTACCACCAGATATGTGCTGGCTCTAAAGCAGGACTATTTTCAGTTCAAAATTGAGGCTAAAATTGGACATTGGACAATCATTTCTAACAGTTTTAACCAATAAACTGTTCAAAGCAGGACCTAACCGTGGATCAAATTCCACATGTCTATCCAGGCTATTGTTACACAGGAACATCTCTTATGGCTCTGGTCCTCTCGATCTTCAGCTTTCTTTCATAAGTTCCTCGCAGCTCGGTTTGCCTGGGGTCTTGAAAAATACTATGGATTTGAAAGAAAACACAGAAAGACCAGAGCAGAGGAAGTCCGTAGACGGCTCCTGCTGCGTCATGAACAGCTGGACGCTTCCCAAGTGTCCAGAAGTCTGGCTCTGTTGTTTGACTCATCACAGCCCTTGTCCACATAAAACTACACCTTTAATCAGATTAGTGTTGACTGAACAACTCCTTAAATGGACAGTATTTGATGCTTAAGTAATTTTAATCTCTGTACTCTGCACTTTACACAGCAATACCCTTGATTATTGGAACTGGTCATGTTGGCATGGTTTCTTGATTGAAGCCGTCACTATAAGATAAGATAAGATATTCCTTTATTGTCCCACATGGGGAAATTTCATTGGTGCAACGCAGGTAGATACAGAGGTAGATACAGAAGAACAGATCACTTATAGGAAGTCTGAAAAACACTTTCAGTAGAAGATCTCCTACAAATAAAAAAAAAAAAAAATCATTACCATGATACAGTTTAATTTATTAGTTTATTATTACTTAATTAGGGCTGCAAGATTAACAAAAGCAGCATTGCATTGACTGTCTAAGGGCAAAAAAAAAAAAATATATATATTATTTGGCATGTTTGGCGAGCCGGATTATAAAGACAAGCTGGCCGTATGTGACCCGCGGGCCGTAGTTTGCCCAGGTCTAGACTAGAATGAGCTAATTGCAAATGAAGTCTGCACCTTTTTAGGTAAGCTATACTTTCCCCAAACAACAAATTATTCTAAGTTTTAAATATCAAAACAGGACTTTTACTGCAATTAAAGGTTGAATGGACGATTTTTTTGGTCCAAATCTGAGTCTCATTTCCTCGTGGTGTGGACAGCCAATTAGTCCTGCCACGTATCAATCATAAAACGCACCTACCGCTCCCCTGCAGCCGCTTGCGGCTCGTCCCCATGAGCGCATTGATCTATCATAATATAGTTCCCTCAGTGTACGGGACAAAATGAAGACAGAGAAAGACAGTTCGAGCTGACTCAGAAGAAGACAAGAGATGCGATGCAATCTGTCGCGCTAATAAACAAACGCACGTGTGTGTTGTATCAGTGCGCACGGGGGGAATGCATGCGCACTCCCACCCCCGTGCGCACTTCAGCCTGCGTTCTCAAATTGCCGAAAAATCTTCCATTGCGCCTTTAAAATACCAAATCTAGTTCAATGCTGGTAAATCTTTCAGGTCTAGACTTTACATAATTTTTGCATTGTGTTATTAAAGGTTAACCATCTCAAGTTCCCAATAAGCCACACTCTTCTTTCATTTGAAGATCTTCCACATGACTTGTAAGTTGATTTCCTTTTTAATGAGTCCAGTCAAAGATTATAAACTTTCTTTTTATAGCTAACAGTTCAAAAGTAGGTCAGTGTGGCAAGTACATTCCGCAGTCTGTGCCGGTGCAACTGTTTACAGTACTTTCGGCCACTCTGCTGACCCTTGAACAGCAGCGTTACAATCGGCCTCTTCTGTTAGTTCAATGTCACTAATGTCACCGCCAGGAAAGTGGAATAAAAGACGTCAGCCATGCCTGGAATTATTGTTTACCGTAGAGCTAAGGAGTGTGGAAGTTTCTCCAGTGAGGCAGTAAATCAGTAAGCTCGACAAACTGGCTGCCTACCTCTTATTATGCGCATGAGACACAGAGAAAGCGCTTACTGAAATGAGTCGTGAACTTTGTGTCTCCCACTCTTGACCTACTTGGAAAAAGAACAAAGCCCTTTTCGGCATTTCCAATAGGACCCATAATAACAGCTTTTTTTTTTTTTTACACTGTCATGCTTTGTTGTATTTGTCCAAAACTAATATTTCAAAAGACTGTTCATGTTCAATCATTTGTTAACATTTCAGTTGAAGGTCTGCGTAACTATGAGAGATCGGCTGAGCTCTAATGTGGACCAAAGAAAACGATCAACAAGAGAGAGTTGGCGTCACTAACTGAACCGATATTTGCATGTACTGTGAGCGGCACACGCGTTGGCACACTGGTGTCTGCGCACGAGCCTCGAGCGCTTCTTAGTGCGCTCAGTGTAGTGTCCAAAACAACTACAGCGATTTCTCTGATAACTCCACGAGAAGCCTTAAAAGTGACGAGATACCACAGCACTTTGACATTGAAGCACATCCTTTCCATTTCACACTTTGGCACCTCCCTGAAGAAATTGCAACTGTTCCCCACCAAAAAAACTGACTGACGAATGTGCAGAGTGTTCTGATCGCTTTGTTTAATACAAATGAACAGCCGTGCAAGCTACGTATAAGATAAGATATTCCTTTATTGTCCACACATGGGGAAATTTCATAATATCAATAGTTTCATGACTGTCTGATCATTTCAGTAGCAGGCCAGGGCTTATACAACTCTGGGAGATTCACTGTTTTACTTGGCCTTCTCCCTTCTTGACAGCCTTCTCAGAATCCCCTTTTGCAGTGTGAAAATATGATGCTTGTTCAGACCAGACTGGCCTGCAGCTGCTTCACCTGACAGTCAAGCGCATGTTTCTACTGCCTTTAAAATACTTCTGTGCATTTTTATTTCGGCGCACTGCAGAGCGCTCATCTGAACTGTCATCTACCACGGCCCATGCACAGATTGCGGTATGTGACAGGATTAGGACTTGTGCTCTTGGCATTGACCAGTGAGACATTTTTGCAAACGGTGTGCCATTAATGCAATTTTTATCCAATCAAGATCCAATCATTTCAAATTGTCAGTGTCATTTACACAGCCAGTACAAATCAGATAACCCAATAATTAGATAATCCTTTTTGTGTATGTTTACATGGTCAAGAGAAATCTGACCCTCAACAACACCTGATTTCAGTGGATTTAGTTTTTAGTAATTGTTGTATGTGGACGACAAAGTGCCATTGATTTTACAATAACTCACATTTGTTTGCTATTTCTTTCTTGTCAAAACCTGCTGTGAACAATCTGAAAGAAATCAGATTACTCACATTGGATGGAACTGTTTACATTACATTTCAGTGATCTGATAACTCCAGAAATCAGATAATTCAATGTTTTGGGAGCATCTTGAGGCTTTGGAGAGGTCGACAGCCTCTGTCAGGCATGGGGTTTGTGTTCAAACATTAAATAGTATAATACACAATATAATATAAAAGTGATTCTTTTTTTGTCATTTTTGTTACATAGATACAAGTGTCAGCTGTTCCCTCTTTGACTTGAGATCTTAAGGTTAAAAATAAATATATTGTAAAGGTCTTAAAAATGGTACAACAAAATATAAAAAAATCCTAAATCTATATGCTGGTCTGCTTGATTGACTTAAACCCTTTTAGACTAATATAAAGTAGATTTAGATGGAACCAACAGATCTGCAAATGCTTGTCAATGCTGTTTAAAGCTTGAACTTTGCTTTGTGAACACGACAAACACACAATTAATAGAGCTTTGTTTCCCATAGAAATACAAAGATGTGTTCTTTTTTACATACTTTTAGATTCATCTTGTTATATTTTGCTGCAAGTTAAGTCTAGTTTCAGTAGTAAGCCTCTGAAACTAGAGTGCTGTGCCTTTGCCTGGGTTTGCCCGCTGCTCTCGTGTTACACTTCCTAGTTCCTCGGATGCAGGTCTATGAGTTCCCAGATAAGGCAGCTCGTAGTGCGCGCTGGCCATGCAAATCCAGATGGTCGAATGTGTAAATCTGGGGACACTAGTTTCTTTTTTGCCTTTTTAGTGACCATAAAAGCTCAATTTCAAGTGCATCTGTCAGCTGGTTCCTTGGTGAAATAACTGCAACTTTCTTTGTTTTAAGTTAAGGGTTGTCAAACAATTGATACTGAATGATACTGAAACTGGTATCAAAACTAATTTAATTTGAAGTATTGATACTGAAGAAAAAGCACATATTGATAGGGCAAAATTGGACCTTGTCAGAACTAGTATAGAACATGCAATATTGCTGGTATGTTGTGTTGAAAAGTTGAGTTAAATGATGGTGAAACTGGTAGAAATGGCGGACCATGAATAGTAAGTAGAGATGTCACAATATAACATTTTAGTATTTTGGGAAAAATTGAGAGGAAAAACAAAATTACAGATATTTTACAATCACAAACTGACACCATAGTGTAACACTAACTTAAAATAATACGCATTTGACTGTCAGAAATGACTAAGTTCGGCCACAGGAGCTTGTGGGGAAAAAAAAGTAACACAGGAGGACGTTGTAGTATAAGTTGTATAAATTGTATTAATATAAATAAATATAAACAAATATTCAAAACAACAAAAAAGGTTCCCAGCAAAGTTCTGTTCCTTTGGGTGCTTAAGTTCAGTTTGTAGGATCTCAAAAAAAGGTGAATATATTCCGAGAGAAACGAAAAAAATATTCCAACTTAGGGTGTCCGTATCCGGGGAAAAAACAAAGAGTGATCCTACCAGATTCTTAGGTCACATGGGTCGCTCGCCACCTCTTGCAGAGGATAAGAATCAGGGGGTGTCAGGGGGGAAAAAAAACCTGACCATTGAGTCTTGGAATGATCTGTAACCGCTTCAGTTAGTTTCGAGACGTTTAACAGTTCATAACCATACGTTTTCAGTCCACAGCCGGAGCAGGAAGCGGAAATGGCTTGGTGGTTCGGCCATTTTTATACTAGCGCCCCTTGTGGTTGGGCCAATGAAAATGTATGAGGGGGCAATATCAATCATTTAGAACCGGATTTGAGACATGGGTTACAATAGACAATCTACAGTCAAATCCTCATTTATTTTGTCTATACATAACTATTGCTCTAGTATGTTACCAGCTTTATGAAATCAAACTTTCTGAATAATGAAGTTATGTCAATGTGAAAAACAGCTGGTTTAATAAAAATAACTTTTTGGAGTATAAATTAAATTGAAATTACACATTTTTGCTTCTAACATTCTCACAATTGTCATTATTTAGTTCATTTTCCTGTAAATCCCAGCCAAGCCAAGTGATCACGGTGGTATTTAAGGTTTTTCCATGTTGGAGTATTAATGTGTCAGCCTGTTTATTATACTCTTTTTGTTCACTGTCTTCAAGAATGATGTTTGAATCCCACACGTCTTAAAGTGACGGGCCCAGCTGCACTTTGCATTCTGGTTGTCAGAAGTAAACGTGATTCACAAGCCAGATGGTTTGGAGGTGGTCCTAAACACACAGTAGCAAATAGGTTTTGGTCAACAAAAGTTTGTGTACTGGTGAATGAGTCTGTCTCCACTTGACAAGCAAGCGTAGGAACAAGACATTAGGGAGAAAAGTAAACACGGTCTTTTTTTGTGCAGGGTAGGATTGCCAATAAAAACTATTGAAAATACCCAAATTGATACTAAAACTAGTTTTGAGGAACAAACATACATGTGTTACAAATGTTTCATTTTCCTGAATAGTTTTTGAATGCTCTGAGGTCTGAGGTCAGATCACCTTCTACTAATACTGTACTCAAGAAACCACTCTCATTTTGTCATGAACATTATTAAATGAAAATTCTGAATTCATGAAAAAATCTATTGTATAAACAAGAGGCTGTTTTATTATCAATTTGTCAGACTTGTAGTAATGTAGTAATATGTGTCATTTTTAATCGACTAGACATGTTCTGTGCATCAATAAGCATAGCACTGTCTAAATTGATCAGAAAGTATTGCTAAAGCCTATGACCCTGTGGGTGTGGTCAGGGCAATCAAGACAAGCAGTGATTGACCAATCAAATCTGAAATTACAGTGTGTCACAACTATATATAAATTGTTCGAAAATATATACAAGTAAGTCTGTTTTCCCCTCACTTCTGCTGCTGAAGCTCGGCTGAACTCATGGTGTCTTTTACTGGCCTCTACAGGCCGCTGGGCATCACTGCGCAGGAAGCATGATTCTGCTTTTACCACAGCGACTGTTCAGAGGCCCGTTCATGCTCCGCTCTCTGACATGATCTTTAAGAACCAGAGCGGACAGCAGCTTCTTCTAGAGGTCTGCACATGCGCTCTGAGCACCACACAGCCTCAAACCCATGGATCTGTGCTCAAACCTCGCTGAATAAACCTGTGGGAATCTTGAAAACAACAAGCAAACCTAAAAACTATCTTTTAGAGACAAGTCACTGTTCACGTTTATAATGATTAGATGTTTTTTTTGTAATGAATTGGTCGGTGAAGTGATCTTATTTAATCCATTCAGCACCTAAATCAGGTATGGGAGTTAAGCTCACTGGGCTGGGCGTTTACCTGTCAAACGGGAGGCTGGGGCTCAAAACCCACCGTTGCATGTTAGATTTGTATTTATTATTTTCACTTTTGTGTTATCCACTAAATATTGAACACCCCCACTAGTCTGCTTGCCCATCCATAGAAGTCATGCTACTGCTCTGACCCAAACTGCACTTACAAGACCACAAGCTCACAGGAGTTTATGCAAAAACAGAATATTATATCAGGACTCTGCTGAATCAACATCATCTGTCGTGGAGCTGCTGTTGGTTTGTGATGATTATGTCCTTGCTGTTATTCCCTGGTGATTCTGCTTCTGTTCTGATGTCTGACAAAAAAAAAAAAATCAACAAAACAATGCTGTGGTCTGCCATTTTTAATATTGGTTCTTCAGAATTGACTATGATCAGACTTAAGTATTTTTTAGAAGCTCACTGTTACAAAATGTGTAATATTATGATTACATAGCATACTGTGTTGTTGCCCTGAAGCAGAGTAACCTACTGGCCTAATCTGGAGCTTTTATTGCAGATTAGAGGATGATGTAATGCTGCTTGTAAAAAGAATGGGGTGTTTATCTGTGGTGTGCAGCAGAGTGCCTGTCTGCAACCATGTTTATGTTATGTTTCTCAAACAATGAGACCCTTACAAAAGCTATCCATCACCGGCTCAATGTTTCAATTTCCCTGTTGATTTATTGACCAAGCAGCAGACATGTTGGATGAAACATGAAGCAAACAAGTGGCGCTCATGTTTATGTCAAAGATCCTCGCTGCAGTGACGGTCTTTGCCTGAATAATGTTGTGGAGCTGTTCTTTGATCGTCAGCTTATTTCCTGAAGATAAATCACACAGATAAAAAGGTCAGAGTGCCAACTATTTGCCTTTTGCAGCATTTACTTCATTTAATTTTTCAGTACCGTCTTAGTTTTTGTTGGGATGAACTGGCTAAAGAAAATCTCACGCTCCAGTCTGGCCACACACTTGTATTTCCTTTCTGTTTTTGTGAAGTTCAGTGCCCTTTCTGAGTCCAGCAAATATGTATTGTATGGCTTCTCTTATAGTTGCGTATCGTTTTACCATGACCCATGACTGAAGTCCCTGTAGTAAAATACAGTGGAGGAAGGAAGTGGATGTTTCTTTTCACATTGTACATTACATTTAATTTGACTGATCACTCTTTTCCTGTGTCTTTCAGAATGAGGGTGTCGGAGGCAGGGAGGTAAAGTCCTCCACTTGACTCACAGAGGTTCTTTCAGGGTTGGGGCTGGACCCACAGACCCCTGCCTCGGGGTTGGTGGGCCCTCACACCCCACTCTGAGGCCAGACAATGGGGGATGGAGGCACTGGTGCTGCTGGAGGTGACGGCGTAAACCAGTCCCATGTGCTCTTTGACAAGTTTGTCCAAGGGTCTACCTTCAAGGGCACGCTCAAAGCCTTTCAGGAGCTCTGTGACCACCTGGACGTCAAGCCCCGAGAGAATAGAATCTTCTATCACAAGTTGAAATCCAAACTCAACTACTGGAAGGCCAAAGCTCTTTGGGCCAAATTAGACAAGAGGGCGAGCCTGAAAGAGTACAAGAAGGGCCGTGCCTGTGCCAACTCTAAGGTAATGCTAAGTCATTTGAAGTCATTTGAGATCAGATTTAAACATAGCTGAGGGTAAATTTGATCTCCACTGTCTTGGGTTCATGTAATTTGATGCTCAGATTTACTGCCTTGAACGGTCTGTGAGCACTTTATGAAAGGAAACCTCTGTCAGCACACTTTAAACTAGAAATGTGTCACCATTTTGTATGCGCTAGAGCAGATTATATTTTTATAGCTTGTAAACTTGTTATCTTTATGCAACATGAATCACATTTTCTGTGGTTTGTTGGATAAGAACTAGAAAAATCTGGGGAACCCAATAACACTGCAAACTGGTTCATGTTTCTCTTTGTTTGCTTATCTAACTCAATTTTTGTGTACAGTGTCTCATAATAGGAGCAGGACCATGTGGTTTACGGACAGCCATCGAGCTCGCCTTCCTGGGGGCCAAAGTGGTGCTGCTGGAGAAGAGAGATGCTTTCTCCAGAAACAATGTGCTCCACCTCTGGCCTTTTACAATCCAGGACCTCAGGGGCCTCGGCGCCAAGAAGTTTTATGGGAAGTTCTGTGCCGGTGCTATCGATCATATCAGTGAGTTGAGATTTAATGTTAAAATCTGTTAAAATTGTTAAACTGGATTAAAAATAAACTTGAAATATTGTCATAATGTTGCAGGTATTCGTCAGCTGCAGCTAATGCTGCTCAAAGTCGCTCTTCTTTTAGGTATTGTGATTCATGTTAATGTTGAATTCAAGGGTCTTATTGAACCCCCAGAAGACCAAGAGACTGAGCGTAAGTCTGTCTGTCTGTTCTTGAAAAGTAATACTTTAGTTATTTGTCTGCAGTGTTACAGTGTTACATAAGATGTGCTTCCACAGGGATTGGCTGGAGGGCTGACGTTCTCCCCAGGACACACCCTGTGAATGAGCTGGAGTTTGATGTCATTATTGGGGCAGATGGAAGGAGGAACACACTTCCAGGCAAGTTTCTAAAGCGCTCTATTTACTGTGCCATCATACTGTACTTAAATGTCAAGTCTATGATCGAGCACCTCACTTTTGTTCACTGGTTTGTGCCTGACAACACTTAAACACTTAGAGTAAACAGATACTGGCCCACATGTGTGTGCAGCTGTCAGAGTAGTGAGTACAGAGGAAAATAGAAACAGTTGAATTGGCTCTGTGTTTCCTCTATGACTGTCTGCACTTTCAAAGGAAACCCCTTTGGGGCGGAGTACCCTGACCCTAGTTTTCTTTGTCAATAAAGGGAAGCAGCCATGTCCCTGTGGGAATACTATGAACCACACAGCTTTGTAATAGGTCAACTAATGGATGTTTATGTTTGATGACACGAACCATCTAGATGTATTTACAGTGTAGCGTTTACTGCAAGATTTGATATGGTGCAACAGGAAATAAATAAGCAACAGGAGATTAAAATTAGTGGTCTGGACAAAGTTTTAGAATGAAAACGTTACGTCTCTCCTCCGAGAGGCTTCTTCTGAGGATTAGGGACAGTAAACCCTTGTTGTTTACATTAAGAAGTGTCTGCTGTTTTAAATATAACTTGACATGACATAATTCATTTGAACTCAGCCTTGTTTTTCTAACTCATTCTTTGATTCCACATTATTTTATTTTACAGGTTTTCGACGAAAGGAATTCAGGGGGAAATTGGCCATTGCCATCACTGCTAACTTTATCAATAGACACACTTCGGCGGAAGCAAAAGTAGAAGAGATCAGCGGTGTGGCTTTTATCTTTAATCAGAAGTTCTTTCAAGACCTCAGAGAAGCCACAGGTCTGCAATCACACTTTATCTTTTATCATAACTTTATGTCTCACATTGTTTGTAAATATTGCAACCTGTGCCAGCTTTGTATTATGCCTATTGTATTGTCACATTTTTGAAGATATCAGTAATTTTGTTGCTGGCCCTGGGCCTTGCCTGATTGCTGCTCTTTTCCTCTTGTGACATCAGCCTAATCAACAGCATTTAGGAGGGAAGTTGCTTTTGTTTATTAATTGGTCTTTTACTTTATCCCTCTAGGGATTGACCTGGAAAACATTGTCTATTACAAGGATGACACGCACTACTTTGTGATGACTGCCAAAAAACAGAGCTTGCTCGAGAAAGGAGTCATTCTGCATGTGAGTGATCAGAGCCAAGTGCTGAGACAAGCAACCCGTGCTTTTGTGATACGATCTGAAAAGATTTCTGGTCCTTGTGCTGCTTCATTCTTTTGGCTTTTAGTTTCTTTCCCACTGTAGATCTAATGGTCTGCACGAGCCAACAGGAGCTCTGCCAACTTTCACACTTTGTTTGTTTCCTCAGTACACCTACTACTTTCCTACTCCTAAGTTCCATTATATTTCCTCTGCTTCAGATTTCATAAAATAGATCTTGTGAATCAGTCTTCAACATTGTATAGAACGTTATTGCATTATATTGTTATTTATACTGCGTGAGATTTAACTTATTAGTTCATCCATTTTTCCATTAGTTATGTTTTTATCACTCAACAATACTTTGAAATGCACAGGGCTGTCACCACAGATCTGACCTTTAACTTTGCCCCTGCTTGTGTCCATGGTGAAAGATAAGTTCACTGTGCCCTCCACCAGAAGAGTTACATTACTGCTCTAATGTCTAAAATACAATTGGTTTATGACTCATCGGGAAGTTGATCATAAAAACAGCTTGTGAAGTCGGCTTTTAACGCTGGTGTGAGTGAGTAGTGTTGCCTGAATGTGGGCAGAGGAAGGGTGGACATGTTGGCCGGAGGGTAGTGAGTCCATGGAGTTCAAGGCGGTGCAGTCGGTCAGAAAACAAGCCCAGCTCATATCTTCCGTTAGCCCGCCCCTCCCGCTGCCCCGTAACACCGTCTCCAGCCTGGCACTGAGCAGCCGCAGTCCAAAGATGGAAGAACTCACTTCTCACCACTCTATAAGAAAACACCGTCACTCTGAAAGCATGCAGTGATTTCATGTTACATTTCGGAAAGGTTTGCGAAAAAGACCCATTCAACAAGAGTGGTGACGTTCACTCTTATGTTGGCACGAGACCATACTGAAATTTTGTGTCATTTAAAAATTATATGGATATTAATCATACTCCTCTAATATTATGAATTATAACAAAAATTAACCACGAACAATTATTGTCGACACCCTTTTTATTGCGCTAAACTATATTATCCCATATTATTGTCCTTTTGTGTGGTCATAATTGTAGTTCAACTGGAGTTACATTTGTTATAACTTTTTTTATATAAATATTGTCCATCTAGCTTTTCATATAATAAATTGTATCTCCCGCATCCCCCAGCTCTGTTTTGACAAAAAAGCCTGCCCCAATATTACAATCACATTGAAATTACAATCCCAACTGGCACATATCAAATCATAAAGGCCACAATTTGCTATTAGAATCAGTATACAACAAAATATCCTTAGTAATAGTTAATATTTAAATTTTCTCTAAAATGTTAAGACACCTGGATTTATTTAAAACTTGAATCCCATTTCGGATGAATCCCAAATTCACAAATCCAATTCACCAGCCTTATTTATTATTATTTTTATTTAATTTATTATTATTTTGTATTTGTATTTATTATTTGTATTTATTATTATTTTTTATTTGTATTATTATTATTTTTTTCATTATTATTTGATATGTATTTATTATTATTTTTACTATTTATTTATTATCCCCATATTAATTTTGACCTCAGCAATAACTATTCTTTCTGGGAAAAAATTGCCATCTTCTGTGATGGGCATTTAAAACTCACAGAAAATACACAGCATATAATCTAATAAATAGTTCTTAATAATGAAGGGAATAGTAATATATTTTAGTTTATTGATGCATAAATAAAACATGTTCATATACATCTCTATTCTCTCCCAGGACTATGCAGACACAGAGATGCTGCTGTCCAGGGCTAACGTCGACCAGGTGGCGTTGCTTTCATACGCACGTGAAGCCGCAGATTTCTCTACAAATCAGCAGCTGCCCACACTGGATTTTGCCATAAACCACTACGGCCAGCCTGACGTTGCCATGTTCGACTTCACCTGCATGTACGCCTCCGAAAACGCCGCCATGGTCCGACAACGCAGCGGCCACAATCTGCTAGTTGCACTCGTCGGTGACAGTCTTTTGGAGGTATGAGTACGGGACGTTTTAATGACTATAATTATTATTTAGTAATGACCCGTGACTATATTTGGTGTTGTTTTTTGTTGCCTTCAGCCCTTCTGGCCCATGGGTACTGGAATAGCCCGAGGTTTTTTGGCCGCCATGGACTCTGCTTGGATGGTTAAGAGTTGGGCTCAGGGTAAAACCCCGCTGGAGGTGCTGGCGGAGAGGTAGGGCTGTGGAACGTGACATACACACTCACACACATGTTCACTCTCTCCCAACACAATCTTTTATCTGTGAGTGCTTTACTGGGAAACCACTTGTACGAACTCCATAGCATTACTCCCACCTCTAATTGCATAAGAGGCTTTTGTGAGGATGGAATGTCACTGCACAAATCTAATGTATATTTATAGACGAACAATCTTGCACACATTTTCTTTGTTTGGCATGTTTAATGTGTTTAGCTAGTTAAATATGTGATTTACAGGGAGAGTGTATACCGGCTTCTGCCTCAGACGACACCAGAGAATGTCAGTAAGAACTTCGGTCACCACAGTGTGGATCCCACCACGCGGTATCCCAACATTAGCCTCAACTTCCTCAAGCCCAGCCAGGTCAGCGAGAAGCAGAAGTGATAATCTGTTCGTAAAATGTCTGTTCTCTAAACCAAATTTGTGTTCTGAAATCTCCCTCCAGGTGCGGCACCTCGTGGACACTGGTGAATCTCGAGAAATGCGAATTGAGATTGAAAACGTGATCAACTCATCCACTCCCAAATTGTCTAGAAATGGTTAGTGTATTATTTATCTGCCGATTCCTCCACCACACTTACTGTGTTGGTGCTTTTTGTTCACTCGCTGATGAAATGTAATTTTTACTCTAGACAATTGCCTGCTTGACAAGCAGTTGCAAGGTAACACAAAGACCATATGCATGGTGTTGCTTTTCAGGGATTTCAAACTGTTTACTCTGCATTTCCTGCAGCGTTCTTGTCTGAAGCCAATAGTGGAATGATTACTGGTCTGACCCTATGTTTAAAACTAACATGTTCAATTTAAGTTTTGTCTGTTTGGTTTGTGAGCTCTGTCTGTGTAACTTCTTAACCTCGCACTTACATACATTTTGCTCATGTCTAACTTTAGTTCAAAGTTAAAGATAGTTTAAGTTAAAATGGGGACTAACATGAATAATAAAACGATGTCGATGTAACTTACAAGTTTATATTCCGCCTTGTTTGACCAAAGCTATGTGATGTGCTTTTCCGCTCTAAAGCTGTTCGTATTAATTTCCATGTTCAATTCTCAGTTTTCACAACCCACTGCTTTACTCAGACCGTTTCATTTCCTTGCATTCCCAGAATCCATAGCTCGTTCCAGTAAGCTGCTGAACTGGTGCCAGAGACAGACGGAGGGATACCGGAACGTAAATGTGTCGGACCTAACCATGTCGTGGAAAAGCGGTCTGGCTCTCTGCGCTCTCATTCACCGATACAGACCTGATCTTATGTGAGTATCTGTTACAATCTGAGGACACGGTTTGTGGAAGTCACCTTGTACTTCTCGGGATGTCGAGATTATATAGTGAATTGTGAGTATTCAATGAGTCGCTGAATGAGTAGACTACAACTAACAATAAAAATCTTGACAATTTTAATATCATTTTTTGTATTGGACAACGGAGAAAGAAAATTAAAGATTTCAGGATTTCGCTGACAGTGTCAATACTAGGATTGTCAAAAATAACGATACCAAGATACTAATCCATACTAAAACTAATATTGAAACTACAGTAGGTACTCCAGACAGATGCATTTAAATGGATCATGTGTGCTATCCCTTTAGAGCATTTGAATGAGGACCTTTGAGATGTTTTTCATGTCAAGAATACAGATACGTAGCAGCAGTTTGTCGTGGAGTAAAAAGTGTGCTTCATGAGGCAATAGTTCATTAACAATGAAGGATGCAAGAAACAGGATGAGGAGCTGCAGAGCCTGCATTGCAAAGACAACCACCATGTGGGATCAGCAACATGTCCTAGACGTATTTCAGAGAAAAATGTTTGTGAATTAACAAAAAATCAAATGTTGCCATAAACAGACGAGTATAAGAAGTTAAAGTTTGTGAGGAGAATAAGGAGCAAGAGACTGAGACATACATCACATTTGACAAGTTGGAGCGAATAAATATGGTTCTGGATGCAGCAAAAACATTTTGGATATGGATTGCATCACCAAAGAGGATTTATTTAGCATGATGAAGGAAGGGTGCACTAAGAGAACACAAAATTTGTGTTCTCTTAGTGCAAGGACACAAATGTGGGACTGAAGGGAAATGGGGAGTACTTTTGAACAACTAACCCTGTATATATTAGCACTTGGTAATGCAACAATCATGGATGGAAACCACCATAAAACAAGAAGAAGAAGGTACTCAGGAGTACCGTATTTTCTGAAACTATTAAGAAACTATTATGAAACTAAACTAAACTATGATTTTGTGTTCCAAGATGCATTCCATTCCAAGTTAAAAATAAGTATTTTCCTTTCTACCACAATAAGAGTGAATAATCTTCTCACAATAAACACTCAAATTTGACATCCCGACTTCTGACATTTATTGACTGTTTGGGACCATCAGTGTAAATGAGGTGATAGCTTTCGGTCATAAATGCCTCTCAGGTCTTAGGGGGTTTGCCTGGATCCCCCCCCTCCCCCTCTTGCTCTCATATGTGCCATAAAACCTGTGTTACCAGTCATGCACAATAAACACCGTGGCCATCCATTCCACACAGACTAATGCAGTTGAACGGTTCTCTCGAGACCACACAGCAGTTGACATCAGAGGCGATTAGTATCTCTGTCTCCTCTCCTGACCTTTGCTTTGTAGTTTCGTTGATGGGCCGGCAGAGAGAGAGAGTGGTGCGTGTTAGACTCATGGGAGCTGGCGGACTATGCGCGATGCTACAGGCTTTTACTGACTCAGGCTCGTTAATGGTGTTTTCTTAATTCTTTAATGACATTTACTGTAAAGTGCCGCTTAGTTGTCAGTGTTTCAACGTTATATGCACGTATGCATGATCTTCCAGTGAATGTTAATATTTAAAAATAATATATTCAAATAATATTTGAAACTAGGGGTAGGTAATATTGACAAAAATGTTTATCTAAATATGTTTTATCACAATTAAAATAAAAAAAAACTATATTTTTGGCAATATTTCTGAAATTTGCCTAAAACTGGCCTATCAATGTAATTTTATCGTAAATAAAAGTGAGTGGACTGTAAAATTAACCAAACAAGTAAAGAAATATCACATTTTACCCTTGTTTGGAAGATTATGTTGCAAAATTCAGTTTTTTAAAGTTATTTTACAACCTTTCAAAATCATTTGTATCAATAATAGACAATTGAGATTTTATCCGCCCACTATACCTCCCTCCTCTTATTGAAACATGTATAAGTCTTGAAAAAGTAATTCATTTGTAGTTTACTCTCTTGTATTGTTATGCCGCTCCTATAGTTAATTCATCTTCTTGTGTTCACTTGTTCTTTTTATTCATTTTTCTGCCTCAGTGACTTCGATTCTTTGGATGAGCGGGACCTGGAGAAGAACAATCAACTGGCTTATGACGTGGCAGAAAAGGAGTTCGGAATCTCACCCTGCATGACCGGCAAAGAGATGTCTTCTGTGGTGGAACCAGACAAGCTCTCTATGGTCATGTACCTCAGCCAGTTCTATGAAATGTTTAAGGACACAGTGCCTCCCAGTGGTAAGTCAGCTACATGACAGATTAGGCTTATAAAACACAATGATGTAATGTCAATTATTCCTTGCTTTAGAGACAGACTTTTACTGTACCTTTTATAGTTTGTCTATTGTGTGTTTTTTTAGATAATGTTAACTTTAGTCCAGAGGAAAAGGCAGCTCTTATAGCGAGCACCAAATCTCCCATCTCCTTCCTGAGTAAACTCGGTCAAAGCATCGCAATCTCCACCAGAAAACGATACCCAAAGGTCAGTGTGATCCTATTTCAACATTACATATAGCACGTGTTCTCTTTTGGAAGAAGTAAGAATAACTGAATATCTTCTCGACAGGACAAAAAGGAGAAGGACGTGGACGGTTTGGGGAAGCGGAGGAAAACCAGTCAGCCAGAAGATGTGAGTAAATGTGACAGCCTCAGACTATTTTTGCCCAGTTGTGTTTCGAGTTTGAAAAGACAGCGCCGACTTATTACACCGCAAGGATTGAGATTTCAACTTCTGCTCCGCTTTCCCACAGGACGAAGTTTCGAGAAGCTGCCGCGACGACAGGCCGACCGTCCCAGTTCTCCCCGAGAGAAAGATGGACCCGATCGCTGTGGCGAACAACAACAAAGTCAAGGTCATGGCCACGCAGCTGCTCGCCAAGTTTGAGGAAAACGCTCCCGCTCAGCCATCTGGACTCAAAAGACAGGTAGGGGCTAAACCACTCCCCACAGATGAATTCAATTCCGATGTTTTATGCAAGTTTTGCATTTTTGTCGAGTGAATAAAGCAAGATGCCTCCAGGATGTGGCTCTCAGCCTTTGCTCTCTTGATATGTTGTGATGGATGAGCTGTTAGCCGCTGTATAAATAAGCAGAAGTCTATGCAAATAAAAGCCAGACTGGACATTGTTCTGGCATTTTGTGGGCGGTTTCAGAGTGCTGACGGCGCCGATGGGTTCAGGGTGAGTGGGTTCACAGATCTTTAGTCGGCCTGACACTGGGGCAACGGCAGTGGGAGAAGCTGGGGTGGGAGCGAAGAACAAGACAGCATTGTAAATAGCCGGAAAGGCCGTTCTAATCATCATGGCTATTCTTTAAGCCCTTTTGTGTGTAGTTAAGTGTTTATAAAATCACAATTTAATTTCTTAAATAGCAGCTTTTTTTTTGAGACACACTAAATATATCTGTAAATTCAAATGAGAAAACTACAAATGTGTGTAACTACTTGCTGTTGTTGTGTTGTAATCTTTCCTCAAACAGCATTTTTAGAACCTCTTCCAGCATCACATCCTGCGGTGTACATTCATCATCACCCTGTCATAATTTGCTTCTTTTTGTGTCTCTGGTCTTATGTTCATTCCTCACCACCCCTTGTGGACCGCTTCATCATGTCTTGCATGCTACCTGCCTTCTGCTCCCTCTATACCACAAAGGGGGAATCTCTCCCTAACTTGGATCGCCTTTTGGCAACGCCCCTGACCCAAATGCCCAAGAATGAGCCAGTTACTGTCAGAATGGCCCCTGTCCCAGCATGGAGAAAGGTAAAGACTGGCCTAGCTCTGCCCGTGATCTAACTAACTCCTAGAGTGCGTGAATCCTCCTGTGTCCTATGTGTGGATTGATAAGATTAAGACTAAGTTACATAGTTACATAGATAGATAGATAGATAGATAGATAGATGGTGTAGTATTTGGCAAGAGTCATATACGTACTGTACTTCTCTGTCATGGTTCAGAGGCGCACGCAGCAGCAGGAGCAGCTCAGCATCCGCTACAAACAAATGCTCAATTGTCAAGAGGAGCAGGTACGCTTAGCAATAGTGCTTCAGCCCAGTAGAGATCCAAGTCTCCCACACAGTGCAATATGCAAGTCAGAATGTACTTTGAGAAACACTGTCATAGTTCAAAAGTACGTCTTCCTTGAATGTAGTATTTAGTCGGGATGGGACAAATGAAAAATAGTGTTAATAGAGTGTTACCGTATTTTCCGGACTATAAGTTGCACCGGAGTATACGTCGCACCAGCCAAAAAATGCATAATAGAGAAGAAAAAAACATGTATAAGTTTCACTGGAGTATGAAATGGAGTTGCAAGTGTGAAAATAACTAAAAATATCACATATAAGTCGCTATAGAGTATAAGTATAAATATAAGTAGCACCCCGGCCAAAACTATGAAAAAGGTGCGACTTATAGTCTGGAAAATATGGGTATCTGGTTTCTTTTTGCTCTTTTGTGCGGATGAGGTTGTGTTTTCTAATATTTTAAGGAAATATTGTATGTATAAAACCTTTTGATTTCGTGTCTATTACTGGTTAATTTAGCAAATATTTGGTTATATTTTTATACATCAAGTGGCATAATTTGTAAAGAGGCATAATTTTGCACCAAGGTTGATTTACAGTTTAAGACCTAAGAGAGAAGAGTGCAAACAAATCCTTTCAGTCAAATGCTCAGCTGAACAAAACGTTTTAGCTTAGATTTGATCATTGTCAGAGTAGAAGCCTGTCTCACATCTTCAGGAAGACCAATCCAGATTTTAGCTGCATAAAACTGCAACGCCAATTCCCCATGTTTAGTCCTGACTCTGGCACCAGCAGGAGGCCGGTCCATGTTTAGTCCTGACTCTGGCACCAGCAAGAGTCCGGTCCATGTTTAGTCCTGACTCTGGCACCAGCAGGAGGCCGGTCCATGTTTAGTCCTGACTCTGGCACCAGCAGAAGGCTGGTCCATGTTTAGTCCTGACTCTGGCACCAGCAGAAGGCTGGTCCATGTTTAGTCCTGACTCTGGCACCAGCAGGAGGCCGGTCCATGTTTAGTCCTGACTCTGGCACCAGCAGGAGGCCGGTCCATGTTTAGTCTGGACTCTGGCACCAGCAGGAGGCTGGTCCATGTTTAGCCCTGACTCTGGCACCAGCAGGAGGCCGGTCCATGTTTAGTCTGGACTCTGGCACCAGCAGGAGGCTGGTCCATGTTTACTCCTGATTCTGGCACCAGCAGGAGGCCGGTCCATGTTTAGTCCTGACTCTGGCACCAGCAGGAGGCCGGTCCATGTTTAGTCCTTACTCTGGCACTAGCAGGAGGCCGGTCCATGTTTAGTTCTGACACTGGCACTAGCAGGAGGCCGGCCCCTGAGGTCCTCAGAGCTGGTTCATATGTCGCTAGCATTGTCCCATCCCTTGTATGTCTTTGTATGTTTGGTCTTTATATTCTCAATATTTAATACACATTGATATTGAATTACTTTGTTTTAATAATATGCAACTACTAGAAGTATTTTTTACTTATTTAACACATTTTACAAGGTCTGTAGACTTTGCATGCTCTTCATAATTGCTTTGACTCATTTGTTAGAGGCCATTTATTTCTTACACTATTTTTAGCATTTACTTATCATTTTGCCATCATCACTCATCTTTTGCTTAATTTTATATTTCTTTGACTTAATTTTCAAGGCCAGAAGTGGTGCAGACCAGGTGCCCGGCGCAGGCTCTCGGAGCTGCCCAAAGAAAACCATTCTGCTCCCTTCCTCCTCCTCCACCTCCTCGCTCTCGCTTCACTCAGAGGTGACACATAGTCTGCTCTGTCTGTCTGCGTCTGTTACTTCCCCAACACAAATCTAATAGTATTCCCTTAACCTATGTGTATGTATGGTACACTCTGAAGTTAAATCTAATTTCCTGTAGCTCTCAATTTGCCTCTAATGCCACGAGCTGTAATGGTTTACATGGTGTGCTTGTGCAGAATGTGTGTCTTGTGATTGAAATGTGAGTCTTGAGGGACCTTGGATTTTTTTGTTTTTGTTTTGGAAAATCAAGAAAACAGAATTATGTCAATGGTTGCTAATTTGGGGGAAAAGTTAATATATTTTTGGTCAATTTCTGCCTTTAAAGAATGTGTCTAAAGAGGATGAAGAGGAACGTGAATACTACGAGATTCCCCCAAACTATCGGGTACAAGTGTGTTTGCTCGGATTTGCTTTGGGCCTTTGTGAGGAATGGCATCGATCTGAATCTAATGTTAGCATGGTTGGCAGGAGTGGACACCATTGTATCTTACAGACCCAGGGCCTATCCATATCCCGGGTATTCAAGAGAGGGCTGATCGCCTCATCTCCAAGTTTAAATCTAAACCTGCCAAGCCTCCAAAGGTGAACTGCAAAGAGATGATTTTGTGGTCACAGCACATCAGTATCGTAGATAACAGATAAAGCTTCTTCTGCAGTGCAAAATGCTGTTAAACAAACCTTTTATTTTCTTTCAAAGCCAAAGAAAAAGCCTTCCCGCTTCTTTTTAGAGCAGTGGTACATGTCTAGAGACGTGAGTCCAGGTTCACCGCTTTTGTCTTCAGATTCTACCACAAAGGTTCGGGCATGCAGTGTGGAGTTTAACTAACATTAAAAAAAACATTGAATTATTTACAGTTCACTCATAAACCACCCACGAGTTTTGCCACAATTACCAGTTGTTGGTGCTTGGAGATTGCATACCATTTAGCGCAGTTCTTTTGTGATTGTATAATTTATTTTGTCTACAGGAGCCAGAAAGGCCAACTCTGTCTAATGACCAAAAGCCCATATATGTACTTAGTATTCAAGAGCGAGCCGACCAGCTGGCCTCTCTGTTTGAGGCAAAGCCAGCCCAACCACAGGTGATATTTCCACTGACAGCTGCTTATCAGGCAATTATCGAATCCAATACCGATATCGGGCATCTGGTGCGATCCAGAAAAAATACTGAAATCGATAATACTCCAGGACCAAGGCTATTTACTGCTGCTGAAATTGGCTGATTATGATTTTCAACAACTTTTTTTAATCAAATAGTTATTAGTTAATAGTTATCCATCATCATTTTCCTACTGACGGCTACATACATAATACATCAAAAATCACATCAATACAAATGCATAAAGTGCCAGCAAAATACTTGGTTTGAATTTGTTTTTGGAGATAAGAGCCAACTGGATATTTGCTCATGGCCTCTAACCCTCTTCTTTCCATCTTCTTTGAGACTAAGAAAAAGCCATCACGTTTCTTTATGGAACAGTGGCACATGGCTCGAGCCCAGTGCTCTGCCGAATCTCCCTCGACCACCGCTGACGCTCTGAGACAGGTAGTCATTTAACGCCTGAAACAAACTGGTGCGGTGCATTAACCCTCCTGCACTTTTGACGTACGCTACATAAGAACCACCGCTGTCAGAAACCCGCGTGTTTGAAATGCATTGAAGCTTGGGTCTTGTTTGTTACTCCTTTAACATGTGTGACGACCGTAAATGTACTAAAGCATTTTTCAGAAGACCGTTTCTTTTACTGCATTCATAAATTATGCCAAAGAAGTCCCTTGTTACAATTATTTGGACTCAAATGGCGTCTTGGCAACCGATATCTCCACTAGAGTAAGCCCCCTGTGGACGATCACGCTTCCAAATGGGACACGGTAACAAGTTTGCCATCTGATGCGTTACTACTCTTGGCCACGGGATAAACGTTATTCGAGGCTGTGATCTGATTGTGGAGCAGAAATGCTAAACTAGAACTGCTGTGTTTATTTTGCCTCATACCACTCCATTCAAATGTAGATTTTGGGTTGATGTGTTTAGAGTTTGTGATAGATTCAGTGTGCTATGTGGTTAAAAACACCGCTTTTACAACTCACTACATGAACTAAAGTTTAAAATGAGGAATGGCTTGAGTTGTTTGTGTCTGCGTTGTTCACAGGTGTGGCTGCCGTTGCTTCTAAGCGCCCGATCTCGTTCCAGCATGTAAACATCTCCTCGTCACGTCGAATTGTGACGTTTTGCTCTTGTTTCTGAACACCCTTAGCATTTCTCTTCTCTGCCCCCAATCTAAATATTCCTGTTTTTCTTTGGCATCTTGATTTCTTAACATCTTTCCATCTTTTTCCTTGTTTTCTTTTCTACACTGCCAATAGCGCTGTGTGAAGATGTACACAGGCGGTGTTAGCTCACTGACTGAGCACTTAACCAGTCAGCTTCAGTCACAGGAAGACGCCAAGACGTTGCCTGAAAAGAGGGATTTGGTAAGAGGCCGGTTGCAGAGTAGATGAATTGTGGTTAAATTTCCACAGCACAGATTCCTACTGTTCCTCAACATAGATTTCTCTCCCCGATTGATCTGTGGTTAGTTGATTGTCGTAGACTAATCACCAGTTTGTCTTGTTTAGTAGCTTGATCACTTCCCCCAGAAAAAAACAAAAACAACAAAAACAACATCATGCATCTCTTGCTTCAACTTGACTTTTTTCTTTCTTTTCCCTCAGGGCTCTCTCAGAAAAGAATTTCCTGCCAACATTGGAGGAAGCGACGTCTGCTTCTTCTGTCGGAAGCGTGTGTATGTGATGGAGAGGCTGAGTGCAGAGGGGAAGTTCTTCCATCGCAGCTGTTTCAAGTGTGACTACTGCGGGACCACGTTGAGACTGTCCTCCTACGCGTTTGATGCGGAGGATGGTACGAGCCAGGCAAAGTGCTCTGTCATTATATTTTAAACTGAATAGAAAAGCAAGGTAAAAAGAAAATGAATAGACATCATGTAGAGTAAGTGAATTACACATATAATTCCATCCAAGTATAACAAGTTAATGAATTAGCAATGTTGTTGGTGTTTTTTGGTAGTGGGTTTACGTGATTTTCTGCAATTACAAGAAGTTTTATACTCTGGCGTTATGTCTTATTGAAATTATAAGTATCTAAGCTGTGCTGTGCTGTGCTGCCGTTGGTGTAGTGGTTTAAGATGCAGCACATTTGCGTTTATAAGCCTCATGCGTTCACCTCCCGGCCACGACCGTTTGCCAAATGCATCCACCATCTCTACCCGTTTCACGCTACAGCTGTCATGTCAAATTAAGACTTTGGACCATTTGCTAATTTGTTTTTTGTTTCATGTTTAACCTTCAGGGAAATTTTACTGTAAGCCGCACTTCTGCTACCGTCTGTCTGGCTATGCTCAGAGGAAGAGACCCGCGCCCTCTCCTGCTCTAGCCCCTGCAAAGGTATTAAAGATATTCTACTCATAACTGTAAATGTATGCCTCAGCCTCTTCAATGAATGTACACAATCTATATGCTAATCTGTCGCGTTATTTTCTTGGCATTTATAAAATAGTATTTACTACATCGTTAGAGTTTTATTTATAAAAAACAAAAAACTTGACCGTATAATAGCTGATAGCAACAGGATGTTCACTTCCTGCATATTCAAATGCAACAAAACAAAGAGATAATTAATTCCCTAACCCTTTTAATTTGGTCTTTTGTGTTTCCAGTGCCTAAATTAGTTGCTTCTATTTTTTTTAAAATTTTCCGCTCTACAAAATTGTTTTTGCAGGAGCACTTTCCACCTCCTGCCCCCACAGCGACTGTTGATGCCCCGGGACGTGCCACAGGAGCTCTGGCTACCCCTGTCAGAGAGCAGCCGCCCTCAGGTACATTCTCCTCCTCTTTGGGTGTGAGATAGTTCTCTGTTGCCTGGTTGTGACTGTAAGAGTGCGCACCCTCCACCACAAAATATCATGGACATGCCACTAGGTGGCACACTGCCCCCTTGGCTCTGCCATCCAGCCCACCTACTGCTTCTACCTCTTCTGCTGTTTCATCATCAATGTCCTGCTCAGCCTCCTCTAGCAAGATCCTTCTCCCTTTCCCTTCTTATTTTCCTGCTATTTGGGGCAAACCAATGTCTGTACAGATAAAAGGACTCCGTTATCTCGGTGGTTAAGTCACTGAACTTGGACTTGCAATAGATGTGACTTCTAGTACTTCTTAAGGCTGTGTACTTTTACAACTAAAAATAGTATTTGATACGAATGTTGCAACTAAAATGAACGCATCATCAGACATTTTGGCCTTTGAGTTTGTTATTTGGATAAAACAGTGATGCACATTTCAAACAAGATATAAAGCTATGAAGGAGAAATGTTATTGCTTCCCTGTTCTGTTAAATGTATCCCTTTAATCTGTGTCTGCTCCACTCTGCTTCTGTGTGATGTGTTATCTCTAAAGTCTTGTGATGCTTCTTCTTTCCTGAGCGCTTGTGCACCTTGATCTTTCCTGGACTGAATGCTGTAGTGGTCAAGTGCCTGTGACACGGTTTTCGACTGGTTGTTCTGTGAGCTTAGCTTGGCCCTTCCTCGCAGTGCAGTATAAAACGCCTGCAGTTGTGTTTGGCTTAGGGCTTGTGAATGTTTTATTTTCCTCCTTTTTTATTCTGTTCTCTTTCAATCTTTGACTTCTGAAATCTATTGCAAATATTTAGCTACATTCTACACAGATAAACAATTTGGGTCAACATTTTAGGATTTTAGGAATGCATGTACTCAAATTACATAGATGCATACGCTCTGGGAATTTGTATAATTTAGTATGGAACTCTAGGTACATAGAAACGAATGATGCAGTTGAAGGACTCGCTCCTTGGGATGGGAAAAAGACAAGACATAAAAGCCTGTAGTAAATGAAGCAATAAACAAACACAAGTAATTAATGTAACGTTAATTGCTGTAGTGGATCCAAGGCAATAAAAGTTGATATAGTTCTCACATTATCCTCGCCTTTTTGTTTGTAATTAGTGACTAAAGAAACCATTTGTTCCAACTGGACATTAAAAAGTGTTGCTCATTACTATGGCTATTGCAATTTTAAATTAAATTTTGTCTTAAAAACAGATTAATTCTATCAATATTAATTTCCAGAACCTAAACAAGACAGACTTTTAATCGCTACTCCAAAGTCTACATTCTGCTCAAAACACATGCTTTTACTCTTGATTGAAAAGACGCAAGCAAATGAATTACTCTGCTCACGACAATTGCAATATTACGCTTTTGACACACTAGATAACCATTTGTAATTTGTACACTATGGCAGGTTATGAGCCTTTTTTATACTTTTTATTACTTCTGCAACTTCAAGCGTTTCTTTTCTGTACTTATGAGCTTTCTCTTTTGCCCGTTCACTGACTTTTCTGACACCTTGTCCCTCACGGTCTCACCCTCTGCTGATGTTGTCTCCTCCAGCGCCAGAGGTCAACGGGCTTCAGGACCCGAGCTTGGCCAAGAGACTGCGGGGGACTCCGGAGCGCATCGAGCTGGAGAACTACAGGCTGTCCATGCAGAAGGAGGAGGAGCTGGAGGAGGTGCCCGAGGAGACGCTGGCAGAGCACAACCTGAGCAGTGTGCTGGACAAGGCCACTGCTGCTGATCTGGGCTCCAGGTATAGACACTCCTTTTATTCTATTAAGGAGAAAAAAATGTGTTTTCTTCCACAGAGTATATATCGCTCTGTTTGCATCTAATAATAGTATTGTATTGATTGCAAACTCGGAAGTAAAAGCCATAAGCGGCTCTAGGATCGATCGTGCGTTGGTAGTCATGCTTCACTTAGTCATCTGTTAAATGCTCTTCTAAAGCCGCTTATGTATAAATAAAATCATGTATGTGAATATTAGCAATGTGCGACGAGTTTGTGAAAACTAGGAACAAGTTAGATAGATTTAAATACATACTGTACGTTTTCCTTTCACGGTTTAAAATTTGGATCTGCATCTATAACCATAACTGAGACACAATAGTATAATAAGTTGTTTGATTAGTAATAGTATGATTCACAGTCATTCACAGTTAGAAAAGCAATGACCTCACTGAACAATGAAATCCGTAATTCACTTTTATTCACGTTGTATAATAGATCATCATTCTTTCCTAGCTAGTTTTAAAGTAAAGATAATATGACATGAAAGATGGATACTTTGACCCAGAGTATGAACCTCAATGTTTTGAGAGTAATTTGGTGCCTGAGGTCCCTGTGCAGGCCTTACTGGTAGACTTGTATACACTTGACATACTTTATTGCTATAGCACAAACATGGTAACACGGCTGAATTCAAATTCAGTTACAATTGCAATATATTTTGTGGCATTGGATAATCTTATGAAAATTGCTTAGTTATGCAGTTATTGTTTTTCCATAGTTGTTTGGAAAAAAAATTACATTGTCAACTCAAATGAGGTAAAAAAGTAATATCATTATTGTATTCCTGTCCTTGACTGACATGAAAAGTCAGCTTTAGCCCACACGCCACTAAAAGGCACAGTGGGGCTTATTTGTGCTCTGATGTTTGACTGTCTGTAGTCTGAGAACAGCTCATTTTCCTCCCACATGTTTTGACTCTTCTGTTGTTGGCTTTGTGCTTTCCAACAGCAGCTCAGAGTCTGACATGGAGGAAGAGGACGAGGACGATCCAGAGTGTGAGTGTGAAGGGGAGCAGGCGCCTCACAGCCCCTCAGACCTGGGCGGTGTTCCCTGGAAAGACGCAGTAGAGATCCATGCCAACCTGAGGGGCGACCACAGTGAAAATGGGGACGCCCAGGATGCCGTCAGCCAAGACGGAGAGCTGGACGAAGAGGAGGACGAGGAGGAGGATGAAGAAGAGGAGTCAAGTGAAGGTAGTTTAGTGTCATACATGTTATGTTTATGTTTGTGTGTTTGCTATGTCCTCTCCAACTACTTCTGATGTTCTCACTTCATATTGATTCATTCACTTTGTCCTTGTCCTCTTTTTCCCTTCATCACCTCATGTGACCACCCTACTGTGTGTGTACCTCTCTATTGTTTGTGGCATCTGTCTCCCCCTGCTGTCAGAGGGTGATTACTGCCCCTGGGACAGAGAGCTCCAGTCAGGCTTTTGGCTGGAGAAGTACCTGAAAGATGAAGAAGATACTGGTACTTTTAAAGGTAGCAGCAGAACTGCCTGTTGGTGTGTTTGCAGTTCAAGTGTGATTTTAACATAGTTTTTTTTGTTTATAAATCATTCTTCTAAAAGAGTTGCTTTTAACTTTTGTTTGGCCTCATATTCAAAGCGCTGTGTTTCAGAGTGTGCTTTTAATTCCAGCACTTTGTTTAATGCCTTCTATAAACTCAAGACATTAAGTCTCTAATCGGCTAAATACCATAGCAATTTGTGTTTTCCAAGTAGATGCTGCTTTGGTAATGAGCAGAATGTCTTCCAAACAGTTACGCTCCTTTTCTAACCTTTTGTGTTGAATTTGTTTGCAGTTTTGTGCATGCGGCCTCCTCTAATCCTCTTGAATTGTTTCTTTCTCTCATGTTCTAACAGTCTTTCATTTTCCTCCCTTTTTCCCTTCCTCTCTTCCAACTCTTCTCTTTGTCCTTTCTGCATTGACCACTCATCTCGCACTACACTGAAAAACAACATTTAGCCAGAAACCTTCAGATCCAACAAGTCCTGGAACCGGTGGACCCACAAGCTCTTCCCGCTTTGGGGAGAACACACCTGGACTCTGAGGGAGAAAAGGAGGGCCAGCCGGTCTCGGCATCCCAACTTTCCCAACCCTCCCACCCCTCAGAGTACACCCAGCCCTCCCCTACAGGTAACCCCCATCCCACCCACAGGACTGACGAGTACGACCAGAAGGTTACACAAGGATTCCACAGAACTACTGCCCCAAAAAGAGCTAGTGTTAGCAATGTGTCACTGAGAGGGATGTCGCAATGTCAAATTTTAGTGTTAATCAAGATTTACCAATAAACACCAAGACCAAACAACAGTGAAATACTTAATTTTCTCTCATTCATATTGTCAAATAGATCACAATTCCTGTAGGCTGTCATCAGCTTTATCAAATCAACTTTAATAAGATACTAATGAACTTGAAATAATATGCAAGATAACATAAACGGACAGATATAAAAGCTTTTAATATTCAGATTTACTTAGTAGCATAGATTGAACTGCAATAACTTATTTTTGCTTCTAAAATGACCCTGATTATTATTTTATACTTTGTACGATTATATTGTGACCTGAATCATAGCGGTATCAATGATCAGAATAATCTTGACATCCCTAGTCGCTGGTTTACTTCGGTCCTGACCTGCACTGATCAATTGGAGCATGTCTTTTGTGTGACGGCTGATTGAGACAGGGACAAACCACTAACCTTTTGTTTAAAGTAATTTCCTCATCTTCTCATTTGTGGCATTGCTTATTGCTTTGAATGTCTAATCTGTAACGTTTTGATTTGTCAGAGTCGGTGTCAGTAGTCTGGAGTAAACATACAGTATTTTCACTTCATCCCAGTGCAACCTACAACTCCTTTGTGAATTCCTGTTTTGTTTTAGATTTGCCTTGTTCTTTTGAGTTCCGTGTACTTTTTTCCATGTGTCTAATTACTTTCCTGTTATGTTATGTGTTATGTGTTCCTGCCACCTATCCTCCTCCGTTGTTCCACACCTTCT
The DNA here is from genome assembly GCF_026437365.1 of Eucyclogobius newberryi. NCBI lineage: Eukaryota > Metazoa > Chordata > Actinopteri > Gobiiformes > Gobiidae > Eucyclogobius > Eucyclogobius newberryi. The sequence goes on from NW_027316389.1 coordinate 15,142,282, forward strand.
GGTTTGAATGTAGCCCGTGCCCGCACATCAGCCCGACACGAGGCAGTGAGAGTCTGGTTGGAGTCCGTGTCCGGAGGTAGCCCAGATTTAAATGGGATTGCAGTATCCCAATTTAGAATCAAACTTTTACTATGTGGCATGCAAGATCTCCCACTCACAAGCATGCATTTTAGTCAGGACTCCTGCTCCTGTTTAACACACCTTTTCACTATGTTTACCCTGAGTGATATATTATGCTTTAAATAAATACACTATCTTCACAGCAGCGTTTTCCACATGGCGTTATATTTATAAGCTAGTCACTCATTTGCCGGTCCTACTTTTGCACTAACCACTCGACGGCACTTACACGGAGTTGAAAATGGCTCTTTGTGGTCCATTAAATGCGCATAATCAGAGCAGTTTTGAGTGTGTTTGAATCCGGGGTTAAACGCCGGGTAGAGCTGTACTTATTCTCAAACATTTTGGGGAATGTACACCATGGATCTGATGTACACCCACCTTAACTATTGAGAACTATTGGTGAAGGGTCCGCCACCTGCTTGTCTTCTTGCTTTGCCTTGACTGTTCCTCAACATGGCAGTAAACTAAACGATCTAGCAGAGAACGGGTGTTTTTCTTTTTCTCAAAAATACCTTGAAACCCATGTATTCTCACTGTGAGCGTGGTCGCCTCTCCACAGAGCTGACCCGTCACTTGGCCTGGTAGTGCCATGGAAATGCATAGTTAAATGCCATACTGTGGAATATACAAGGCAAATTAATAACATCTTCTCTGTGAGGACACAAAGGTGGCAGACACTATAGCAGAAAAATCATGAGGTTTATCTTCATTATCTTTGTTATTATTTGCATTAGTGGGGTACTTTTTCTTATTTATTTAACAGTTGCAGAGGATATGGAGATTATGGATATATTTGCTAGTTATGTAATGTACGTTTTTATAAAAATACAGTATAAAAGAGTTATTTTGTGATCACGATATAATTGAGGATTTATCTAAGGCTGCTTAACGGTGCCTTTTATAATATTTGTATTAACTAGTTTCTACTTAAGATATATCACTTCTGTTTAACTCTTCACATTTTATCTCTCTCATTATAAGAGTTTTTGCCTCTGACTGACTTGGCTTTAGCGGTAGAAATTAGCCACAATCTCTTAAAAATATAGATCACAATATTGCAAATTTCATATCATCCCTTGTTCATATCATGATACAGCACCTGCGATATGATACAGCCCAGCCCTAATTGTAGATGTATTTATTTTTTCAAAAGGGTTCACTATCTTAAATATGATTGTTTATCGCAATATTTTCTGTAGTATTTGATCAAACTTCACTAAGCGTTATTGTGACAGGCCTGATTAAGTAGAGGCACTACTAGTACATCTGGCATCACTACTACTGTGTTAATCACATATTTCTCTTCCAGGAATTCTTGATTAACACATTTTATTTCTTGCCTGATGAAACTTATCCATTTCTCTTCTAAATGGATCACTGCATGTTGCTCACGGTAACGCTTTTGCCAAGCTGCACCACTATGTCGACTGTGTTGGCATTTCTGTGAAAAGTATTAGAAGTTCAATTTATATTTTTACCCTGTTGAATTGCTCTTGAATCCTTGTACATCAGCAAGCAGTTTTTAGAATCTGATGCGTTTTATGTAGTCTGAGAAGGTTTCGGCTAGGGAATGTTCCTGTGGAGTTGGAATAGAATGTTTTATGTGGTTCTTCTGAGTAAAGGCTTGAGCAGAGAGGCGGCTGACTCATTTCTGACTGTTGCCTTGTCCCCTCAGAGCCCTGCGAGGATGACGAGCTCGAAGCAGAGGCAGACAGTCCGGATGTGGAGCCTGGCACGGAGATGGATCAGGGTACGCGACCGCAACTAGAGTATAAAGGATGAATTCTTCCATTCTTTTACTTTCACAAAGTCTCAACTCTGTCATAGTGTCGCAGCAAAACACCCAAGAAAGAAGGAAAGTTGCCACCGATGCAATGAGTAATAATGTTATTCTTGTACTCCAGATGACATGCCTTCAGATGCAGAAGCGGAGGCTCGTTTTCACCCGTCCGAGCACACTGAAGAAGCACTTACTGAAGAGAATAAGGAATATGTGGAGATGGCTTCCAGTAATGGTACTCCGGCCTTTTAAAATAACACTGATCTCTGACAATAACAAAAAACGTAATCACTTTTTGATGTGATCTTTCAGGGCCATCAAGTTTCAACCCAATTCAAGAAAATGACACAGTCCTTCCTCCACTTAAACTACCCATCGAGCTTGACACTCAGGTAACCATGGCACTGAAATTAAAGTGAACATTTCAGACGGCGTGTTGAAATACAGTATTTCTTTCTCTGCTACAGACAAATCGAACGTCTCCTGCCGGTTTGTTGAAGTCACCTGGCGCTCGCTTCTTCTCCGATCCGTACCTACCAGAGGAAATAAATACTGACAGATTAGGTTCTTCTCCATCTCCAGCCACTAAGAGCCCCGTTTGCCCTTCGCCCGCGGTCACCCCCAATGTCCATTCCCCTCCCTCTCCCGCTCCCGCCGTATTTCCTGCATCCACGTCTAACAAATCACTTGTCAGCTCTCCCGTCAAACCGGATTCTCCCGGTAGATCTCCTGTCAAGACTCCGGCGTCCTCTCCAATCCGCTCCCAGCCCACTTCACAGCCCGAAACGCACGCCCCTCGATCTCCAGTGTACCCTCGCCACTCTATTTGCCCACTCACCGGGAACCCTCTCTCCCCAATCTGTGCACAACCTTTGCCCTGCCACGAGCCGTCTTCGCCCCCCTCGTCCGGTTCTCCTGTCAGAACGCAGCCTGTTCCCGCCGCCGCATCCACACCCAAGTCTGACGCGTCTGACAGGTCGGCGGACTTGTCAATCGAGGACACGCCCTCCAAAAAGACAGATATCATCGAGGAGTTCTGGCTCAAAAGTGCGGAGATTAGGAAGAGTTTAGGATTGACTCCGATAGACCGTACTAGTAAGATATTGGAGAAGAGTGTGGTGACAAGCCCTCCACCAGAGCCTGCGAAGGCAAAGGATACAATGGAAGAGAAGAAGAAGCCGACCCCGACTGGCCGCGCTGTCATTCGCAGAATCAACATCACTCTGGAAGGTCAGGTGATCACGCCCATCAAACCAGAAATCAAGGGGAACAAAGATCCCAGCAGCAGCTCGGGCTTGGGTTTAAATGGCCGCATGTTGACCAGTCCGACGGTGAACAGCTACAGCACGTCCGATTCCACCATGCTGACTCCGCCCTCTAGCCCCCCGCCGCCAGTGCCTAGTAACCAGTCGCCGGCTGTGCTCAGGCAACAAAAGCACCAGGCGTCGTGGAGCAACGGGAAAGATAAAGCCCCGCCCGAGCATGCCAAAGAGCCTGCAAAAACAAAGACCCCAATCCCCTCGCCGAGGACTCAGCTTAGCCCAGTTTCTGCTCCCAAACCGGTCCCGAGGAAGGCCACGTCACCCAAAGCAGAACCAGAAACGGCTCCTGTAGTTGTCATGAGGGAGAAAAAGAAAACACGGCCAGATCACACTCGAAAGTCTTTTGTGGAGACGGTCGAAGAGATTCCATTTGCAGACGATGTGGAGGAAAGCTATGACGAGAGAAGGCCAGAATCGAGCATGAACAGGCATCACACTCCGCACACCGGCAAAGCCAGCAGGGACCGGCCTCCTTTGCACCTGGCCCTAGCAATGGAAAACGGTAAACCTAATATCCCGGTCAATCCTGTCTCAAAGACCCAGAGGGCAACGCAATTTTCTCCTGAGGCCAAGGAGATTGCTGAGGAGAGAATGAGGGCCAGAGAGAAATCGGTGAAGAGCCAGGCCTTGAAAGACGCTATGACTAAACAACTGACCAAAATGAAAGATTCAGATAAGCCTGTCTCGACTAAAGCGGCCTGGAAAGTAACTCCGGAAGCTGCGGGTAAAAGCAAAAAATCCCCAGCGTCCCCTAAAACCTCTGCTGTGAAAGCGTTGGAATACAAAAGGGCCGAGACGCTGCCCGAGCGCTTTTTCACCAGCAACAAAAGTCTGGACAGCTCGGTGGCCTCTTCCGACGGCTCTTCCTCCACCAAGAGCAAAAAACGCAACTCGCTTTTCTCACCGCGGAAGAACAAGAAAGAGAAAAAGGCTAAGAATGACGGCAGCAGACTTTCAGGTTCTGATGAAACACCTCCCAAGCACAAGTCGCTGTGGAAGGCCGTTTTCTCGGGATACAAGAAGGACAAAAAGAAAAAGGAGGGAAAATCGTGTCCCAGTACTCCGTCCTCCAGCTCCACCACGCAGGACTCGGGCAAGAAGAAGACGTCATCTCCCGGGAGGTCGTCAGGTCAGCGCTGTTTGCTTACCGTTATTTTTTTCATCATAAACAGACAAACAAAGCTTTTCAAGGTGAATCTTAATCTCTTCTGCAGATTTGAAGTCACGGCGAAACTTGAGCTTTTCAGAGGATTCAGACTTATCCTGCGATGATATTTTGGAGAGGTCATCCCAGAGGTCGAAAGCTGACGTAAGTGTCCCCTTGTTATTTTAGGCAGGAAAACGTAAAAACGTAATTGATTGGCATCCTCTGTGCTATCTTTTGTGCCTTTATGTGCTAATGTTGCCTTTATAAAGCAATAATGGGCAAGGTGCAGCTTTGACTAGATAGATAAATAAACAATAACTAAATTACATCTCCTGCTGTAATGTTTTTATTGTTAGAAATGTTATTATTCTTTCTTCTATTATATTGCCTTCTCACGTATTATTCTTTTCCCCGTCCTAAACAGCATACAGACATCTTTGATTTAGTGTCAGACATACAAAAGGAAGCAATAAAAGAGGAAAAACTGGAGAAGGAAAAAAAAAGGGTGCTAAAGGAAAAAAAAAGGATAAAGAAAAAGGAGCGGAAAAGAGAGCTGGAGAAAGTACTTGATCCAGGACAGGAGAATAAAGATGAGGAGGTATTGTTCAGTATTGGGGTTAAATGATTTTGAATTTCGTACCATCATAATGTAGAAAATAAGGCCACTGAAGTCATATTTTATGTAGGCTCTTTTCTCATTGGCTTTGAAGCTGGCCTCAAATGATGAAGCAGCTTCACTTCTCCTTCGGGATTTCTCAACAAATCTTGCATTCACGCTACAAAAGCGGTTTTCAAGGACACGCAGTCAAATAAAGAAAACAACTGATTGGATCTATTGAAAATGCAGGACTAGTTCATCCTATTAGGCCTATGCAAAATACATAAAAATGTAAGCAAGTTCAGTAATATGTGTGAATCCATTTGCATGCATTATGTTCTGGTTGAAATTCCAAATGTCTGCCTCCGCTGCTGCTTATTGTGCATATGTGCTTCTGGTAGAATAGCTAGGTCAAAGTCAGGGCCACAGGCATGAATTTAAATACCACATTTTAAAGAAACTACAGTCAAAAACCATACGTATATATTATGGTAAATAAATGGAACTGTGTTCGCATATTAGCGCACAGCAAATCCACAGGGTTAATACTACACATCTGCAGACCAAAAGAGTGTCATGCCTGCAAGGCCACTTCAGTGTCGTGTTGAGTAGTGTTGAGTGTTAGATATTTTGATTGTGTATTGTGGAAATTAGCATAACAATGTCGCTACAGTAATTCCCTGTGTTAACTCCTTTAGATTAACATAGATTACACAGTAGTTTCCTTGGTTTGTGATGTCTAACACTGTGATGGTTGTGTGTGTACAATTTGGCTTAATTTATTTGTCTTTATTTGTCTTTTTTTTTTTTTTTTTTTTTTTTTTTACACAATCATTAACCCTTTTTAATCATGTTTTTGTGTTATCATTTTCCTTCCTTTTTGTTTGTCTTCCCAAAGTCTTTATATGTCCCCCATGCTTTGGCGTTCAAGAGATCTTATGCCACCAAGGTAGTATCACATACATTTTAATTCACACACACTCACTTGTACATACCACTTGCGCATGTTGACCTGTAATAACTGCCGTGCGTGCGTCCGGACTCGCACTAACTAACCGTCTTCTATGGATGCTCGTACGCACCGTTTCCACAGTATCCTCTCGCAGCTGGATGCCCGTTCTGCCTCAGTGTTCGGTTCAGCTTCGGTCACAGTGATTTCTTTACATTTCTTCAAACGAGGGACTGTTTGATATTAACCCGCCTCTATCCTGTCACAGCAGCACTGATGTTGCTCCAGTCTGACCACTGGATAAGGCTGATATTTCTGCAGTACTCATCTCTTGGCTTTTACGTCCTCACAGTTAAAAGAGAGGATGTCACATTCTGTCTACACTCTGCAATTCTATTTCTAATTATGAAAAATGTCATTATGAGAAAGGTTGTGCTAAAAGGGAATACAGATATGTAAATTATGTTCTGTTTGACGAATTTATCCTATAATAATTTCCATTTACTTTGATTTAACTTGAAAACTGATTAGCTTTTTAGTCAGTTTGTAATCATTGCTGGATTAGAAAAGTCAGAGGCAATGTTAGCTATAATTAGTGTCCATTTCTTCTTTCCATTTGGCTGTTGTAGTGCCTCAAGGAGCCATGTGCAAGTGCAGAAATACTTAAACCTTACAGAGCTGTGTTTTTGTTGCTCTACCAGAAAGCCTACACAGAAGAGGAGCTGAATGCCAAAATCACTCGGAGAGTCCAGAAAGCTGCGAGGCGCCAAGCGAAACAGGAGGAACTCAAAAGGCTGCACCGGGCCCAAGTAAGACATCCAAGTGCTCAATCTGTGCCATCACTCCAAACATGTATCTGTGCAGTTCTGCTCTAAGAAACACGTTCAAATGTTGTTTAAAGTAGCACTATAAAACGTTTGTCACCAGCTTGTCCCTATTGAGATGTTATTGCTTTGCCTGGAATATTCCTCAATATGAAGTTATGCTTGTCTGTCTTTTTGACAAATTATGACAAAAATAATGCTTTGAAGGCAAGGCTCTGAAAATGATAAAAGTTGTTTATTATCTTGATTAAGGGAACTCTTTTACACATGACACGTCAATAGCAAAAACAAAGATGGGAGCTGTAGTCTTTTATACAGCAATGGGGAAGGAGAGTAGTTATTTTGGGCAAATTGATACGATTGAATGTCAGGACGAGACATTTTTCCTGAGTTTACGGCTTCTTAATTCTAATATGAGTATAGTATGAAGATATAACAACTTCTAATACAAAAATAAAGCAAACAGGGTGACCAATACTGACTAAATTGTATATCTCGTTGAAGTATCACGATAACTATTCAGACTATATTATATCAATCACACAGTTATGCGTTAAAACACACTTTAAATATATTAGTTGAGGTTTAATTGAGGTTTAAAAGTAACACATCTGTAAACGTTATCACAAAAGTGCAGAAATATACCATTATTTTAAAGTTTATAACGTAACTTATTTTGAATCCGCTCTTTTTCTACAATGTTTTCACTATTAACGATATACTCAATATTCAAATTTTGCACAGCTTCAAAATCTTGACTAAATTGCTCTCCACGGAGATAAGTTTAAAGCCACACTCAACATTTAAGGCAATAACATCTTCACGCACACTTCAAGAACTTACAAACTGTCTCATCCTCTCCTCCTATTGCTGGAATTATTAGAAACGAGCAAATTGAGGGACAGAACTCCGATTGAGTTCACATACGTAACCGATTCATCTTGGCATGTGGCCGGTGTAACGTGACTTAGGCGCTTGGCCAAATTCCCCCGAAGTCTGGAAACCCACGGTGATTGATGTTGTACCTTTGCAGTTGGCTCTCACTCCACTGAGTCAGCACTCGCCGCCTCCCTTATCCGGGAGCTTGTGGTTCGCTGGCCTGAGTTTTCCTTCTTTTTTTTCTCGAGCCGCTATTTTAAGAGTCTAAACACAACTTGTTGTTTGGCCCCTGCTGCTCGTCACTGATACAGCTTGTGCTCCTAAAGAAGGATCTGGAAAAAAAAGGAGACGCAAAATGCAATCGACGTAGCAAAAAGTCGGTATGTGGCCTTTATAAACTTTCTTTTATGGGCAGCTCAACCAGGATAATTAATTTCAAATCCAATGGACTGGTAGCTTGCATTTTTGGAGGTTCATTAAATGGCAGAAAACGACAGAAGAAATGTCTCCCGTCAAACCTATTCTCTGCGCTTATGTTATTTTATTTGTACTTCCTCATTATGGATACATTTATTTTTTCCTCTTGTTTACTCAATCCAGATTCACAACCAAACCATTATGAACATTTCCACAGGCCTGCTACAACGTCATTATGAAGCCATTTAGTGCGTTTTTATTTTTTTACACTCGTTTTATTGGTCATTATTGCACCGCGGATTTGATTACACATTGCATTTGGCCCATATCCGGTTGCTTTTTAATTACTCGCGCCCCTCGCATACAACTTGATATTTATTCTTATAATTAGAGCAAATTGTTTCATCAATGACGCTATCCTCTCCAGATGGCGTCTTAAACCATGCGGGGGACTCGTTCCTAATGAGTTGACTCTCTGAGAGCGCTTACACAGTGCTTTCGCTCACCTCTGAGAGTACGTGTGTGTAACCGGACTCTCGCTGCCTCTTCAGATCATCCAGAGACAGTTGGAGCAGGTGGAGGAGAAGCAGAGGCAGCTGGAGGAGCGTGGCGTTGCCGTGGAGAAGGCCTTAAGAGGCGAAGCAGGTAACTCACTTTTATCCACCTTTTGTCCATGTGATACGTTCATTCATTCAAAACTGCCAATCAGAGAGAAAAGAAATGCAATTACAATTTCACAACACTGCTCAATTGAATCAATGCTAACAAAAAAAAAAGAAAAAGTATGTTGTAGTTCCTCACTGCAAGCCATGTTTTATCTTTAATTTGAAGCCAGTTCTGTATTCAATGCTATTCAGGGAAAATAATTTGGATGAATAGGCTTGTATAACCTCAGCCGCACAGCCTCATGTAAACCGTCCCCGCGCATTCAAACGGCTATAATTGTCTCCAGCAATTGCCATTTATGTGCAGAATATTGAAAACTGTGCCTTGAGAATTTTGTTAAGTAAAAAGAGCCTGCTTCGTTTTGTCTCAGCCCAAATGCATGATTCTAAAGCACATTTACATTCATATTTACAGAGCAGATCATACATATATATCCATATCCTGTTCCCTACATATTTTAACACTACTTTACTCTTTTGAAGGAATGTATAAAGGTACTTATACGTTACCCAAACAGCACAAAAGGCGATCAGGTATTAGCCTCTCTGACGTTTCTGTCTGTTGCCATGAGCCGTGACACGTTTGCGTTTAGGTTCCATTTGTGGTGACACACTCCGAAACATCTCTCCGTGTCTGCACATGTCGACTGTTTGTCCGAACATCACATGTCCATCATTGTCAGTGGAATCTGCATGGGACTGAGGAGAATGTGTGTCCCGACATAGATTTGTGTGTGTGCTCATTCTGGATGTTACTTGTCTTCTTCACTGCCTCTCAATCAGGAGGCTTTTGGTACTCGAGTCATATTTTCTCACTAAATACGCCATAAATAAAATGATATTTGAATGGGCTTGCAGGGGAGCGTCTCCTTTTATAGCGACACATTCTGCCACGGCTGAGTGATTTGATAAACATTTGTGAGGATCTTGTTGACTAAGACATACAATCTTTTTATTATTATTGTGGTTCAGGAAATGAGATCTGGGTCCGGGTGTTCCACTGTGTGAGCAAATAGAGGTCTCATTTAACAACCCTCAGCTTTTAGTCCCAATAATCCCCCCTGCAATACTGTAGCACGTCATGAAAAATGGCCCCTTGTCATTTTGTTAAATTAAATTCGCTTAATAAAAATGCTAATTCATAGAAGATATGTCTGCACACAAAATCATTGCACCAGAGGCACAGTATATGGAAAGAGCAAACTGAATAGCAATACAGCAAATCTATGTGGCCTTCCTATTATTAAATCGGAGAATGCGATTTTTGCCCACGCTCTCTGCATTATGCCCGGCGGCGAGTACTGAGGGACTCCGTTGAGTTTGCTGCAGTGTGGAAGTGTAAACATGCATGTGCTGCTGTGGTTCTGTGTGTGTGTGTTCTCCCAGTTTGGGGCTGATGTGATCAATAATGTCTAATATATCCCCTGTCATTGTAGACTATTGGGGAGATTCTAATTACAGTGAAATCCTGGACTTGCATCTGGGCGGTATGTATTTCAAATCTGTCGCTTTGAACTAACCCAATCTGTCCCATTCCCAGTTTTACTACTTGAGCTTTCGCACCCCGTCATTATCTACACGGACTGGCTCACCGCAGTTTACTTTGCTCCCTTTTCCCTCCTCTGCCCATTTCCATTCCCCTCTTCACTCGCAGGGTTTCTAGTTCAAACACTCTAAACATACAGCGGAGATCAGACACTCGCGCTCTTGTCTTAAGATCCACTTTGATCTGCGAACTTATGAATGATAAATGAACGATGAATGAGAAACTTTCATTTGTCACTTCGCAACAACAAAGGCCGTACAACGCAAACAGCAGCGCAATAAAACGGCCTGTCATGTGACGCGCCACATGAGCTGTGGAAAGATTTTACACGACGACACATTTAATGCAGCTCCAAAGTCAACGCAGCGTGCACGCAGGTTTAGAACGTTTATCGGCAGAGTTTACTGTCACCATTCTAAAATATAGGTTTGTGTTAGCCTTACTTTGATTTTGACACCGTAGTGAATAAAGGTCTTACTTTTTAGATGTAATTGCTGTGTCAAACATTCATAAATAAAATAAAAAAAACTGCAAAAATGTCTTAATTTCAATTTGAGCTGTTGTAAATTTGATTAGGTTTTATTTTCAATTTGACCTGATTTGTTTCTTTTTGGTCTTGCCTTGTTTGTGATTTTTAATTTTGAAAAATGGAAAAAATATTTATAAAAAAATTTAGATAATAATAATAAAGAAAAAAATAAGTGTGATAGTTTAAATTCTCATTAAATTCACCCCTTGAGCAGAATAAGTTACCCATCGTATACAAACTAATTCAAGGCGATATGTAAGAATAGCCAATGACATTCACACTGTAACATTATATAAAACCACTAAATGTATCACCGGTACTTTTTCCCACCCACAATGCCGGCCGGGGTTACTAATTGTGTGCCCTTTTCACTAAACTGTGAATCTAGTATGTGTTGAACTGCTTGAACTCTGCCCTTTGCTCCTAAAAGCAGCTCATAACTTTCTGATACCCGCTCAGTTGCATAACTCCCAGTGTGTTGTACTAACGGCCAATGGTCCACTGTGATTAGTGCTGAGTAACAATGTCTTTGTTAGCACACTTGTGTCGTAGTTTCTGGCGCCTTGGATAAAATATGACCGTAAATGCACATGTCCTGTAGATCAGAAGTACTGTGTAATCTGTAATGGTGTTGCATTTCCATATTTTAGCAAGGCCATATTGTGGTTCCTTCCTTATGTTCCTGATCTAGTTTGGTCTAGTTTGTGTGGAGTTTTCAGCCTCAAAATAACAAAATGGATCTAATACTGTGGTCTGTATTATGGTGTGGTGCTGACCGTGTTGTTTGTGGTGTTTCTCTGAGAGGTCTTGAACTGGGAAAACTGTATTTTTGTTGTTGGTGTTGTTGTTTGTTATTAACCCGAATTGTACTCGGCACAATAATCTTTCCCGTACCTTTTGACGACTATGGGTTTATTTGCACTTCAGGAGTTGCAGTTGACACCTGGGGAATTTCAGAAACATTCAAGTTGTGTTTTTGTGTTTGTGTCCCATCTGCTCTCTAAACAAAGTCTTGGGTAAAACAATTCAAAACGTATTATTTTTGACAGCCTTTGACTTTTATTTATATGTATTAAACGATAGCTTCTCAGGGCTGTTTCTTAAATAAAGTTCCCCTTGCATGCGTCACTTTTTGTATTCACTTTTATTACACTCTGCAAGTGCTTTAAAGCCTTCTTTGCGTTACAATAACCACTTCAAACTTTGATACTGAGGAATCTACTGGATTTTTTATGCAGTTTTGATACAACACAAAGTTCAAGGTTTAGACAACAGACTGACAATCTATACAAAACAATAATAGTTGTATCTTTAACAAACCATGTGGTCTTACTCTTATTCTATTTTTGATAAACCTCAAAATCGGTGTAAAACTGCTCACGAAAGGTCACATTTTGTTCTGTTGATATGATTTTTCTAGTATCAACATGTTCAATGTAGTATCTAGTTTTGATACTAGTTTAAGTATTGACTAGTCTCTGATTTTTGATACTTTTACAATCCTTCATCCAAGCAGCATTTTGACTATAGGAAGCTGACTGTACGTCCAGAGAGGAGCGATATAAAAAACGTATTAAATCTGATATTAATCTTGTTTTTTCCATTCCTTTTATTATTTTCTTTTCAAAAACAATATTGAATGGCTTCAGTTTTAATTACATGATCATAATAATCACAATAGAGGCTTTTAATCATTGCCTTTCAACACAAAATATAGTCAGATTTCTTCCTCCAAAGTCATAATTCCTCGTCTATTTTCAACTGTATTGAGTGGTCAAAGATGGCTGTGTTAGCGCCGCAGACCTCTGAGGGCTCTCATAAAGCGTATCCTGAAAAGCTCGAGGAGATGTCTGCTAATTGAAGTGTAAGTCAAGATCAATAGATATCAGATCACACAGATTATTTCCCCTTCAATGCAGCAGGTGCTTGGTTTATTTCCGTTCCTGGTATTGACGCGTGTTGTCACCCAAAGCTGATCCCCTTTTACCTTGCTTCCAGGTCATTTGTCTTTTTTGTATCACTGCGCAGTTTTTGTTTCCTTCCCTTGCACCCTTGTTTATCAATCCACCTCCTTTGAGTCTCATTGGGTGGGCGATAGCGACAAAAAGAATCATAATGCAATAAAATTAATTAATGCTTATCAAATTACTCTTTTTGCAATCCAGAAAGCTTTAACATAAGATTGCTTTTTTACTGTATGTTATTGAATTAAATAGATAAATATAAATCTGGTACTACAAGGTTTTAAATGTCTCAGTTGACACTCTGAAATAGCTGTCAAATTAATCGCAAAACTGCAAATATATAACCTTTTATGCCTGTTTAAAACCACTGGATTATTATTATTTTTAACTTTTTATCAACTTGTCAATTTATCACAGTTTTATGATGAAAACTGTTATGACCCAAAACGAGGGAAACACATTTATAAAGGACACGGGAGACCAAATGTAAGAGTTCAAAGATGTTATTTTCACTTCTGGTTTGTTATTGAATTGGGAGATAAACAGGAGGAAGGAACACTTACAAAAAAGAACCCCGTGTCCAAAAAAAGAGTAACAACAGAAAGATGGAGCTGGTGGGCAGACACTGGGTCAACCCTGTCAACCACAACCACAGCAGAGTACACTAACTCTAAACCTGGTACATAACAAGACCAGGTCAGAAACTAGGTCTGAAACCTGCCTGAAAGAGGACCACATCATCGCTACAGTATTTTTTTAAAGGGCTGAGAAAAGTGCACCAAAACCAACTAAAACTAAAGAAGTAAAATCTGCCACCACAAGGAGCTCAGGTACTGCTAGAGCTGCTGATTGTGGAAAAAATACTAATCAAGATCATAATTTGAATCACTATTATTCAAATGATTATTTGCTAATAGAGAAGCTGCACCAGAGTGCCTAAAATGGAACATAATAAATGAAAGTAAGTGACATGTCTTAAGTAGAGAGGAGAAATCCACGAGGAACTTTTCCACTGAAGGAAACAGGTACGAGCACATTGAAAGCTTTTAGTTTTTATAAGCATAATTGTGCTTTAAATCTGCTCAATTGCACAGCTCCACGTACAATATATCGCCCACCTCTTTGTCTCCCTGCTCCCCGTCTCTGTCCTCACTGTCTTTTGTCCCATGATGTTCACGTCTGCTTCACTTCCCTCAAAACTCTTTCCCCTTTGTCTTGTGGAAGTTGAGCCCTGCGCGGGGGCCACCCGCCGAAGACCCGTGTCCCTGTGTCCCTGCTGGTCCCCTGAAGGTAACGTGACCGGTGTGGCGGGTTACCGTGGCAACCCTTCGGATCCACACATGCGGGATCTGCCCCTTGTTGCCCTTCCCTGAACCCCCCGGTCCTCCCCCCGTACTACCATGAATGCAGAACTGAGCACAGCACGTTTCCCGCTTGTACCTAGTGTCGTTTCAAAGTCTCCTTACTCCTCCAGATTAAATTTATTATTCAAACTGTATAAAAAATACAAAAGGGGGAAACAACTGTGCTACGGCGTGTCATTAACTGCATGTTTCTTGTTTTCCATTTGACCTAAATTTAATTTTAAAGGGTTTGGTGCATATTTTTCGTCTTCTCGGGGAATGAACTTGTTTTGTACTGTAAATAGATGATAGGTTTTTAAGGTGTGCAGGTTTAGCTGGCTCGCGGGCACGTTTGTGGTTTTGTAAACTTGGAGAACTTGCATGGCGTGATGAAGATGATGACGATCTGAATATTCAAGGTTTAATGGTTGGTTTGGTCTGAATCCTAACAGCGGTTATGTGCAGATTTTTGCCTGGGTTTCTCATTTGTGTGAAACAAGTTGTGTTCTGTTTGTTGGAATTTGGAGCCAATAACTCTTTTGTGTTTTAATGGGCCTGTCATGATAATTGCTTTGTCAGCTCTTTGTTCAATAAACAGCAGAGGGTCAAATAAGTAATTGCTTTTGACTCATTATAGACACAACGAACTTCTAAAGTGTTCCATTCTGATTGCTGCCGCTCATGTTTCCCGAGCATTTTGAAAAGAGTTTACTGGAGTTATCTTACTTTTATTGTGTCATTAGTTTCCATCATTTATCGTTATATTTTCCGTACTATAGCAACATATCGCTCTCTAAAACGTCTTATCATGACAAGCCTGCGTTCGAAGTCTTTGGTTGAGTGTTGGTGGCGGTGACTTGAGGTAAAATGGAACGTCCGTAGCGAGACGACGCTTCGTTTTGTTGCCTAGCGTCTTGTTTTTCCGCCGCGTCTAGTCCGGCTCTCGCCCTCTTTCCGCTTCTCCGTGTGCAGTAATGGGCAGAAGCCAGAATCCGGAGAACGCGGCCAATTTGTGCGCGCGCGATGCTCTTCTTTCCGCCTTGTCTTAAAGAGCCGCCTCTTCGCCGCCCTAAGTATGTCACGCTGCGTCGAGCTTTTGGCGTTTTATTGAAAGCGCTTGCCTCCACCTGCTGCAGCCTGATAATGAAACCGGCTGAGCAACGGGACACGCTAGCACGGCGGACATTTCGTCATGTACAGACGTGGGTGAACGGGGGAAAAGTGGAGGAAAATGTGCTTTTTAATTGAGTAAACGGTTGGGAAATTTCTATTATAAACTCTGAAACTAGATTTGAAAAGAAAGCACAAGCATCTGCAATTGTTTTTCTTCACATGACATTTGACCGTGAGATTAAAAAGGAAAACACACAAAAGCATTCGTCGTGAACCTTGTCTGTTTTGAATCTTGATTTCAATAATGTGGGCAGGCGAGGATGAAAACACTTCTGTTAGTTCTCTGCAGTCTGTTGTTTGCTACCCACTTGCTCCAAAGGGAGGAAAAACAGGCATGCCTACCCTGAAGATCGGATTACTTTTTACACAAGTCCAAACTGGGTAACACAGAGCTCCGCCAAAGCTTCTTATGTGGGATGAGTGTGTGCTTGTGTTTTTGAGTTCAGAAGTAGCTGTCTTTTGTGTGTGTAAATGATGGGGTGTCTGTCGGTGCCGTGCCTCCATCCCTCGGACATGCAGGCTCGGCTCTCGTGGTTTTGGGATCAGAGTAGGCCGTTCTCACCTCTGACGTTCTCCCCTCTGACGTCCCTCTCCCGCAGGAATGGGCAAGAAGGACGACCCCAAACTGATGCAGGAGTGGTTCAAGCTGGTCCAGGAGAAAAACGCCCTGGTCCGCTACGAATCTGAGCTCATGATATTGTAAGTAAAGGTTTATTTGGATCCTTATTCAAGTATTTATGGAAGACGGAACACAACACATGGATGAAATGGTTCCGGTTGGTTATTGTTAATGTTTATGTTATAATATTTTAACATGTTTTTTGCACGTTTTGCTACTGAATTATTATACATTTAGCAAAACCGTAAAAATAATCTCTGAATCAGCAAAGGTTTATTGCCAGAATTCACAAACATAGACACTTGCTTTTGTGATACGGTGCAACATAAAACAATGAACAATGACAAAATAACCTATATAAAGTCAAAAAGAAAATTTACATTTAAATCTGCTATAGTATCAAATAAAAAAACTAGGTTTACTGATGATTAAGAGAATTTAAAAAAAACAAACATATA
This sequence comes from Eucyclogobius newberryi, assembly GCF_026437365.1. Taxonomy (NCBI): domain Eukaryota; kingdom Metazoa; phylum Chordata; class Actinopteri; order Gobiiformes; family Gobiidae; genus Eucyclogobius; species Eucyclogobius newberryi. The sequence goes on from NW_027316389.1 coordinate 15,158,618, forward strand.
CAGTGTTGTCACAAATACAGAAATTTCATACAACATTTTAATACAAAGGAATTCACTTGATTCTCGATACCAATTTCAATACCACAATAACATTTTAAAAAATTATCTTTTTTTAGCCAATAGACAAAATAATATGACTTATTTTTATGTTTCCATGTGAGCTTTTACTAGTTCTGGCAAACCATTCTAAAACTGTTCACAAACGGTAGCTTTTTGTATTGTTCAATGGCCTTTTGTTAGTATCGATACTTGTCCAAATGAGTGTCTAGTTTCGATACTAGTTTTAGTATTGATTAGTATCTGATTTTTGATACTTTGACAACCCTAAGTTGTAGACAAACATGAACAATAACTGCCATGGCCCTCCTCAGCATCAAAACTTTCTTTCCAAAGTTTCGATATTATTCTGCTACAATATTATGCGTATTTTATTTACATTATAAAAGCACTTTTCAGGGTTGACTTCTAGATATAGCAAATATAATTCAGAGAAAATGCAACCAGGAGCAGAGCTTGTTTTGAATATTATATCCCTTGTGAGTATAGGCTACAAACATGTCAAATATTAAAGGAAATAACGCGGCCTAATACAAAACTATATTATGTACGCAACTGAATTCATTCTATATGTGAGAAAAGTACCCAGAATGCATTTGAGGTCACACGTCGGGATGGGCAATATGCAAAGAAATACCACATTTTCTAGATCGCAATTACGATTTTATTGAGTTTCAGCTTTGTACTGTAGTAAGTGAGGTAAGGTTATAAGGTCACGCTTTACTCCGATTGGTTAAACTCACCTATCAATCAACTCTGAGCATGTCAGAGGCAGACCAGGAGTGGGGGCGGCTGTTATTCGAGGATAGAGCAGCTTTAAACAGACAACGATATCACCGACGTAGCAGATTGTCACAGAAATCAGATAATGTTTACATTTTTATTGCCCTGTCGACCAGTCTTATTAGTAACGCAGAAAAGTGCTATTCTTGTATAATTGTAAGGTTCTTGTCTTTTTAATTGTAGACGTAGGCAGGGATGTGGTTTGACAGGTAATGGATGTTAAAAAAAAGTCACCTGGGACCAAACTGCTTTGGACTCTGTGTGTTTGACCCTTCAGGACTTTACTCAAAGATTGGTTCTGACACACAAACTGCCAGTAAATGACGGCCCCGGGCTTTGCGGTTGTGGGAAAACTTTCTGGCTCTGCGTGCGGTGTTTCATCCGCCACTGCGAGATGAGCCCGGGAGTTTTTGGACCGGGGCTGGATTCCTGTCGTGAGCGCAAACGACAATGCTACAAAGACAGAACCATTCAGTGTCGTGTTTACAAGTCTAATAAAACCATTTCCACCTATTTCAACCTTATGCCATTTTCTAACAGTCATGTAAAATAGATGTATGATGAAAATTAATTTGCTGTGAGAACCCTGAAGCTCATCGTTTAAGCTCGCCTGTCTATTTGCTTTGTGTGTGTTAGCGCCAGAGAGCTGGAGCTGGAGGACCGACAGAGCCGACTGCAGCAGGAACTCAGAGAGAGGATGGCTGTGGAAGGTGAGCGCGTGCGTGCAAAGGGCTTTTTACCACGTAGTTCCACTCTAAATGTCTGTTCTGCGACTTTCAGACCACTTGAAATCGGAACAGGAGCTCGCCCAGGAGAAGCAGATCCTGAATGAGATGTTGGAGGTGGTGGAGCAGCGGGACTCTTTGGTGGCCCTCCTGGAAGAGCAGCGTCTTAGAGAGAGGGAGGAGGACAAGGACCTGGAGGAAGTGATGCTGTCCAAAGGCTTCAACCTCAACTGGACCTAAACCTCAGCTCATTTTCAAAGTGAACTGCTGTCTCCGACACACAGCCACCTGCTCCACTCTTGGCTCCAGCAGTTTGTCTGGGAGCGACACACCCGCAGCACTGAATGTTAGAGATCCTCCTCGACTCCTTCTCTTCTTGCAGCTGAAGTTCAGGGGAAACTGTTGTTCGTACTGTCTCTCGGCAGCGCTGCTTAATCACTTTGCAGTTTGGCCTTCTCTTCCTCTATCACTCTGTGGGAGTTTTTAAAGCCTTTGAAACAAAGTGGACTCCGGGAGAATGTTTAAAGACTTGTTTTATTCAAGAAAATCTAAAAGAAATATCTAAAGGGAAGAATGCAGTGACGTCCTGCTGATGTACAGCCTTTGTAAACAAACCATGCTTATGTGTATAGTTGCTCTGCAAGTCCCATGCAGCAAAAAGCGCCTCCTCTATTGACCTTTTAAGAACTAATGCAAAACTTTGGTTCTCTGCTGGAGGAGATGTCCAGTTACAATTTCACATATTTTAGGAAACCTTTCTTTTTTTCTTTTCGCTAAAGTTGCCTTTTTTTTTCTCGGACTGGATCCAAATGAACCACGAAGCGAGTTGAAAGGCACATTTGTTCACTTCTGACTCTGAGCGTTTTCATTCATTAAGATACCATAAAATATGGCCATGCATATTATGTATTTATTATGTTTGTTTGTTTTTATTAGATAAAACTTTCTGTTTTCACAGGAGAGTGCTCGTAATCTCATTATTTTGCACTTGTGTACCGCTCCAGCCCACCATCAGACTGCGTGTCAGAAGTCGAGGCTACAGGTGCATAGATGAATATTGTGTGGCGAGTTAGACACAGAAAACAAATGTATGAACACTAATGCATTTCAGCAGACTTGATAACACTGGGGCTCCCTACGTGAGGCCTGTTTATCATATTGACAACTAATGTTTACAACGTATTGTTCATGTTCAAAATGGAGTTTTCTTGTTCTCTGCGTCGGCAACAGCAGTGAGAAACAGCTGTGGAAACGATTTACTTTGAGAGGAAATGTTCTTTCAGCTTTAGGAGTCTCAGCCATATGCATTCTCTTTGTGAATTCCATATTAATAACTATGATAAACCTTAGTGTAGTTCAGACTAATTTCCATGCCACAGAGCTGTCTTCATATCTTTACACATTGGCCTCTTCACCCCAAATGCTGCAATAAAACCAGTCTGCAGAACACTACACATTCGGTGTATCACAGTGTTAACTTTTTCACCTCAAGAAGATGCCTTTTATTTGTACTTTCTCATCTAATTTCATTTTTATCATGTTGTGTTTTAGTTTATCTCACTCTCACTGTATGTTGTTTTTAGGACACAGAGCAGCAATTCCATAACAAGCACGACACTCGAATAGCAAAAGAGGAAAAGTGCATCTTTTGGGCGATCAAATCCAAACTCCACTTGGTCACTGTTGCGCTTCTCATCGGCGACCTACTGCATGGGCATGAGACTTAGAATAAGCTGTGAATACAATGTTCAAATGAGTCGAAGGGTGTTGTTTTAGATGGTGTGATATACGTTTGAAATGACTGATATTTATTAACGTGTGCAAAACTGTATAATATGTAAAGAAAATGAACCCTAATTTTTAAAACGGTCTGTCACATGACTTGTATTGTAAATGCTTCATGTAGCTAAAATG